>NC_088173.1:37968943-38288943 GCF_028769735.1 Zonotrichia leucophrys gambelii | reverse complement strand
GAGACTCCACAGCCTCTCAGCCTGTGCCTGTGCTCTGTCACCCTCACAGTTAAATCTGAGGTTCAGAGGGAACTTCTTGCATTGTCCTTGCACTGGACACCAATATAAAGAGCCTTGATTCATCTTCTGTGCATCCTTCCAGCAGATATTTGTATATACCTTGATAAAACAAATCCTCATACACTCTGGGCCTTCTCTTCTCCCAGCAGTGCAGCCCCAGCTTTCTCTAAGCCTTTACTGGCATGGGAGGTGCTTGCATTCTTTTATGATTGTATTATGTGGGTTGACTTGCACTGCATAAAGATGTGACTTATGTTCTTGTGTTGTTCCTGGAATTTGCTCAGTGAAGGTGGAAGATGCCTGGATTTGCTCAGGCAAGCTTCTGTCTCTTATGATTTCTGTGATTTGGGTTTTACTATTGCTGGTACTAATCGGTACAAGATACCAGTGCAGAATAAGTTGTCAGATACTATTCTTTCATTTAAACATCTTGAATGTTAGGTTCATTTGCAAAGATAGAAATAATGGTATGCAATGGAAATCAATGTGCCTTTTCTGGTTGTTTAGTATTGTAACCCTGTATCATTTTCTCATCCATACACCTGAGGCAGAGGCCTGGTGCTATGTTGCTGATGGCAGATATTATTTAAGGATTAAACCATTTCCCTATCTCCTTTTTTTCTTTAGAAGGGTAAAAATAGATGAACATTTCTGTATTCTGGGAGTGGCAGAGTTAAACTCAATTGAAAGCTCTGAGCTTTGATTAGGACAGCAGGCAGAGGGGGAAATGAGAGGAGAAGATTGGCCTTTTGTCCCTCACCTGAACCTTTAAGTCTTTCTTCTCCTTGCTTTGAGAAAGTCTTTCTTCCCTTCCCTTACACATATTGCATTACCCTACCCTGGGCTCATGCCAGATTCTGGAGAGCATGTACCCATGCCAGATTCTGGAGAGAGAATTTGGCCTCACAATGTTTGCATTGTGTTTGTTCATTGTGAGGGAGGGTGCTTTGAAAGCAGCCACGTTTGAATCTGTAGCTGTCCTTGTATGAAGCAGGCCTCTGAAATGCTCTGTGTAGCTAATGTTCATACACATTTGGACAAAGCAAGTATATGGTTTATGTGGTTTTAATTTTGAAATCATTGAAGTGGTATCCTTGGTTCTCGCTGCTAGTGGAGTCTAGGATTGCTCTCCTCACTTGAGCAAATCTCCCAGTGAGATCAACACAAATTCTGCCTAAGGAAAAAGGTAAAAAAATTGGCTTAGAGAAGCCAAAAAAGGAGCTGTGCTTCATGCAGCTCCTCTTGGTAACTTCATGAGTTTGAAATCTCAAGTATTAGAGATCTTTTGAGCACTCCAGTTTCAGAGAAAATACTCTGTATGAGCTCTAAGAATGTCTTTTGCTGGTGGGGAAAACACATGTATAAAGATGTTAAATGCCGTCTGTTCCACTGGAATGAGTGAAATCTTAAATTTTACACCGTTCTACATTTTTCCACTGAGGGATTTTTATTTATTGTTATTCTGGTTAAAGTGGTACTTAATCCATCAGTAAGAATTCGATGATAAAATTGAGGCTGTGCCTTGGGTGACCTGTGAGAAACTGTATATCTTATTGCTAGGAATCTTTTGAGACTTGGGATTTGATTTTTCTCCTGCACGTATATGAGATGTCTTTGGCAGAGGTCACATAAGTTTTAACCCACAATATTAAGTCACAAATGAAATGGATTTAAGTGGTCTTGCCCTACTCCCCTGTGAGTGCTTGCTCACATCTCAAAACCACCGTATAATTTGTCACAATTCAACATGATTATCTGTCTTTGCTCAGGAGGACTATAATAGCTAAAAAGTTATATTGCAGGTAAGGATATAGGATTACTGGTAGGGCTGATTGAAAGAGCTTTTTAAACTCTGGTCTAAGCCTAGCTGACCCTAGCTTACTTGCTTTTCTTTCTTTCCCTTTTTTTTTTTTTTTTTTGTTTTTTGTTCTGTTGTCCTTCAGCTTTTTAGGTTAGTTTTTTTCATTTTTCTTCACTGGTGTTTTTTTGGGGTTTTTTATTGTGCTTAAAAATACCCTAGATTGCACCAAAAATGCCAACCCAAAATAGGATAGGGAACAAAGGTTCAGCTGACAGTGTGTAAATAGACCCAGCAATCCCTGATTCAGCTGTCCTCCCTGCTCAGCAGAGTTTTTCAGCATGTAGACAGTGAAGCATGTAAATGTTATTTTCTAAACACTGCATGTCCAAATGATCTAGACGGGATCATGGAACAGGACCTGGTTTGAAAAGCTGCTCTCCCAGCCGCTCCCCCTGCCCGCCCCACCGGGGGGCTTTGAGAAGCAGGGCATGTTCAAGTTGCCAATCAAGCTCTTATGTAAAGTCCTGCTAAAGTTCAGTGCACTTTTTAAAGTATTTCGGGGTTTGGTACATTTTAAAGAAACACTCCTTCGCATAATGAGCTGTGCATATCTTCTCCATGTTCATTAGTTGCATGCTAATGGCTATGTTTAAAATTCCTTCTTATCTTGTTTTCTGATTGATGGGAACTTGAACCAACCTCTAGACTTCCAGACCTTGCTCAGTTACTGTTGTTTTCACTGGTAGAATAAATCATTTGATGTGAAAAGTATTGTGCACTATTCTGATTCCTTGTTCAGGCCTATATACCTATATTATATATTATTTATCAACATGTCTTTTGATTTCTCTGGGTATCTGATGAGGTTCTATATTGTATGACAGCCTCTGTTATTTAACAGACCAGCAGGATTTTTTACTTTCTGCTGTTGCAACATAGGATAAAGGAATTGCATGCCAGTCTTTTTATTTTTCTCTGCTTTTCTTCTTTGCTGTAGCTGCTTGGGTTAAAAGATGAACAAACAAACAAATCTCTGAGGACTTCAAAGAGATCAAATTAAAAAAAATAAAAGCAAATAATTTCTTAAAGCTAGGCTGTTTTGCTGTGTTTCTCTCCTGTTTTTCTTTTCTTCCCCCTTTTTTTTAATTCTGAAAAGAAATGGCAGGCTGTAGGCACTGCCTGTGGCTTGCTAGCCTTGCTTCTTGTGTGGTCTGTGCAGACTTTATGATTTATTCAGCTAATGGGAAAGGAGCATGACCCCCAGTGGCCACAGAAAGAGAGCTGCATGTGGGTTTAATGCTTTCACCACAAAAATGTCTGCTATGACTAAGCTGTGTGGCTGAAGTCACTGTCTGAATGGTGCTAAAAAGGAACTTAGGCATTAAGTGTGCACTATTTACTATAGATTGGCTCTTGGGATTAGGCCAAGGGTTTCTTACTCAGTTTCAAAGAATAGCATGGAAGCTGCTAGGAAAATTAGAGCTGTGCAATTTATTTTTACCAGTCTCCCCAGTGAGTGACCCAGTGAAGGATTTGCCTCGTAGCACTTTTTTTCATCAGTTACCAAAGAGCAATTCAAAATGTACTGGTTTGTTCGGGAGTTTTACGGGGCTTATTGTTTACATTTTCCCATCTCCTACTTTTCTTCATGTTAACATGACTTTCTAACAATATTTTTTTTCATATATTGCTTAGAATGGTGGAGGAAAACAGGCTTGGACAACATTTGAGCATCATTACTTGAGACAGTTACAGTACTATTTCTGATTAAAAGTATGAACTGTGGGCTAAATTAGGAGTTTGCCCTTGTCTTTGCTCAAGAGAACTGCAGAACCACAAATTCCACTGGGAAGAAACTGAAATCTTCTGTTTTATTATGGCAACACTGCCGCTAGGTTTACTTGATTTTGTTGACTTTTAAGGGCAGGTTAAAATGCTCTGTGTCTGTTTTCCTTCTGACAGCTGTCTTCACGTGGATGTATTAAAAAACAAACCCACCACCACTACCTGTGTTGAGAGAAAAAATTGTAAAGTGCTTTGTCATCTTTAAAAAGCATTTAGGAATTCTGCTTTCCAAAAGTAACATCCTTCTTCATGCCATGTATGAAACCCAGTGGGGCATTAAATATTAATCACAAACACTTTGTTTGTTTGCTTGTTTTTGAAAGATGGTTTTGTTATTTGAAAATAGTGAGCACACCTCTTAACAGCTATATATTCAAGAGAATGAGGGAAAAAAAGATACAGAGCTAGGATCTGATATTCCAGATTAATTCTGTCCTTCCACAGTTTGATCCTGGGCAGCTCCAGCAACAATAACTTCAGCATAAGGAAAAGCAAGATTTGTTGTTAGTATTTAGTGAAGTTATTGAAAGAAAACTTGTAGAGAAAGAAAATTAAAAATCAAGTATAAAATCTATTATATTCTTTTAGTATCAAATATCTGACAGGATAAAAGTGACCATTTGATGTCATTAAGTTTTGGAAAATGGGAAAAATTAAAATTTAACATATGTTATGTAAATAAAAATACTTTATGTGCCTGTCTTTGCATATTGTCGTGCGGTCTTGTAGATTTTTGACTTGGAACCAAAATTTTAAAATCTGGATGACAAATATTAAGATCCTAAATTGTATTTCTGTACACAGGCATCAGTTTGTCTAAATGCTGAGAATACACAAAACAGAAGTCACTTAAGTGAAAGATTACTGCCAGTATTTTGCAGTTTTAAAATTCAGGCCATTTTTACTTATAAATATTATTGGGGAAAAAAATGTCATGCAACTTTTTTTTTTCGGAGAAAATAAAGTGTGGGCATCACTTGAAAGATTATATACATAGGAAAATATGGTGGTGAAATATTTTTTCTTTGGTGGAAAATACTTAAATGAAAAGGCTAGATATATTAATTTTGCATTTTTAAAAGGATATTTTAGTTATATATTTTCGTTGCATGACATTTTGGTTTTGCATTTTGAAACAATCTTTTCTGTGTATAGCAGTTCTTTTGCTTTAATGTATTCCAAAATTGAATCTTGTCAGACAAAACCCGTGAAAATAACTTGTTGAACTGAAACAGTTTTTAAAAATCTTTTTTTCCCTTTAGACAAGAACTGAAAGAAGTTATTCATAAAGTTCTGTTTCATAATCTTAAGGCACAGAGGTTTGAAATTTTTGCTTGACTCTGGTTGGAAGTTTATCCTTCCTGTCGAGTTTTCTGGGATCTCTGAAATAAGGGTCGAATTCTCAAGGTGGAAGACTTCCTGCTGTGCTTAGTTTAGTCCTGATTCTTGCACAACCAGGAAGAAAAAAATGTGGAGAAATGAGCAGTGATGCTGTTATCTAAGCACAGCAGTGCTCCACAGAAAATGGAGTGAGGGGGTTCTGCAGGAGAGGATTAGGCCTGGTTTTAAGCTTATAAACGTTTGTATTTCCTGCCTAGAGGAGGGCTGTGCCTTCCTGCTGCCCTGTAACCCAAGACTGGAATGATGTGGTGATTGTACCATAAGAGAATTTGAAATGCCATTGATTTGGGTTGGACCGAGCATACTTGTGGGGCTGCCGTGCATTGTGGAGGAGTTCCCCTCTGCAGTCTATGGGGGATGGTGAGGAGAACTGGACAAGAGCAGTGGGAATAATAATCCTAAAAGTCTCCTTACCTACAGCAAGCACACTGGTGTGTGTGGTGTGCAGCACAGATGCCTTGTCAGCAAGAGGCAGGGGAGAGGGACAGCTGGATGTGTCTGGCGTGCAGGTGTTTCAGCTGGTGTTCACACTGGCTACTGGCAAACAGATTTTTTTTTCTCCTTTTTTTTTTTTTCTTTTCCTTTAATTTCTTTTTCTGGTGGAGGAGGAAGAGACAGTGGGAGGTAAAGAAAGAAGAGAGATCACCCACAGTCATTTCCCAGAATGGAAGAGGAGAAAAGCAACACATCAGCTCAACCCCTGTTTACACATATAACTGGCTCAACTTTCCTTTGCAAGTATAAATCAAATGGTACAGACTTGGGATGTTTTTCTCTCTCCTGTGAAGACAGCCTCTTCTTTTTTTTTGACTTATGAGGATTGTGTTAGTACTCCAGGAGTTCTGCATTGCAAGTTGTAAACTTGACTCTGGGCTTTTTCTCTTCAGTAGGTTTCTTTTTCCCTGGAAAGTCATGTAGTGATTTGTGTCACTAAGAGCTGCTTCAGTGACCTAAAGTGGTTACACGTTCAGTAGCTTTAGACCTTTCCTTGGGAGCATTTTTTTCTGAGGAAAATGTTTTCCAGATTACCATGACTGCACCTGCCTTCTGTGACTGAAGTGTGAAGGGCATGGAGAAGTTATTTGAATTCTGAAATTCTTGACAGTGATTTCTGAAGTGATTGACAGCTGGTAAAAGCTAGAGTAGCTCTTGGGATATTCTCACCTAAGTGAAGCTAAAGACCAACTCAGAGAAGTTGTAGGTGACCTGCAAGCTTAACTTCACTGTTCTCTGCAATTTAGGCTTTTACTAGAGAGGTCCTAGTATAAATTAATGGGATCTGCCTGTACTCACATAAATATTACAGTTAAAAGACATTTCTCATAATTTCTTCCCTTTTTTGTTTTGTTTTGGTTTGGTTTTTGTTGTTGTTGGTATTTTTTCTTTCCCCTCATGTAAATGTAGCAGTCAGGAATCAGGTTTTTCATCTATATTGGCCATGTGCCATTTAGTCCTACATCTGTTCTCTGACAGTAGCTAGTTTCAGATGCCTCGAAGGGGAGCATATAGCAATGTAAATTATTATTACTGTTACTGTATTTGCTGCAATATGGTATTACTACCAGATGCCGCTTGGGGGTTGCATCTCTCCTCATTTGGAATACGCATTATACTTTAAGTCTTGTCAGCCATTTTTCAGTTCTGTCAAGGCTGTGTTGGAACCATCACTTACCGTAGAGAAAATCATCATGTGCTTCCTCAGTTTGTTCCACTTTGGTTCCCATTCTATCAGCATTATTTCCCACTGAGCTTGGTTTTGCTCTTGAGTCAAAGGGCAGAGTTTTCTCATGATTCTCTGTTAGCTAGTCATAAGATCTAAATGATTTTGATAGTTTAGTTTATGGGAACATTGACTTCCATGTCACTGAAAGCGAAGCTAAGATGCCTTTGCTTGCTGGAATTTCTGATACAGTTTTAGAGTGGCTCTTATGGTTAAGTTATCACAATAACAGCCAGGCTCAGCCTGTTTCTTTATCCTTAGGGCTTGCTTTCCTACTCCAAGGAGCTGCTGTATTCATATCACACAGTATTTTGGAGAACAAGTTTGCTGTAGCACAGATTATTATATGCATCTTCTTGGGCCAAGCTAGAACTAATTATATGTAACATATAAGTCAGTCATGTCATTGTTTTGGAGAATGCCCTCTAAACAATTGGGAGTTTTGCCCTTCACCAATCAATATGCTGACATATTTACTCATGGGGACGTTATTGTCTATCCTATAATTGCTTGAATTTAGGTAGATCTTCAGGAGACAAATGATTTGGGTTTGATTTTTGATTCTCTCGTAGAATATTCTTGAGAGTGTCACATTCTGGTTGATGTTTAATTTTTTCTCATTGGAATGTGTGTACGAATATTCCCTAAACAGACAAGTGATCTGTGCAGCCCAAGTACTTCCCACTTCCCAGACAAATTCAGATCTTTAGATGAAAGTCACTATGAAAGCCAGTCTATGGATTTTTCATGTAATTTAGAATTAGTTCTTCCAAATCTAGAATCAGTTGTTTCCATTGGGAAATGCTAGATGCAGACCCTGACACTATAATTTCATCACATAACTTACTGTTCTTTTTTGCTTTGCCTTTTTAATATATTTTCTGTTCATTGCCTTTATTTTCGGTTTTGTATGTAGACATTTATCCCCCATGGCAATTTGCCAAATGTATTCTACAGTCTCAGAACAGGATGATCACGTCATTTCTCCTATCTGTCCTTTTGAGACTATTCTGCAACACATAAAACTCATTCTGAGAGAAGTTGTTACAAATAGTCTTGTGAAAAAGTGTTCTGAGAATTCATCTTGAAGCTACTTAGTCCTTACTCTGTCTAAGAATACCTCAGTTGGGATGGAGTTTTGAAGCTCAGAACACTGTCTATTGCATTAATCTTGCTAATCAATACCCTCTTTCTTGGCCAGAAGGTGCTCCTGTATCTTTCACTCCTGTCCAGGAGTTTATTCTCCCTTCCCTCAGGTCTAGCAGGTCGTGCTGCTGCCAGGGTGTCAGCTCATCCAGCATCACTCATTTCTCAGCGGGGAAAGATGGGATTTTTCCATTGGAGCAGCTCCCTGAACTGATTCAGCCAGGCACCTCGGGATCTTTGCTTCCAAGTGCAACTGGAGAGAGGGAGAGAGCATTCAGCTCACGGGCTGGGGGTAGGGGGAGCAGGATTTCCCCTTTTGGCAGCCACCTGCAGCTACACCAGATTATGTATAATGTCAAGCCACATTCTTAAACAACTCACAGTGTTTCTGATCTAGTGAGACCAGAGTGTTTGATGTGCTTAGTGGAGATTTGACTTTTCAAATAGGTCTGGCAGCAAGTACTAAAAAGCAGGTGTCCTCCAGATTGGTGTATGACTTACATAGCCAAGAGAAGGCTTCACAGAAAAGGGCAGCTACTAGGAAAAAACAATCATAAAACAAATAAGACACCATTAGTTTAAATGGGCAAAAGTCCACAAAGGAAAGGACCTGGCAGCTGACACCAATATTATTACTGGCTGAAAAGAGATTTGAACTTTTTGGCAACAACAAATGTTACAGAATTAGATTTGAACAGGTGAAATTTATTATAAACTTTGGACACAAATAGTCCCAGAAGATCAGTGTGGGTGTTCAAACAGTGAGGACTGTCTGCAGCAATAGGTAAAGAAGAGAATCAGGGTATATAAAATTGTCATTGCAAGTAAGTACAGGGAAGAAATGAGGTTTTCCTAAGAGTATGAGTCATAGAAAATCAGTGGGAATTGGGTGCCTTCTTTTCTCTTCTGAAAAGCCTCCAGCTAAGCTCCCTGAAATGACACTACTGAGAAAATGTGATCTTTCTCAGATCTTCTAAATAAAAACCTGTTCAAAGGACAGGAAAATCACGTATTTCAAGGCCTTCAGGAAGGTGGAGGAGGACAACTACCAAAGCAGTAAGGATTTTAAGGAAGAGACAAATTGATGTTCTGCTCAGTAAATATGAACCTCAGGTTTACAGCATTGATGGTGAACTGTCAGCTGAGACATTTACTCTGTCTAAAAAATGAAGAAAACAATGGCATGTTTTTAAAGAGCAGGATTTCACTGATTTTTCTTTTCCTATGTTTCAGTAAAATGTGTCAAGCATAAATTGTGGTTCTGCTCATCCTTTTGTTCAAAATGGAATGTATCAATTCAGTTTCTACATACAATACTGTATGCATTGCATTTGATGTGTTATCAAATAATCTCTGCTCCCAATCTCAACAAAAATACTTGAAAATTATTGTGTATGGTAATATAAATTCATATATTGGATAGAGTAAGTTATTAGACTAAATATATTATATTTCAGCTGGGCAGAATTTACTTTCTGTTCTCAAGAAAATACGGTGTGCAGCTGTTCTTTAGTCTGCTTTCTGTGTTGAAATGTGTACTGATACATATTCTTGTCTTGTTTTTGTTCTGCCCTAGGACAGCACTGGGGATAAATTACTCTATCTGAATGGACCATTTCCTATTAAAATACTTTAAATAAACATAGGAGAAACTAGCATATATGCAGGCACCTACATACTCATATTTACATAGGCTTAGTCACTCAGAGTTTGTAATTTTTTTTCTTTTCCTTTTTGAGTGGAAGAAATAATATATCTTCTGCTTTTGCAATAGTGGTGTGGGGGTTTTTTCAGTTTGAGGGATTTAATTGTTCAGGGTTGGGAGGGTTGGATGTTTTTGTGCTTGTGTTTTTGTTTTTTTACTGTGGGATGCTCAAACACTGGTGCAGATTGCCCAGTGAGGTTATGGAGTCTCTGCCCTTGAATATACTTAAAAACCCAACTAGACATGGTCCTGGGCAACCTGCTCTAGGTGATCCTGCTTGAACAGGAAGTCCTCCAGAGATCTCTTCCAACCTCAGGAATTCTGTGGCTTTTAACTGGAGACTTACTTGTATATTTTTTTAGCTGGGTGTTTTTTCTAGCACAGAGAAAAATAAGTTAAACAGGGTAGGGTTTTATAAAGAGGTTTAAAAACTGAGAAATTGCAGAAAGAAATGCAAGTGAACAATGTGCATTCTACCAAGCTGATGGTTGATGGGCTGAGGAGCAGTGCGAGCTTGGAAGGGCAAAATCACATCTGGGAAATCTGGTCTTTCCAGAATGGTGAAAAGGTATAAAAGCTCTTCATAATGAAGAAAGTATGAAGCAGCAATATTTTTGGTTAGTTTTCTATTTAGCTTTCTCTGTGTTTTTAGATTTTTCAAGGACATTTCTTTCAAGAACATCTGGTTTTCTCAGTTTTACCAAAGAGTGAGTCTTGTTTTTCTGAAAAGCTGGAAATGCTACTTACTGTACATGGATTACTGATCTTTCCAAAGCTGCTCACAGCTGACACACAAAGATCTGTCAAGTGAGTCATAAAGCCCAGTCAGCTGTATCTTTTGCTTGTTCCTAGTTGAGATTTAATGGGTACTCGCTTTGTAGACTTTGAAAGCTGGCCAAGAGCTTTGACAAAAACAACCTGAATGTTGCTGCTAAAAAAAACTCCAAAAAAGCAACATTGGAAAGTTGCTTTTTCATACTGTAAACTGTATTTTCTGCTGCAAGCAGGTGAAATTATGTTGTCAGGAAAGCCTTTCTACTAATAAATGATGAGATTTGCAATGAATAGAAGATTGTCTTTTGAAATAGCATTGCATTGGCATGACAAAGCCTTTAAATTTTTTATTCTTTAGAATATTTTTTTATTCTTTAGAATGAGTAGAATTTGCAGGAGGAAGACTTATAATCCTCCCTTAAGGAATCTGTGGGTCATGCTAGATTGAGTTAAATCAGACAACCTACTCCTCTTTCTCTTTTTCCTGTCTGTGCTACCACAGATTTAGTTGGAAGTCTCTTCAAAGATAAGTGTTTTCTTGCATGGTAGAGTAGGAAGTTGGACAAGTCAGTTAAAGAACAGTTCATATACCTGCCAGGGGTACAAATTTATTCTCTCAGTGTATTTTGTTTCTTTAGAGCAACTGGATGGGCTCTGTATTGCTTGCCAGTGGAGAGGAACTTAGTCTCTATACAAGCCTCCTAATGCTAGTCTTTTTGAAAGGCTACAGTTCAGATGATCTCAGTTTTGAAACCTTTTATTCTATGCTTTTATCATTCACTATATTTTTCTCTTTTGTTTTAGCTCCAAATTTACTTGTAAGTATTTTACACTTTGGAAAAATTATCAAAGATTGAAACATAAATGCTTAGAATTAGGAACTTCATTCTGCAGTTGGCAGTTCTTGAACTATGAAATTATAATAAGCCTGATTCTTTCTTAGAGAAATAATCCATGTTTTTAAAACTTTAATCTACTGCTTTTAAAAAAAATACCTAAACAAGCAAGGTTCATAACACTAGTTGCTCTTGATGGGAATTATGCAACAGACAAAATTTTAGATATTAGATATTTTAGATATTATGCTTCTGGTACACCAGTGCATTGAAAATCTTTGTTAATCTTTGAAAATGCTGTTTAGTAACTGTCTGATGTCACCTACACATACCAGTAGTTTCTGGATGCCAAATACTTTTTCAGAATAAGAATGCAGAAGATGGCCAAAGGTTCAAGGTCAAGTGGAAAGTAGGACAGGAGAGGGAGGACATCATTTTCAAGTGCCTCTTGGTAAAATAACCAGAGAAGACAGTAAGCCATTCATAAGGATTAAGGTTAATGGGTGAAAGTAAATTGTTTTAATTAGGTTTCTGAGTTTTAATCCAAAACAAAACTTGCAGGAGGTATATTGTAGATATCAGCATTTGATCCTACCCTATTAAATACATTTTCAGCATCTCAAGAAAAAGCAGCTATGGGATCGTCATCATCTCTCACCTCTCATAATATCTGTAGCACTCTTCTTAAATTATCAGCTGCCTCCCTGCCTGGCATGAAATTGCCTTGATCTTGATTTACAATGGTGGTAATGCTTTTGTTTAGTCTCGTGGTTAGCCATTTAGTAAATATTTTTAAGACTACATTTAACAAAGATACAGAATGATAGTCCTTACATTTACTGAGACTGAGGTTTCAGAGTGCACGGATTTTCCTTCACTTTTCATTGATCATGGTATTGCACCTTTACCTGGTTGTGTGCAAGGCATTTTGGAGGCACTGTATTAGGCTAATGTGGGGTTTCTGACATATATCCCTTGCTGTCACCCACTCTGATCAGTCCAATTGCCAGACTCCAATTACTGTGCCATTTAATTCAATATATACAAGTATAGTTGCATATTCCTTTCAATTTGGCACATAAATGGCAGCAGATAGCAGTACCCCAGTGGAGCTTAGAGAGAGGCAGGGAACAGCCATAAAATTTGGAAGAGCAGGCAAGAGAAACATGTAATTCTTTAGGCACTTACTATAGTGGTCTTAAATATGTTATAGGCAAAGAACAGAAGTTATCTTTCCCTTCTGGTATTGCCAAGGAACTCTTCATGAGCCTAAAAAACATGTGAATGATGTGGACAGGGACATGAATCTAGCACTCTTCCATACCTGGGGTTGTCCAATAGCTAAAAAGCAACCAAAGCTTTCCTCAAGCATGCAGTCTTTGGGACTCCTGGAAAAAAACCAAGGATGTATTTATCTGCTTATCTTCTCTTCCTGTATATCATTATTCAATGGCACTTGGATTAGTTTTGTTTGCAATCAGTTCTGCCACATTTTGACCAACTCCAAATGTGCATGTCCTCAAATATGATAAAAATTCAGCTGAAGAAACTTAAATTGAGTAAAGTTCTAAAGATTTTCAGTAATAATTTTTAATGGAAGAATCATTGGTTCTTGTAGGTCAAGTTGGCTTGGTTTGAAAGACAGATGTCTGCTAAGGAAGGCAGGAGCCTCCCTAGTGTTATAAATGATCAACTCAAAAGCCAAATTATCAAAATATGAAAGATTTTATTTTCATGACCAAAATACTGTCCTCAAATACTCACAGCCAAAGAGACAGCATCAAGCCTGGAATCAGCGCTGGGTGAACACAGATCTGGCCTCTGTTGGATCCCCCTCTGTTCACGAATGCCGTTTCCAGCAAGGCTATTTTTTACATTTTTTTATGCCTGAGGCAGAGGTGCCCTGCTTTCCTTTGTAACCCTGCATATGCATGAGAGTTTCTTTCACTGTGCTGAGCTGGACAATTGCTGTTTCCTGAGTAGTGGCAGGCGCTGATCATGTCAAGGGAAGTCACGTATTCAGATGTATCTTTCTGGCAGCTTCTGTTATCTTGATAGATGGTATCAATCAGGCGATGATCACCCTTGGGTGTCTCCTGATTGCCACGGAGGACGATCATCTTGCTGGCCATGTCAATTCGTGGGTAAACGGGGGGTATCGGGGTATCGTTCTCCTGCTGCCTTCAGGAATTTTGAAATTCTGAAGTAGACATATGTCCCTGGGCTGCTTGTGTTCAGAGACTCATTTGGATTTTAAAGTCTTATAAAATACACTCTCTCTTTAAGCATTTATTATTTAATTACATATTACACTAGGAATGGAAAATGTGAACTCCCTCCAAATTGTTATAATTTTGAAATTAAGGGGTCTCAGGCAAAGATGTGAGGATAGGAATAACAGTTCTTTACTAGTGTGTGTGATAAAGTAAGCAAAGAACAACAGCATTAACACCAAACAGAGCCCAGAACCCCGTGACAGCCTTTGGTTATGGCGTTTCCCCTCTGGTGCAGTTCTGGGCATGGCCCCGGCGGGCAGGGCAGGTGAGGTGACTCCCCCGGGCCTGCAGGGGGCGCTGTGCTGTGAGCCCAGGGATGGAGGAGAGGCTTTGCTCCACAAACCCTGGGGCAGTCGGCTCCGGTGCCCTTAGCAAGACTCTCGGAAAGCAGCAAGCAGGGCCGGCAGGATGTCTCAACAGGATGGGAGTGCGCGACTACAGTGCAGCGAGAGCTTGGAGCAGTGCCAGAGAAGCAGTGAGGGTGGGACAGAAGAGCCTGGCTCCCAGCAGGGCAGAGAGCAACCTCAGGATCCCAGGCACCCGAGCAGATGGGACAGGTCCCTCTTTTAGTGAGGTGGATGTTAGTAAAGTCCCAGTTCACTGGCTGCTCTTGCAAGCAGAGGCTCACCCCAAGGCAGAAGAAGCAGCGAATTCCTTTTCCCAAGCAGCAGCTCCAACCATCTTCCAAAGACAAGAGAGAGCAAGAGTCAGTTCTCGCAGTATCTCTGCTCCTCAGAGAAAAACCCTCAGAAAACAGAAATGCAACCAGATGCCCTCCTCCCTGAGCTTGATCACTTCTTTTGTTTTTTTAAGTACCCAGTTGTTAATGTCTCCTAGCAACTTATGGAAAAAAAATCTTTAAGTAAAAAGGAACACAAGGAAAGAAACCTAACCCCCAACACAAGTGGATGCAAAAAGTGATGGTCCAACTTGTTTGAACCCTACATTTAATGAATCCCAGTTTTTAACTGTTCTGAAAAGTTCTGTGATATTTTGTTGTATAATCAATAGCCTATGCATCTGAAATGTTTATATAATTTAGCAGCATTTTACAGCTTAAGGCCTTTAATAGAACTCAGTCACTTGTAATACATCTCACTGTCTGGGTGGGACATACAGGAACTAAGTGTTCATCCACTGAAGAGAAACATGAAATGTTCTTTAAGTTTGGAGAAACACTAGTAAAAGTTGGGATGTAGTCCTTTTATCTTTATTGAGACTATATTTTCAAATTAGGATACCCTAAAATAGCTTAGCAAACACATTCTTTACTGAAAGTACCCCTCATGACTTATCCCTAGGGGTGATCCTGCAGTTACTGGTTTTGAAAGAGTTAAACCCTTCACCTCTGAGAAAACATTTGGGTTTAGAGTAATTCCTTATCTTTCAGCAGTATTCAGGGAAACTGGGTGAGAGAATGTATAATGTTGAATAAGAAGGAGCTAAAGGAAAGCTTCCCTCATTTTCTTGCTTTCCTTGCCAGCCTGTACTGCAGCTCCAACCTTCTTTTCCCTGGCAGGAAGGAGAAAAGAAGAAAAAAAGCAGCGGATTCCTCAGCATAACTTCCTCTGTTCCTTGAAGTTTAGCCACTGGTCTAATCTCTGAAAGTTTTTCCTGGCTTGCATTGACTTGCTGCTCAGACAATGAGCACTTTTTTAACCTGTCAGGAGCTGAATTGCCTGGCCTGCCATGGGGCTGACAGTGTGCCGCTGTTTCTGAGACTACTCTGTTCCTGAGCTGCAGCGCTGACACAAATCTGTACAAGGGCTGATTTGTGAGTGCCCCAATGGAATCCCCTTCAACCGCTGTCTAGTTAGTAAGGTTCAGTGAATACTCAAGGGGAGACTCCTTGGCAATGGATTTTGCCTTTTGCAGGAATTCTGTGTTGGAATTTTTAGTATAGGATGGCTCTGTTGGGCTGTGTGCTCTTTTAAAAAAAATCACTCAGCTTGCAGTTAAAGTTCTGTTTATGTTTCTGCAGTGTTTAAAGTTGTTCCTTATCTGTTGCCTATGCTCTTTATCATCCATAGGTCTGAGGGAGATGGAAAAGACCTGCTGGGTTTCAGGGAGGGAGGCAGGCAAGCCAGAAGCAGAGACAAAGGTAAGCTTGGTCCTCAAGAACAAATAACACAGTAAAGAATGACATTTCCTTCTTATACTGTTTTCCCACAGTAAATGTGCCCCCTACTCCAGTATTATCAACCATAAATGCATGCATATATATATATATCTATATACACACACACACACACACCCCTGCAAGTGTGTGTGTAAATATAGGCTTCATGACTGCTGAAATTCTGAAACCCGAAGGACTGAAGCTGTATTGATGTGGTTTCAGAGGTTGGATGTCACCCACCTGTACCTGCAACTCAGATTTCACACTGCCACACCAAAACACATATAATTCACTGCTGCGTTTGACAGCTGTCATCACACCCAGAGCACACCCAAGCACTGTCACACAGGGGCTGCCCCTGCACCAGGCACTGAGAAGGGTGTCCAAAGTGACCTGCATGATAATTCTGTGCATTATTTGCTTTGCATTAAGCTTGGTGGCTCCAATTAGCATCTGGATCTCATTGTGTTTAGCGTTTTTTCCAAACATATAGGCAAATCCTTGCTCTGAAAATTTTATCTAACAGTATTTATTTGGGTTTTCTTCTCATGTTTATATGTACTTTTGGGGGGGCTTGCAGGGGGCTTTTCAGCTCTCATTTTGTCTGTCAGGAACAATATTATGTCATATCTATAGTAGGACTGAAAAGATCACTTTTCCAAAAGGTGGGGCTGTTTAGATATTTTCCTCACACTTACTGTTTGATTTCCCATTTCCCTGCTAACTAGTGGTTCCTTTAAATGCCATGCTGTAAAGGAAGGTTGGGCTTCTAAGTCTATTTTAACTTTTATCCTTGATAGCTTTCATTTCCTAATACGTGGTAACTTGCAGGATTGGGTCCGTTCTGTGGAATTTACACAAAAAGCTCTATGAGATTTGCTGGGCACAATTGTGAAAACTGTTCAGTATATCCTGTTTTCTAAATGTCAGCTTTTTTTTCTTTTTTTTTCTCTTTCATAGTGGGTGGGCTGACTAAACAGAGACTTTTTTACATGGTACTTTGCTGTTTTCTAAACAGAGCAGCTATGTATGCTATCTAGTTTATATACAGCTTTTTTTTTTCTTTTTTTTTCTTTTTTTTTTTTTTTTAAGGCAGGGTACCCTTATAAATATGTTGGATTTAAAAGAAGCTAGTCCTACAGAAAGTGCTTTGTTTCTTGTATCTAAAACTTCTCTTGATTTTTTTTTCCTTCCTATTTTATTCATTGCTTTGCTCTGTGCCACTTTCTGTGTGTTTTGAAATAATTATGCATAGGTCCTACAATACAATAAGGCCAATGTTTGCAGGAGTTTTTGTTCTGACATATAGCATGGAATGGAGCTAATCAAAACCTAAGTGTGGCCTTTGCACTCACTGCAGCTTCTAAAATACATAATGAACATTATTTTGGGTCTTACGACAGCATTTGGCTTTAAAGCATTGAAAAAAGATCACTCCAAATTAGGAAAATTAAAACAAAGAGCTATTCTAAAATAAATAATTAGTATTCCTAAAATATATCAGTACACAAATGCATCTCGGGTAACTCTGCCACTTTTGGGCTTGCTGGAGAGTCGAAGCAAGGCACACTTTTGCTGCAGTTGATGTCTCTAAAGGGTCCACACACAAAATGATTATCCTCAATAAGCTGCATAGCTGCTGCCTGGATAATCCTGCAGGCAGCCTATCAGATCAAGTTTGAGGTGCTGTGTGGCAGAATTCACAGTGGAGTTAAAGGCTCTTCTAAGCAAAATTGGTTCCCAGCCAGGGCAGCCCTCATAAGCACTAGGAAAGTCACCTGAAAGTTGCTATCATTGGGGATGTTGCCCAATCTTTATTCACTCTAAATCTGAAAACAGATTTCCCTGGATCTGTTGGGACCGCGTCTGCATGTACCAAGAACTGATAAACTGTGTGCTGAACTCTCCCTGCAGCTCTGTCAATGTAGCTGCCTTTACTTCCATGCTACTCTTTCTCTTTGTAGTTTCTTATGTCGTTTTCTTTCCTTTTCTTGATTATTTCTTGCCTTTTTTAGTATTCTATCCATTCCTGGCAGGACTGAACTCCTTTTTCTAGACTTCAGCTTTGCCCCTACCCACATAAAGGTTCTTGACTATGGTACTTGATTTGATAATGCCTGTTGAGTGACATCTTAGAGTTGAAGGCAGTGATAACCAAGCCAGTTTAAAAATTCAGCTTAGGTTTCCTTTGGAAATGATTACTTAGTGCTGCATCAGCTTTCTGTTTTGTTGTGTAGTACATTGCTATTTCTGTGTTTAAGAAAGTGTTTTATGAGGATGTGCATTATTCTTGGATTAAACCTTGATCCTGTGACAATGTGTTCTGGCCTTGATCCCAAGTAACAATTAACATTAGGAGCATAAAGAGTTTCTGTGGGTTAATGGTACAAGTCTCATATTGAATGTTCTGTTTCTTTGATGGAAAAGTGTTTATCCAGAAAGACACTTCGGAGAGAAATTTTGTATTCAGTATGATTCAGTTGATCAGTCATTTTTGTTGGGGAGGTGATCTTTGATGCTTTATTTGGTTATTTACACTACCACAGAAGTATTCCTGGGGAGCAGTTGAATTTTAAAGGGAAGCAAAAGGCAGCCTGTTACGTTTGCTTCCCAGGTTCCACTGCCCACAAAACAGCATCACTCCATGGGGAAGTAGGAGGTTCTAGCATTCCTTGGGATGTGTGGGAAATGGCGTGTGTGTTTATATGGCCGTGGTTTCACCTTACACAGGGACCACCAGGTTTTAATGACACACTTGGCCACAGGAGGTTCAAGCCACTGACCACTGTGTTTATTCCAGTGAGCCAGCCCGCTGGCACTGGGAAATCTTTTACCCCAGTTTACACCACGACATAAAAAGAAGGCAACACATTTCTTGTCTATAGTCACATTTTCCAATATTGGCACTGGAGATTCCTAGGGAAGGCTTTTTTAAAAAAAAACTTTTTATTTTCCCCTCATGTGCTACCTGTTAAGGGCAAATACCATGGAGGGTGTTTTGTCAAAGGCATGTAGGACAGCACCAGTGTGCAAAAAATAAATTTAGGCAGCACATCTTTAAAGAAACTTCTAGAGTGTGAGGTGAAAACAGTCCAGCTCCCCATGATGTCCTGTTTCTAATGAATGCTTTGTTCCAAATCAGATTCTTGCTTCTCAAAGTCAACAAGGCTGGATGCTGGAATTTTCTTCAGAAACCTCATGTTTGTTAATGCTCTTTGGGGAGGAGGGAATGGGAACAAAACTTTTAATGGAACCGAATTATTAATTTTAAAATATTCTCCATTAATTTTTTTCAAATCCATTCTTAAAATAACTGGGGAGAGAGAGGAAAGTCAGACGTCCCAGCAATTTCAGGCAGATTCTTCTCTTTACAAAGAATATATGTCCCCCTGGTATTGATGAATGATGAAAGGCTGTTACCTATTGATGTACTGATGCAATATTGATGACTGACAAAATTCTGATGTAAAGGAATGATTAGATGGAGGTAAATTATGTAGGACTAGTAATGAAATGGTGTGTTAATAAAGTGTTGTAGAAAATGTTTTTATGGAATTGGTTTAAGTCTGGATATGTCTTGCACCAGAATTATAAAGCTTAATCTGTTCTTGATTAAGTCAACTAACTGAAATATCTAGTTGGAGACATATGTATATTTATTATTGAAGTGAACCCTGAAAACTTGTTGTGGGATTGGTGAAAGCCTGGTTGTCTTTGGTTTGGACCTTTTAACCATGCTTACCACAAGCTACCTAAAATATAAAGAGCCTCCTTTTTACTCAGGCCTTTTCTGATGTTAAAAAATATGGACTGTTTGGCAGGGTGACATGACGGAAGTGCCCTCCTACTCTCCTATATTGCAAGGAGTAATGGCAAGATTCATTTAAATCCTTCACAAGCTGTTATTCATAATTACTTGGTTTAAAAGGTTTGAAAGGTTTTCCTTTCCAGAGTCTGGTTGCTTTAGTCATTTCCACAGTGGTAAGGCTTTAGTTTTTATAGCGTGTTATCGAATTTGCTTCTCTTCACTGTCATTCTTCCTCACACATGTTTCGACCACTAAGAATAAATTCTGCCTACATATTGCATGTATTTATTTTCTCTTTCTCAGTATACCACCAACAATGATTGAAATATGGGCTGCACACAAAAGCATAGAAACATGCACTGAAGTTCTTCTATTGACAAGAAACTGTTTGTTTTTTTTTTAATTTCTAGTACCTCTTTCCTATCTGCAATTCTGCCATGCTAGAAAAATGAGACAGCTTAGGAAGTCTGCACCTACATTTTGTAGCACAAATTAAATACATAAGTTATTAGGCAATCTCCAGTCCCACTGGTTGCATTTAATAATGAGATATTTCTTGAGAAGTGCAATGAGCATTAATTATCATTTGGTATATTGAACTTGTAAAGTATAAAGGCCCTAATATAGCACTATTTAAGCATATGACCAGCTCCAAGCACATCTGCTTTACTTCCATAGGAATCAATGGAATTCAGCCATGTGCCTAAAGTTAAACCTGTACTAAATCACTTTTCTGAGTACAAACAAACTGTAATTTAGAGCTTATAAAAGCTATTTCTTTTCCCCCGAGTTCTACAGAGCAGTTTCTAATCAGACTGAAGATAAAAAGCTCTCTCTTTTTCAGAAGTTGTGTTCCATTTTCTTTTCAAAGTAGCTTTAGATTATTTTGATCAATATACTAACTTTAATGCCCATGTTTTCTCATAGGAAATTTCTTCCATCTATTAAAAAAAATTCATAAGTATTTGAAAAGCAATAGAGTGAGTCATAAAGCTCATCCAAAACCATCACAGATTCTCATTTGTGTGCAAGAAAGTCTTTCAGGTCATACTAAAAAAAAATTATCAAAGGGAGATTGTCAGAAAAGCACCTTTTTGTGATTCATACTCAGAGAGACTGGCATTTAAGTAAGATTTTCTACAAAATAAGTAATCTGATCAATGATTAAATAAAAATGCAACTCTGTAATTTTTATTAGCTCCTGCTCTTCTATCCAGGAAGACTTTGAGACATGAATCATTAATCCATGGTATCAATGATATTCAGCATGTACTCAATTCTTTAAATATTTGTATTTCATGAATAGTTGTCATGCAGAACTCTGGGCAATTACCCAGAAGAGATAACAGCAGTACCTGGCAGACTGATGGCAGTAGGGTTCTTGCTCAATAAAAAATCTTGTAAGGTCTTTGCTATTGTCAGAAACCTGTTTTGGTGAAAGCAAAGGTGGGAAATTTTATAAGGGAGACAGTAAAGTCTACCAGAAACTTCTCTGAGTGAGCTATATCCTGTATTTCTAAATACCAGCAGTAACTATTTTACCAAGAACAGGCAAAATCTTCTGAGCTTAATTCCACTATCTAGGAAGTGTAAGGATTTGGTCAGCAGTTGGAATCTCTATCCCAGGACTTTGCAGGCTTCAATAAATGCCTACAAATAGTATAAATTTCTGCAACAGCAAACACAGCATTTCTTTTCTCCAGATGTTAGTCCATCCCAACAAAATGGGAAATCTGGAAATGATCAATCTTCTTTGTGAGAACTCTAGTAAACACATAGCAGCTTTATTTCCAGATGGTGAAATCCATGTGCACCAGGCTTTCCACCAAGCTCTCAGATTCACCTGAATGAGGCTCTGTGTGTGCTCACTCTTGTGGCTTTCCTGCTCCTGCACACATCCCCCCTTCCCTTCTGTGTCTGTTCAAAGAAGGTCTTGCTTGCAGTCAGCCATACTCGACGTGTGAACTCATTGGCTGTCAGCTTGTCTCTTGTTTTACCTGTAATATTCTGCACTGGAGGAATTATGGCCTAACCAGTTAGCTCTGATGTGCAGCTCAGACAGTGACATCTAATTCTAGGAGTCATTTCTAACCTCAAAATCACTTTGTTCCTCCTGCTTTTTCCAGTTATTAATTCTTAAACATCTGCAGTGGTTACCTGCACAGCAACATATAGAATAACTGGGGAGGACAGCAATAGTGGATTATGGCTTTGCTCTTCTTTGGCACAGCCCCAAAAATCCATAAGGACAGGGAAATATGACAGACATGGAGAGAGCAAATGGGATTTGGATCCACTTCTAAAAAGGATGTTCCACCTTTTACCTATGTTCTGAAACTTGACTACATTAGAAAATGATGTTTAACTAGAAACTAAATGAAGTAGCATTTAATAGTATGTTTTAAATACCATCTATTACCAGTCTATTACCAGTAACAAAAGTAATTTAAAATTCTTCATTTGTGTTAACTATTACTTAATTTAATGTCTTTAAAAAATCAATTTTATTTTAAAGTACTTTTTCATTCCTGCTGTGTGGTATAAACTGCCCAGTGAGATTATTCCTGCCCAAAAGTCTATATAGACAAGCTATAAAGAGCAGAGAAAGTATCATTATCCCCATTTTGCAGTTGGGCAAACCTGAATTCAAACATGTGAAAGCACTGTCTAGAATGAGATATTCATTAGCTGGCAAATTGTAATAAAATCTGGTTTTAGTCATCTTTTGCTGACCAGAATGTACAAACAGATTAATATTTCAAAACAGGCCGTGGTCTGTGATATAGTCAGTATTTTGTGAGAAGCTCTATTTTTCTTAGAGCTACAGTTTGCTATCATTGCACTATATGGGTGTTTTCAGCTAGTACTGACATATTTTTCTGTATTATTAATTATATCTAATACTGATTTTTGCAGCTGAGATTTTTGTAAGAGTATATATTCTATGTCTATATTTGAACTACAATCCTTTGACCAATGGGAATATGTAGAAAAACTGTGAAAATTGTAGCACAGCTGCTCAGTTCGGTGCAGTACGCTTAATCTAGTAAACAGATGATCAATATACATCAAGAAAACCATTAAATGCTTTTGGAAATCCAAATTAAATGTATTTTCCTGATACTTTTATTGCAGTGATTAGAGGAGTTTAACAGATTCACTTATTATTTAGGAATGTTATCTATTATAATCAAGAGGTTATTGAGAGATGAACAGTTAAAAAATTCTGAAGCACCTGAGTGACTTAAAAAAAAAAAATCATGTGTAACCCTGGTTCTTTAGTACAACAGAAAGACTTGTGAATCTGGTTTCTGTTGGTTTTTAAGGAGTCCTCTGGCCACAAATGCCCTTTTCTTTTATAGAGACTCTAAAGAAGGATTTACTAATGGCTTCCAGAAGAAGAAGAGGACACTAAGTTGCAGTTGTGTTGTTTTTTTCCAGTTTAAAATTCTCTGACACATAGCTGTTCACAACTTGCTGGGAAAGTTTCTTGTCCTCTGGGTTAAGGAGTTTTCTTCTTCCAAATGTAGTTTTGATGAAAAGTCTTAACTCAAGTTGAAATAACTCTTCAAATAGTGTGAAGGATTTTGGATGTGACTCTCAAGGCCTTTCATTTGTCTGTATTCAACAGAAAGCTGGTGGACAGAGAAGCATCCTTGGTGAAGTTTCAGATCTGGTTTTATTATCTTCTAGCACAGCAGTTTCAGTGACAATAGCTGAGATCAGTGCCTGAGAATTTTTCCATCTCCCCATGCATTTTCTCTTCAGAACAGTCCATACCCTGAAGATCCTGTAACAAAAAAAGGGGATCTTATAATGTACAGAGGAGGAACTGGGGATCAAAGGATTTTCCAAAGGCCATAAACAAGTGAGGGAAGATATTCTGTCCTTCACAGAAGTGATTTTCTAACAGCAAAGTTTAAGTGCATCACTGTGCAGCCAACAGAGGAATTTCTAACACTGGACATTTTTCATCTGCGTCCATTTTTCAGACTAACACATGATGAAATCATTACTCCCTGTGGACCAATGGGTATGCTGCCACTGATTTAAGTGGAACCAAGATTTCTATCTAGAACTGTTAGTCTTGTCCCAGCTTTAAAAATAGAAGTGTCTGCTTTAACAAAAAATTGGGTTCCTTACTCAAACATTCTTCATTCCTTCCTGCACATTAGGACAACTGATTGATTTTTACAGAAGGGGTAACTGCAACCAGCCAGTTGCACTGATAGGTAACTCAGTTTTTAATGGCCTGAAGCTCTTGGTAACCTAACCTCAGTCAGAAAGTTGCAGAATCATGAAGGATCAGTGCAACTTTCCAGTAAGGTTATACTTTCACTAGTAGTTTATTTTCTGCTTGGTGGAACACAACAGTAAATCTAGGGCATGGGGGCAGTTTTTTGGGGTTTTTTTTAATGTAAAAAATATAACAGGTCAATAATATCATGGAATAAGTAATGCTTTTCTTCAATACCTCTGTCAAGTGAAATGAGTGATACTTTACCGGCAGTTTAGATGAGTAACTGCTAGGACAGGATCAGTGTCTTGTGCTTTAAAAATAAACTTCTTTGCTCTGAGTCAACATCTGTTTTGCCTTGGCCTTCATTTAGCAGCAGGAGACCATTATCCTGTGATGACTTTCTATTCCACTGACATCTCATCTGGTGCACCGATATTCTTAGTATTTTACTCCCCTGCTGTGCCCCTTCCCCTCAGCCACACACACACAAACACTCTTTATCTCAAGCCTGTAGTATGGTGTGTTCTGCTGTTTCCATGAATAGGAGATTGCACATAATGTAATCAATCAGTGGCTTCTACCACTAAGGAAAAGTGTGTCCCTCCAATTATCTTATTACATCCCAATAACACAAACAACTGTCCTGGATAGGTGCCTAAAATCAGGAACATTTATTTAAACTGCCCTGACATTCAGAATCTAAGGTGGTGGACTAGGCCATCTGAGAAGGCAATCTTGCAAAAGTTCTGGCCTTTCAGATCTGGTCTGGTCATTGCAAGGGTTAAGAAAATGAAAAATAATTATGGAATAAACCAACTAAATTTTCACAAAGACTTTGCTTGTTTTGGTTTTGGGGCAAATATTTGGAATCAAACTAGTTTCCCCAGACTTACATGAGATAAATTACTATTCAGAGTCACTAAATCTTTTAAGTTTATTGTTTTGGGACAGTTAATTCCTAATGCTATGTCCTTTACTGTAAGAGAATACATCAAAGCGGGAATTTCTTCACTTGATGCAGCAGGGTTTTTTCCTCCAGAAAGGGAAAGAGAAGAACATAAAATCAAAATGTAGAAATGCTTGTATTGGAGCACTCCAGAGGTCTATTTAACCCAAGATGTCAAGAGAAGATGCTAAGTGTTGTGTGATTCTACAGCTTTCCTTCTTTTACGATGGTGCAAGGACTGGATGAACCCTGGGGGTAGGGCAGGGAGGGAAATTGCTGTTATGGTTTGCAGAGCTTCTGGAAGCACTCAGTGCCTAATGGGGTGAGAAGTTTCCTCCTCCTGTGTCTTTTTTCCTGTCTCCTACACAGCCATGCATGTCCACACAGGCACTAATGTAATGGAAGACCAATATGTGATGGGAGCAAGGGCATGCTTTTCTTTAAGTTGGTTTTTAGGATGCACCCAGAAAGCCTTGTGGATGAGTCAATCAAATGCATCCTATTTCCCTGTATGTCCTTTTGCAGTGCCTGCAGGGAGTACCAAAGCCAAAACCTATCCTTCAGTATTATTATTTTAAATCTAAGTAGGACTAAAAGAGGATGTGTTATATGATGGGTTTACAGGCATGGTTTGAACCTGTCACCAGCAGCAAATTACATCTCTCACATTAGAATAATACCTCCTCAGTACTGTTTATTATACCTGAGTGTAAGCTGATTGTGATGGACCATGATTGTCAACTGATGCAAGGAAGCAAGACAAAGATGGCTTTGTCCAGTTTTCTTTTTTTCTGTGAGAAGTTTATGCTAATGTGTCTGTATGTGGCCAACTGAAAACCTCCTCCATTTACTTTTCTCAATGTGAAAGTATGATCTGTACATTTTCTCTTCTATCCTACCATCTTAAAGGAATGACTGTGGGAACTTGGGAGATAAAGCTGCTATTGCTGCCTATGGCTTCAGATTATGTAGTGCACACTGCAGAACCACTGTGTGTATTTTTCTTGTTCATGGGTTGTTTCACTGCCTCATACCTAAACAACTAGAATGAACTGGAATTCAGGGTTAGTAACTTATTCTAGGTGAAGTTAACCTACAAGTCTTTACAGTAATTTTGATGAGTTTCCTTTGAAATGGCATTTTTCTAGTTCAGTTTTTTGACTGTATTGTAGATTCCTACTTATCATCTATTGCCAATTGTAGTTTATGCTTTTGCAAAGGCAATTAAATGGAAAAGGGGGGGAAAAAGTCCAGGCTTTAGTACATTTCTCACAAATATGTCCTGGATTTGTTTGAAATGTTTTCAGAAATGGTATTTTCACCTCGTGCTCGAGTAACTTGTAGTTCAGGATGTTTGCAGTCATGCCATGGTGCATGTTCTGCATGTTCACATTAAGTGACCACATCAGGAGGAAGATGACCCTCTCTAATCCCTTTTTATGCTCTACCTTGGAGTAGGTGTACATGGTATCTTTTGAGATACAGGGAAAACTGTTGAAAAGTGCTGATTTATGTTTAAAGACAAATGAAGCAATTGAATCAAAGACTATGTTAGAACTCCATGTGGAATGTCCTAATTTTTGAATAATTTAGGAAACATCCCAATCAAAGTATTATTTCTGATAGTTCTCACTTTTTTTTACCATGAGTAGAAAACAGAGTAATGTGACAGTGGGAAAAGGGTACTCAAAATTTGGACTAAGGTTGGACATATTGTCTTGCAGTTCATTGCCATGTTGAACACATTTTCTGAGCTTAACCTACATGTTTCAGAGAGGTGAGCTCCTTGAATTCATCTTGGGATGAAGTTCTAATACTTACCGCTCAGTCATCTGATTCACAGGGCTCCCAGCTTTCACCTCTACTGGAGTTTTCCATGCAAATACCAAGCATTGGTAAAGTGTATGTGGCAAGTATTTGATACAGGACACAGCAAAGGCTTGCGCATGAGTAGATCTAATGTGTTTGAGAAGCAGCTTTCTACCCTCAAATATTTAGGTGCTAGCATATTTCATGAAGTACATGAGTTTATACTGTTCTTTTAAAAAGTAAGATTTAATATAACTTTTGATATATTCATTATCCACGGACTTGCCAAATCCTTCCCTTTCTTGAATTCCCTGAGAATGTGGTTATTTCTAATTAAGCAATGTTGCTTTTTAAGAAGGAGGACATCTTGAAAAACTCCATCAAGCTCTTTTTCTTTAAACTTGGGATGGGACAGTCAGTGTAGGAAGTGTTAAAAATACCAGACCTGTGAATCCTTAATTTCAAAATATATCTGCATTGAAAAGATACATTTAAGGACCCCACAGTTCAAGGAATCAGGCCCATAAGGTTCAGGGTCCCATAGCCACAGTATTCCTTGTCAGATGTGTTTCAATAGCTCTGTTAATGCCTTTGACCTTGATTTTGGGAATGAGGACGACCTTGCCAAGCCAATAAAGCACTGGATACACATTATTGTGCTTTGAATGCTCCAGTGAGGCTACAATGCTCTCCCAACAAGTAGTAAGCCTGCAAGTGTGGAAGGTGAAAAAGTCATCAATATTCACAAACTTGCAGTCTTTCCTGACATGCTTTATAAACATAGTTATTGCATCTTACCTGTTATATAACTGTAACTTCCAATCACAAACTTCAAAGGTATTATTGTGTGTTTCATTCTATGTAATAGTCTCAAAAATATTAATGGAGAAATTTTCTTCTCTCTGCAAATGCAAGTAATTTTCATTATTCAGAGTGTGAATGGTGAGGTAAACCAAATACCACCTAAAGCACTTTGTGGTTTTATTCAAATGGCTGTTTGTAAATACTTCTTGCAAAGGGTTTCTTTACCCTGTATTTGCTCAGCATTAATCCTTGAAAAAAAATCTTGTGTGGTCAATGAAGACATTCAGTAGAAAATTGATCTGCTGAAGTACTTCTCTCAGAATGAAATTTGCTTATATGACATGCTTCTTTAAACTCTTTTTTCTTAAAATCATGCAAACTTCATATGTAATTTATTCATACAACTTCTCTGCTATCTTCCATGCTCTTATTTATCTGCCTAGTTTGTTTTCTCTGCCCATTTTTGCCTTCATGTTTTTTTCCATGCTGCTGGTTGAACACAGGATATCAGCTAATTCATGTGCAGTTGCTGTGCCCTAGCTCAGCTGACTACGTAACATGCATCAAAAAACGTATTTTCCCAGTATTTTCCTGCGCAGATTCTTTTCCAATGTTGACAGTATGCTAAAGGATGTGTGTAAGCAACAGCTCTGCTGGGACATTTAATGGCCTGTCTGGCTACAGCTCTGTCACACACACAGACACACTCACACACGGCCAGCAATCACTCACAGAAGTTTTAGTCTTCTTCAGCAGTCGTCCTTTGATGGGTCTGGAATGCAAAGGATTCATTTCTAGTCCACACAAGATATATTGCAGAGTATATAGATGTACGGAAATCGGAGCTTAGCTGTTTTTTGGGACTGCCAAAGTTTCACTGTAAACACAACTTCAAACAGAGCTGCCTTCTCTAGACTTAGGTTTATCCTGAAATTCGCGGCTTGTTTTCATTGTGAGTGTGCTTGTGGGAAAAGTCTGTTATACTGTAGATAATTTGCACGGCTGCCCAGAAATCACTGCTGTACAGCTTGGTACGAGAAGGCTGTTTGGGCAACACAGGCTGTTCTCTCTGGATTTTATTTGAATATGTTGGCACTGGAATGGAGCCTGGAAGGTAAACTTGATGGTTGGTGTTATAAAGGCCTGTTCCTGCTTTTGCTGAGGTTGCAGCTGAGTAACTGTAGTAGTCTATAAACTATTGAAACTTTTAGCAGTTCCAACTCCTGGATCCCTGGGTTTGCTACCCGAAAAGTTCTTCCCAGCATAGGAAGAGCAGCATTCTTCCAGGGCCTGGGCTGCCATGTTGCTAGCTTGAAGCCACCTGGATTTGTGAAAGTCTTGCCTCTGTCACTCAGCATCACCAATCTTTGCTCAGAATGCCCTTCTCTGACCTAAATTTCTCTCTAGTTTGGTATGCTGTGGTTTTCATTGAGACTCAGGTAAAAACAATCCTTTCAACAGCTTGAATTCTTTGACTTTTTGCAGAAAGGGTAAACAGAGACAGCAGGCTGAAGATAGTTTTGGATTGATATGCCAAATACACCTGTATTCCAGGGAGCTCAGAATCTTCTGATTGATTAACAACCATCATTAATCTTGATAAAACCCCCTAATGGACATAGTAATACTTGAATTTTGTCCAATCCTATTACTCAGATAGCTGCCTACAGTCAGACAGTACTGTGTTATCCCAGAATTAACAGATAAATCTTCTCCATGCGCTAATGCCTAAGTAGCTGGAGTTTTAACAGAACAGTTAATGTGACAAGTCTTATGATGTTAATTGGGGCAGAAAATGAAATATTTCTACTTGGTAGAAAAGAACAAATATCCCAGTTTAAGATGCAGACAGATTTCTGAACTTGCCAGCAACTTAAAAAGAAATGCATATGGTCATCTTTACTGTTGTGTGTGTCTAAGCTTGCACTCTGCGAGTTGTCAAAACTGTTTTTCTCAGCATGGTTTTTAAAAGAGGGGAAATAATAATTACCAAGAAAGATTTTTGCCTCACACAGTATTAATTTATCTGAGCAGCTTACACATGCATTGGATGATCTGTTGTTCTTCTAAAAAGAATCTGTGATTCTAAATATGATCCTTCTTGCTCAACCATGGATTTGAATTCCTTGCCCAAATATGCATGTGAATGTCAGAACCTAAAGTGCATTCATGTAGCATGTAATTTTCTGTTGATGAGCAGTGACGACTCCACAGTAAAAATCCATATATGCAATTTTTTTAAATATACATGTGCATTTGTAAAGCTTTTTAAACTATTCATTCTTTTAAATGAAATAAGAAAACATTTTGCTTTTAAGCTAAGTAATCTTCAGAACTGGAGGTGCTGATAGAGTAATTATGTTTATTCTTCCAGTTTCACAATTTCTGTCTTATAAACATTGTTTTGCATTATTGGGCTCCACATTTCCCCTTCTCATCTGATGTTTTACAAATATTTTTCTAATTGCTTGAGACAGTGTGGTCCAATAAAATTACATCGACTTTCTGCTGAACTTGTTTGTCTGATCCGCTGCCAAAAGTTGTAGGCAGCTAGGCAGAACACTTGGTCTCACTTTCTTTCACTCCCCCTCCTCTAGGGCAATGCTCTCAGTCAGCCCTCTACCCTTAAAAGAACATGCATGTGAAGACTTAGCATTGTGCATTTTACACTTCTAAGCCATTCAAATGCTTCAGCAGGGCACTACATCCTAGCAGATTTTTGGGACTGAAACAGAATCTCTTTCTTTCTCTGTAGATTGTTACATGATGAAGTTAATAGAGATAAATCATACGTGATATTTTAAACAGAAGTACCAGTTTTGGCTCTGTGCCTATTTATGCTTCAGCATGGGAACTATCTCAGCCTCTATTCAGTATTTCTTTATCTGATAAAGAACAAATTACAGCTTGAAGTGTCCAGAAAGTGAGGTACTGTACTGCCTTATCATCCTGAGAGCCCACATAAAGAAGATACAAGGGGATATAACAGCTGACATACATAGCTGTAAAGCATTCTATATTTTTATGGTGACAGGGATACTCAGAGGAGAAGTGCAATCGTGTGGTTCTGAGTGTCTGAAAGAGCTAACAGAACAATGAACTATTATTCTTGGGTCTTGATAACTGAGTGCCTTACAATGAGGGATGAATTGTAACTAGCTGTGAACTGAAAATAGACCCTTCCCTTTCATTGTCATGAGCATGTTGCTGTTTATGATCAGTTTGGCAGACACTTTCTTCATGACATTACATCTCTTCTGTTTTGTTTTTTTTGCTCTCATATAATGAGATGAGACTGTAATTTCTTTCTTTACAGTACATAGATTTGTTGGGTTTTCTTTTCAAAGGACAACATGCACATCATACACCTCATTTCAGGTGCATTTTTGAGTGTTTGCTCAGTGTGCCGCATTTTGTGTAATAGAACACGATCAGGTCTGAGATCCTTTAAAATAACTGACTGCTTGATATTTGGAATAACTTTTTTAAGTACCTTGAGGAAGAAAAACAAAGCAAATAGTGCTGGTTTGCCACAGTGGAACAGATATGGTATGTGATCAGTTAGCTGCAGCCCTCAGATAAACACAGACAGACAAGCTTGCAAGCATCAACAGAAACCACATTATTGTCCCACTTAGACTTCTGGCCTCATGTTTGTTAAGTGATCTCTAGAGTCTGAAAAGCAAACCAAAAATTTTCAAGTACAGAGAGCTGAATTTGACATTATTTGATATTAGGCGTCTATGGTTCTTTTAATCTTTAGCATCAGTAATTTTTTTAGTTGTCTTTCTCTCCACTTAGTTAATAAATACATCGACTGTATAATGGATGGTATTTATTAAGGCAACCTCATTTAATTTTTTAAGAGCTGCATAAAGCATAAACATAATATCTCTGGCTTGGGCAAATTACTTGACATCCTTAGTAACATAAGAATAGCTAATAGTAATTTCAGAGAGTTTGTTGAAGCCTCCAGATGTCAGGGGCTATGGAAGTGTAAAGTATTATTACAGATGTTTCTCATAATAATAATACATCTGATAGCAGGGCAGAAAAAGGAATTAAGGGCCAAGTACTTCAGTCATTAACTGAGCTGAACTCCCACTAAGGTCTATGTGAGTTTTGTTCAAATAAGGATTACAGAATTCAAATGTAAGTAATTATTTCCAACATGGAATGATTTATACTGCTTTTCCAGCCTTGTCTTTCTAGAATCTTGAAAACAGAGTCAGAGTATATTGACTCACTGTACACAGAAGGAAAGTTTGCCAGTGTGGGGCTTGGTAGCACGAGGAAAGTTTGACTCAGCCGCAGATACACAAAATCAAGGGGGGTGACTTATGTCTGCAGAGCAAGCAGAAGTGTGCCTGCGGCAGGAGGAGTCACAGCCACAGCCCCACGGGGCTACAGAGGAGCCCTGTGCTGCAGTCCTGGCTGCTCACAAGGTGGGGGCTCCAGCTCAGCAGTGCCTAACAACCTCTGGCTGCAGCACGGGCTCAGCTGCCCTTACAGACACCCCAAAGAACCCATGGAGAGGGAAGCTGCTGTCCTGGTTGATGGAGGGAATTTTTTCACTGAGTGCTTTCTTCTTAGGCTGCGAGCTCTAGGTTGTTTGTTTGGATTTTTTAAAAGTTGTTTATGAAGTAAGTAGCTTTAAATAGCCTGTGTACTTGTGGGAAACCACCGCCAGTAAGTGCTTTGTTGCAGAGAGCAGGTACTGTAGCAGTGCTAAACACATTCAGATGCAATTTGGTCCTACAGTATGGACAGCTCTGACCTTGTTCAAATGTGGCCCTGAAATTCTGATAAAATGCAGATGTTTAGAATTGGTCTGAAACTCTTAAAATACGATTAGGTACATGTTCACTGTAGAACTTGTAAGTGTGCCATCTTTCTTGAGCAGTCAAATTCTGCAAAATCTGGATTTTTCTTCTACTACACAAGGAGAAAGTTGCTGTGCATATGGTACGCAAGTCTTCTGAAACACTGGTGTGCAGGATGATAGGTGGAACATTATTTTTGGCAACCCTCAACTTTTTGAAAGCCTCCATATTGCTCCACATCTGTGTCTGGGACACAAAATTGTAGTTGTTTAGTGCTGGTATATCTGTTTATACACATGGAGAACAAAAAGAGGACTGGCATAAACAAAATGTCATATACATTCAAATTTTGATTACAATAAAATAATCATTCTGACATCATCACAAAAACGGAGTGCCAAAAATAGTAATCTGCCAGCTCATGAAGGGCAAGCCTCAGATTTCTGTGGTTTGGTTCATTTAAGCACTAAGAAATTCAAGCATGTTCACAAAACTTCTCAAATTGAGGCTCTGTTCCTACTTCTTCGCCAAGTGCTAGAGGCTTAAATCATCGTGTTCCTTTCTGTTCCCCTGTAGCTCCAACTCTGGTATCCTGTGTAGGATTCACCTTGGTTAACTGGACATCAGCAGTATAAAACCAATATAATAACTAGTCATTAAACTTCCTAAAATCAGTTTAAAAAAAAAATAGGGCATTTTGTAACCCTGATTCATCAAGCCCATGTAGCCTTGGAATGTGATGTCTCATGCCTTAATAGTCCTGATTTTTCTCCCCAGACTTAGAAGGGATTCTTGAACTGTCTCACACGTGAGAGTCTAAGTCCCACTCATCTGCTGTCTGTCTTTCAATACTCTCAGATTCAGCAGCCCAATAGTTGACTTTCTCTCAGTTTTGCGTTGAAATTATTACTGTTATAGTGGTGATGATCAGCAACAGTGCAGCAATTTGAATTTTAACAGTACTCGTGGAATTATTTTTTTCCTAATGTTCTAATATTCTCAAATATTTAGTGACATTTTGAATTTTTATTCTTTTCCACCCTAAGTACTCCATGCCCCGTGTCATTCAGTGTAAAAAATAAATAGCCTAGCATTGTGATATTGTGCATTTTGACAGATATATAAATAAATACATTGGTTTGTATATTCAGATATTTATTATATCAGATATTGATATGCTTCTAGTTAAATAGATGAAGATTTTTGCCTGATCAACTAGAAGGCATTTTTTGTCCAAATAGTAAGATTTGTACTGTTTCTTTTTGGAGGTAATGTGCTCAAAAGCAAGCCAGCAGAGACTCAAAAATTTACTGGAATGGTGATGCAAGTTGGAGGATTCTTAATGATCAAAACTTTGAAGTACTTTGAAGCAAGACTCAATTCCCCAATAATGTTATGATATAAGTCAGATGACAAGACCAAAGAGATGTACTTGGTTGTTTCTTGAGCAGTGCTGAAAGAAGCTGTCATTAGTTCAGGAATGGCAAAATTACCCAAAACACATAATCTGAGCAGAACTTGCTGTGTCTGAATTACTTCATGGGTTTTGCTAAATTAACTCAACAATATAAGAGTGAAATATGAAGCTAGAATATTGACAGCTGTGATGTTTGATAATATTTGTGAAAAGAAAGTGGTGATATTTAGGCAAGATTTGATATGGGGGAGCAGAACTAGCACTCTTCACTGAAGAAACATCTGGAAATTTCAGCTACTTTCATGAGAAATTCTGGCAACTCTAAAGAAAACACCAATCATAGGTATAATAGAAAACTCAGTGGAAATTTTGGTTCCTCAACTTCTAGCAGCTGAAGGATCACAATTTTTCAGAGAGCTATATGGAGTCAAAAATGAAGATTTCTAATTGTAGCTCTTGAGTGATCTAATATATCTGTAGCATATTTTCATTTTACTCAGTTTCAGATTATTTTGTGTTTCAAATACTCACACTGAAAGGTAGCTTGTGTCTTATTTTAATAAGTACACTCATAAAATGAAAATTGCCAACAAAATGAAATTTTCTTGATGGAAGATGTTGGACCATGTATAGAAATTTGGATGACAAAGTCATTTACAATCATTAAAAGAAAGAAATCATCTTTTATCAAAATATTTTAAAACAGGTTTTGTTAAACACTGCAAAATACACTAATTTCATTTAGATTTCCATATGTAGCATCTGTAAGGTAGGTAGTTTAGCTAGGTGCTAATGTTTCTTAAGTGAGAGCATTGGCCTCAGAATTCTTATAATATTTAAGAATAAGTTAATTTTCTGAGAATTACTAATTTCTAAAGGAAAAATTGCGTTTTCAGTGAAATATGAAGAGTTTTACAAAAAGCTTTTTGAAGGCTATGTTTCAGTTTTTTATATTTCACCAATAATTTCAGGAGAACAGCTCACTCAGAAAATCTGAGGTCTTCTGTGAGATTTTTCCCTGTACCCTAATTCACTGCTGGTTTTAACCTGGATAGCTATTTTGCCTGTTTGTTGACACTTTCTCTTCCTTTTTGACTTCCAAATGCAGAACCTTGGGTAACTGTGTCACCCCTCAGATTGTCCAGATTTTGTTTCCCACTGTAAATAACTTTTGTTACATGAACATGCCACTCTTAGAGGTTTTTCTGCATATCAGAAAATGTTCTCAGAGCAGATTTCACTGAGTCTTTGGGAATGTCTGTAAGCATTTTTAAACTAATCAAATGAAGTCCTTTTACTTGTTCTGCTCCCTGGCAAAGGAAGGGACCACCCCTCAGTAAGTTGTAACTGTTTTTTATATTTGGTGCAATGAAATTAAGATTAGATTCCAGACAAAACTGTTTTACTCAACAGAAATAAAACTGTGATCATTATATACAGAGAAGTCTGTATTTGTAACTTGACTGGAAATCAGACTAAAGCTTTGAGTCTTCTTCAACTGGCACTTGAAAGAATGTGTACAGCTGAAATTAAATAAGAAATTGAAAGTATTTTTAATATATTTTTGTTGTTTATTGTACCTCTATTGCTCACAGCACTCAGAATTTGGTTGCATTCCCTAATGCTATGGATACTGGAAAACCAGGGCTTTTGGTATCTGTTTAAAAACAGTGCTCCAGAGAATCTCCTTCTCCAAAACGTGCAAGGCCAAGTGGGAACTAGGTGGTCCATGGCAGCCTTTGCTCACTCCTGCAGGCTGCAGTGGCACTCCCTCAGCTGTCACTGTGCCCTTCCACAGCAGGCACAGAGCCCGGGCAGTCTGAGCAGAAGTACTGTGAGCGCTGTTTGTGCCCTCCATTGGTCCTCTGGGGGTTTGATGCTGTAATGAAAAGAAAGAAAATGCTTGCTCTTCTTTTGTGGGAAATAAGATGATGAAACTGTAAAAATCCCACTGTAAATATGTAAATATCCTCACTCGGGAGATAAAAATGAGGAATAATTTTCATTCATTCTATATTAACAAGTTTAACTGTATTAAAATACTGCTTTTCCTCTGGCTTGCTTCTTGAGTATAGTTGCCCTGTATAATTCACGTGCTGGAAAATTATATGAGTGGTCAGGGAGAGCATCTTTGATAGAATTGCTCCTGTTTATGGATTATGGTACCCATAATATATTTCTCTTAAGCTAGATTTGGTAATTTCCTGTTTCTTCTTGTGTTATTTCCTCTGAAATGTAAAGAAATTGAAAACTTACTTTTCATATATTACAGTGCTCAAGTAAAACGTTTCACAACAAATCACAACTTTAGAATGTCACTATATTTGAAATTTTGTCTCCCCAAATAAACTTCTTGTGACTTTACATTTTTCTGCTCTTAAGAAAGTACTTTGTCCCATGGGGAGAATCTGCAGAATGTAAATCTCAGAGTGAGATTCATGTTTGATGGTTTCATTTTACTTTTGGGCAAGAGCTTGAAACCTTCCTTGAGGAAAAACTTTTTAAACTGTCATTTTCACCGAATCATGGAATAATTTAGGTTGGAAAAGACTTCCAAAGTCATCGAGTCCAATCTTCCACTGAAGACCACCACAGCAACTAAACCACAGCAATCAGTGCCATGTCCAGTCATTTCTTGAACACATCCAGGGATGGTGACTCCACCACCTCCACGGGCAGCCAGTGCTTAACCATCCTTTCAGTGAAAAAACTCTTTCTGATGTCCAACCTGAACCTCCCTTGGCTTCAGGCCATTTCCACTTGTCCTGTTGCTGGTTGCCTGAAGGAAGAGACTGACCACTTTGCCACTACCTACTTTCAGGTAGGTTTAGGGAATGATAATGGCTCTCCTGAGCTTCCTTTTCTCCAGACTAAACACCCTTAGCTCCCTCAGCTGCTCCTAATGTGGCTTTGTCTTTTGACCCCTCACCAGCTCCGTTGCCCTTCTGTAGACTCACTGTAACACCACAATGTCTTTCTTGAAGTAAGGGGCCCAGAACTCTTCTATTCCCCTATTCAGGCTTTCAGGAAAGTTTCAGAAAACCTGTCTAAAGGGGATAAGACTAAAAAATACAGGTGATTTTTAATTCCTATTCATTGAAGATGGGACTTGAACATAAGTCTTGTTACACACAGGAGCATAAGAATCAAAGCCAAACCTTGAAATCATGCTTAAGGCAGAGCAGCAAAGTGAACTCTGCATTATTTGTTATATCTAGGAGCAGAATTTGCTAGTAAAGAACAACTGAAGATTTCCTTCTAGAATGCTGTAAATGACATTTGTGACAAATGTCATTTTACAGGTACAGAAATACATGCCCACACACATAACTTTCCTTGACAGCAGAGAATTTGTCAGGATCCTATTTCCATGCTTTCACTAGATCTTTTAAAACTAGACAAGGAAACCTACAGAAACATGCCAAGGCATAGCTGGCTTCATGCTCTTCAAGAGGGATAATATGTTAGCAATATAATACAGAGGATCTCTGCCACATGAACCAGGAATTCAGAACACAAACCATCCGACCCACAGAAGAGGTTTGTTTTATCCAAACTTGGAAGAAATGGGCCTATGGAAACAAACCAATCCAAATGATCAGCTGGAGGGATTCTTCAGCAAAAGACCAGAAACAAATGTTGATGCCTTTTCTCAGGAACTGCAGGCCAGTCAGTTCAGTTTCCAGTTTTCTCCCTGTGTGATGAAGCTTCAGGTTCTCATGCAGGTCAGGCAAAGGAAAGCCTTGAAGTAATTTGACACCCCTTTGGCTTTGGCTTTTGTCCTTCCTGAAGATGCTAAAGGAGTTACCAGTCATCTTTATGTGGCATGAATTTACAGTATTTCCAGTAAATTCTCTCATGAGGAAATATTTTCTTCCTCTGCAAAAAGAACCTTTGCCCACAGAGATTTGAGAATTACATTCCATGAAGGGTAACCGTCTCTGGCACAAATGTGTCTTATGGAGGATCATAATCCGTATGGCATGTAATATATTACTTGGGTTTACAATGGAAGACTTTAACTTCTAGACTTCAAACCTTCAGTCTCTATTACTGTGTTAATGCACTGGCTTTTCACCTTTTAAAAATTTGGTTAAAACTTATTTCACTGAAAAGTGAAAATGAGTTTAGCAGGCTGGACTGGCTCTGTTTTCTCTGTTACACCATGTAGCACAATGAGCACAACTGGCGAGGCAACAGTGGAGAAAAAATTTGGAGACTGGAGCAACCTCTTCCCTTCAGAATAAGTGCCAAAAACCACTCCTTGGTATTTAAAAGTGAGCAACAAAGAGAAGAGATACTTGATGCGATTTCAACTGCATGAAAAGCTGAAGTTTTACTAGTGTGAGTTCATTGTCTTGATCCTCAGTTCTACAATTGTTGTGGAACACAGGATTCCAAACAACAAAATGGCTCTTCATATATAGCTCTTCAAAAATTGGTCATAACTCTGGTTCTTGATGTTTTGCATAGGAAAAGCCTTTCTGTTTTAAAAACTGGTAGGGTAAAAAGACATTCCTTAAATCTTTTACTTGTTGTAATAACTAAGCTTTAGTTTAATGTGCTTCCAGTGCATATTTTTAAAGCATTGGTGTCCAAAGTAAATTTTGAGAAAGAAACTTTTATCCCTGAGAGATACTAGGAACACATTAAATTAGTAGGAAATACTGGCATTTTATTCAGTGGTCTGATTCACATGTACTTCTTATGATTCTAATCATAGAGAGAAAGGCAGTGGAACAACAAAAATGTTTGTGTTGTAATTGTCAGGTTTGAATATTGGCAGAGAAAGAAATGCAGATTTTTATTAGTGTACAAAAATTTACCAAATTCTAGAATTTGTTTTATAAAATGTATGTACCATGAAATACGTGGGAAGAAGAATACATTTTCATGTCTAGGTCACTAAATACTCTGAAAAGGCAGGAAAGTACTTTTGCAAACTCCTCCTGTGAGGCACAAATTGGGGTAGTTTTCTAAGATCATAGATGACCATTGGGTATCCAGCAGCAGAATCACCCTAGGTCCAGTGCAGTACTCAGTGAACTCTTGTGGGAATTTTGTTGGAGTGAACAGACTGTATTACATTAGCAGGATACGACGCTGATCTTTATTTCATTAAAGATGTGCAAAAGTTGCTGTAGTCTAGGAAGAAATATTTTTACTTACTCTACTTTTGAGTCTGTGGGTGGGCCACTGAGGATCCACAATTATTTTCAGATTTTGGGCACATTGCTACAGGAGATATATCTGGTTTTCTGTCTTTATTCTGTTCAAAACTAGTACAGTATCTGTGACAGCTTGTAACCTCTTTAGAATTGTCTTGAAGTGGCAAATGATGAGAAATGTTTTCTGCAAGGTTTTTCAGAGATAAAAAAAATTGGCCAAGTGATTTTTCTTTTGTCTTTAAGGCTTCAAACAACTTAGTATCTTTCAGTTTTCTGTGTTCTCTTTTTAGTGGAAACATGCTTAGTATTTTGATAGATTCAGAAGGAAAATGATAGTCTTTCAACACCTTTGGTTTTATCCTCTGCTGTGGTCATTGGCTAAGTTCAGTGGCTTTACTGTCACTCTTTAAGTCTTAATTGCTGCAGATTTTGTTTGAAACAAATGCCTCATCTAGCATATTGTATTTTGAGGAGTCCTTGATGCCATATGAACAGCAAATCAAATATATATTAATGTCCAAGTATGATATTATCATATAAATGAAAGAGGAAAGCAACAACGAAAATCTAGAAATATTTGTTTCCTGTGGAAATGAACAGAAGTCCCCTAAGGCTTTAATTCTCGGAGAAATGCCCTGGAGAAGGCAAAGCTACCCAAGCATTTCTCTGTACAGTTGGATTCCCCTGGAGTAGGTTGGAAATGACAGACAGACAGCCTCTAGGGGCATCCCCTGAGCCCGAGAGGAGCACAGATACAGACACAGAGAGCTCTGGCGGAACTGTTTTGTCTGGTGGGCTAAAATCCAGCCTAGGAGGCAATGAAGAAACTCAACACTGAAAGGAAATTAAGGAAAAGCTGTTATTTCCCAGAGCTCATCTGTAAATGGGTCTTCACCAAGTCCCAGCTAGGGACTCCCCAGAGGAGTTTTGCCAGATGGCACAGGGAATGCAGTGACTGACGTTTTTTCTCTCTCTGTTCTCATGTCCTCCCCCAGATATTCCTGGATTGTTTCTCCTTTGCTGTCCTCTCTGTCCTAATCACTGGGTCATCTGTGAAAGAGCTGGAAGAAGTACTGGGATGTTATTTAGTTGGGAGCCTGTCATGCGAAATGTCCTCAGCAGGGAGCTGGGGTGCTTATTTAGGAAGAGTTAGAGATGTGAAGGAGTGTAGGAGAGCTGCAGCAGAAGAATGGGATAAACAGCACTTCTCTGTCTCTACCACCAAGCAAATCTCTGGTTTGTCAAGAATTTTGTGCCCACAGCCAATTTTAATAGAAATTAAAAGAGGTATAATATGTTTCCAAAGAAATCCATCCTCCCCTGCTTATGACCACTGTTGTTTACTGGAGATCTAAAATGAGTTGGCCAATAGACTTGTCATCAGTTTAGATTTCCTATGCTAATAGAAAAAAAAATTAATGAAAAAAATTCTCAGGTGCTGTGTTGCTCTGCTTCTATGCTTTTACTTGGCTCAAGTTTCACAAACACAGGTCTTGCTCAGCAAATGGTGTTTGCCATTTTATACCTCACAAATAGGTTTCTTGGTGAAAACTTTCCATTTTTGACGTTGCTGTAATACAGTAAACTACATAATCACTGTAGACCTGACACTGGCCATCTTCAGAACTGAGAATGTCGTTCTTATTTTCTGTTCCAATACACCTTATGAATCAAGATGGTTCTTTCAGAGAAGCTGTGGGTGCCCCATCACTGGAAGAGCTCAAAGCCAGGTTGGATGGGGTCTGAGCAACCTGGTCTAGTGAAAGGTATCCCCGCCCATGGCAGGGAGGTTTTAACTGGAGGATCTTTAAGGTTTTTTAAACCCAAGCCTTTCTATGATTCTGTGATTGTATGATTTGAATCACCTATTCAAAGAGTTGACCAATATGAACAATTATCTTATCAGAATTCACCAGGTGAGGCATATAAATTTATGCATACATTCATGAAAATTATGGAATTCATGACATCTTTGCTGCCATGACTTCTCTATTAGAAATCCTAAGGGCTGTCAAGTGCCAGCATAGGAAGGTGGGTTTTGGCTAGCTTTGAAGTAGTGCAGTAATTTATATAAATATAAACTAACTGTCGTGTTCTGAAACATATTTTCCAGTGCAAATAGTAAATGGAGATGATTTAAAAAATCTGAATTTTTCAATTTTATGAATAGAAGATAAATTATTTGGGGAAAAATAGTTGCCTTTCCCTAATTCATTCAGGGGAAAAAAAAGAAGTAATATTAAAAGTGAATCAATGGAAATCTTTTGGGTAAGTATATTTCCCATTTAGTGATCATGATCAGTTCTTACAATTTTTGTGCTCAGCTTGTTTTAATTAGACTCAAAATGGAAAAAATATTTCATATAAGAATTCTGCCTTCCTTTCTGATTAATTAATACCACACATTTTCAGAAAATATGAATAATAGAGTCTGCAATGATATTGGTTTTATGTTTTCTCACAGACAGTGTAGTAGTGAGCCAGCAAATGAAATATTGCATGTCATGCCACTTGATGGGATATAATTCTGTTGTGGAGCTAAGTTTAAATTCAGCTTGGCAGATCCATTGCTCACACTGTCATAAACCTATCTATTTTTATTCTGTCATTGTGTGAAGTAAAAAAAAAAAAGTTAAGTTTGAATCTGTGTGTGCTCTACCTCCCCATTAACTCAGTGTCTCTAGAACAGTGACCTGCCTTTCAGTCTTTTCTAGCAGGCTGTACTCTTATTTCTATATATAATGTGGGATGTTTCTAGCAAAAGAGGAGATTTTAGTTATTTTCCAGTGTTATTGCTGATTGAGGCCTCAGAAGTTTCCCTACTCAAAGACAACAAAAAGCCCTTGAAAGGTGCCTGCTCTGTGCCAACTGCTTTTGCCTTGGCCCTCTCAAACGAGGAACTGACATTTTCATTCTGGTAGGAGGGAATGAGGAGGGGGAGAGAAAACTTAAACCCTGATGATAATTCCTAACAAGAAATTGCAATGCTGTCTGTGAGAGGATGTCCAGGCTGGCCCTGCTGGCTCCTGCTGTGATGCTTCCTGCCATAGCCAGGGAAGTCAATAACCAGCTGCCCAGGATTATCCAGTTGCGGCTGGTCAGTCAACACGGTCTGGCGTGGAAGATATGCTTGAGCTTTTGAATAGATAATTCTACTTTACCTTTTTTGGTTTTAAAATTTTCCTCTCTTTTTTTTCTTCTGTACTTATTTCTTTGCCATGCATCTCCACATCCTCTCTTCCCACAGTTTTTGTTTTTCCATGAGTGCTCAGCTGTTCCTTCCTGGGTATTCTGAACAGTGCACAGGGCTGGTCACATTGCTGCCTGGGTTTTATTTCCTGTGAAATCTCTGGTCTTTTCACTACAAGCAAAATCCTTTGGGACAGAGATTGTCTTTTCTATCCCTGGCCTTCAGTAGTTTCTGTTCCCTTGCCCTTCAGTAGTTTCTATTCTGCTGTGAATTGCAAGACAAAACTCCAGAAAACTGCTTGCACCTATTCAAAATTAGGATGGATGAAGGATCTGGAAAATGACAGATGTAGCAGAACAAAGAGGAGAAAAGATGAGTAATTTGGGCACAGTCACACAGCCAAGTGCTGACAGAGAGAGGAATAGAAACCAGGAATGCTGGTTCTCAAGCCTGTGTTCAAAACAGTAAACCATGCAATTTTTCCACAGTGTTATCTAGAAATTTCAAAGACAGAATGACATGCTGTTGTAAAACTGATAATAGAAGACTACCATCAGTGAAGCTCTATTTATAAATGGGAGGGTGGGAAGGAGCTCTCTATGCTGAATGCCATAAACAAAGAGCACCAAGGGACTAAGGAGAATATTTTTATGTTGGTGTGCTGTGGTTAGCTTTATTTAAACACAAACATTTTTAATAAACATGGATTTATGTATTTTCTTTGATCAGTGAGGTCTGATATATTTTAAACATCCTGAATATCTCATTTCTGTGTGTCCAAAAGGAGAGGAAAAAAAGACTTGGGAGCACATGCTTAAATCTGTTGCAGTCCCATTTTTGTACAAGTTTATGCTGGTATTAAATAAACAGATTTTTCAAGGACAATGTGGAACTGCCTTTTCAAACAAAGGGGACCTGAGCTGCTCCAATTAAAATGTGTCTAAGGACACTTTTTCACATTTTACTTTTCCAAAAGAGATAAATAAATAGGTACAGAATGAATGCTTGGTTTTAAAACTTGATTCAAAGCCTACTTGAAAGGTCTCAGCATAGGTGCTATATTAAAAAAAGTCCACCTTGATGCTAAATTTGAAATGTGCTAAAATCAAAGTGAATAACTAAAACAAAATTTTCCCCATACAGTGTGTCCTTCTCTCAGTTTATCCACAGAAGCAAAACACAGATGTATTTTATTTTAATAAGTCCCTTAACTTTCTTTTATATATATTTTTAATGACTCCAGACCAGTGGATATTATATCCCAGGGATGTTGTTACTATTTATTCTCTGACTCTCACTCACAGACCTTTTATTCTTTTGCTTAGCATGCTGCAAATTGCCTGCTCATCTGTGTCCTTCACTGCCTGGATTGCTTCATGGTGTTTACATAGCAAAGCAAACTCTACAACATCCCAGGGGCCCAATGCTGCTGCCCCGGAATACCGGTGAGTCTAATTGACAACAGGATGTGCCTGTGCTTTATGGCAGGAGAACCAAGCCCTCAGCACAGCCAGCCAAGCTGGAGCTGTAAAACCCAGACTTCATATTCTCCCACTCCTTGGTTCTTGAGAAGCAGAAATCCCTGGTTGGCAATATGTCAGATTACGTTTAGCATGATTCTTATTGTATAATAATGCAAATTAGTATCAGCATTTATACGTGTTCATTAACGTCACTGATCCCCTTGAAACTATTTTCAACAAGTTTAAGGTTACTTGTTAATTTCTAAGGTTTAATGTGAGGGTGTCACCTTATTTTGAAATATTGCATGCTGCGAGTGATTCCAAAGTGCCTTGAATGAAATCCTTGCTTAAGTCTAGTGTTTAAAGCAATTTATAGCTGAAGTTTTTTCTATTGTTCTTGCCATTTCTCTTCTTCTCTGTGGAAGGTGAGGGGAGTCTTGTTTGCCACTCTGTTGTTCATGAGGGAACCAGAAGATAATGAACACTATCTAAGCAGGCAAAAGCTGTTGAGCTCTTTCCCTGAAATTCTATTTAAAGAAAAATTTTTTATCTTTTTGGGAAGAATGATCCTCAGGAGCAGAATCTAAAAAGAATGTCTAGTTTAAGCCTGTGGCTATTACCTAGCTGCAAAAAGGAGCAATAACAACTGACTTTCTTGTTTGGGTCACTTCTGCAGAGGAAGCAGCATTTTATTCCCATATGAACAGAAAAGGGCAAGAGTGGGTGCACAGACATGCAGTAGATACCAGACTGCAGGAGACATCCAGGAAAATCTGCATTAGTTGTTTGGAGGAAACCCACACCATCCCTCATGGGCCTTTGGAAGGCAGCATCACAGCCTGACATAATCCTGCCTGACTGCACCAGCACTGCTTTAGTCCCTCCAGTCTTTCCTTTTCTAGTTTTCTGTTCCCTCCCACCCATAAATTTACTCTTCTACCCAAGAAAGCTGCAAACTTCTGAGATGTGAGATCTGTCTCCCAGAGGGAGGTCAATAATAAATTATAAAAAGTGACCAAGCAAACCCAGGTCAGCATGCTGTATGCCACATACAGGGGGAACAGGGCAGCATGGAAATATCACTGACTCAACTGTGACAGATTGCTCTAACATGAACTCTGACCTTTTGCATGGAAGAAATCTCCTTTCAGCATTCACAGCTTGTTTCTTTGAAATGAAACAGGGAATTCCATAGACATTGACTGTTTACTCCAACAAAATTGCTATTCACATGTAGGTGATGCAACAATTGCTTGGAATAATGTCAAAATAGCATAATTAATATTAATCTTTTCTTTCAGTCTGTTTGATATGAAAAAAAAGGCATGAGAAAGTGATGGTAGTGGTGTGCTCTGTATAAAATACTGCTTTTCTGCTCCCTAGCAAGAACCTTCCCTGAAAGTCAAGTATTTCATCTCATTCTCTCTTTGCAGCACTCGAGGCCTGGCAGCTGGTGTAATGATAGCAGTTTTGCTGTGCAGACTGCCATGATGGGCAGTGTAAGACAAATATTCCAAACCTTTTTGAGTACAGGAGCAAGTTTACCATGAGAGTAACTTGTGTGTGTCACTGTTTACTGGCTATAGTGGCATTGTTTGCTGTAATGATAATCCAGGTGGGTGAGCTGCCCATAACTTGGGGCCATTTCATCAGAGTGAGGCTAAACACTTCCAGTTTTCTATTTTGGCAGCAGCACTGACAGAGCCCTCTGTTTCCTCTGTCTGCCCTCCAGCCTGGCAAATGACACCATAGCAGCATATATGAACTGTCCAGGGAGAGACAGAAGTAGGGAGGGCTGCTTCATAGCCTGAGGAACACAGCTACTGAATGTGTAACTAAATCCCATGCCTGAATATGGTAGGTCCAATTTAGGGGCCGTGACAGTAGTGATGACAATCTTGGTATGAATTGTTTCATTAAAGATGTGTTGGATATGTGTTTCATCCGCTCCTTGTGGAAACAAAAAAGGCACGGTGAAATTGTGTAATCCTTCCCATCCTGTTTTTTGGCCTTTGCTGTTTCTTCTGGAGAGGATGAACTTCCAGTGCCTAGGAATGAGCAAGCCCATCTGTTCCACCCTGCTGCTTAATACCCAGTCTAGCTTAGCAAGCCTTGTTTCTAGCAGCTGGTGATTAAACTGTACCAGTCTGAGGTTTTGAGGGATAGTGTCATGATCTCATGCCACATGTGTGTTAACATGGTCCTTTTGTCCCCTGATCATCTGTTCTCCTATTCAGCTGTGTCAGAGATGACAGAGGTGTGGGTCCACAGTGGAAAGGGAGCAATAAGAATTGGAGGGCAGCACTTTTTAAAATTTCAGTCCCTTCCGTTCATAGAATCAGAGCTTGTGTATCAAGGTAATGCATCACTTAGTGGCTGGCCCATTGGGCTATGACTGAATGGAGGGATTATTGCAATAGTTTTATGTCTTTACTTCACAAAATAAAAAATACAAGTGTACTCTTTGTGCCCTCTTTATTTTGCCTGTTGAGAAAAGCATATTCTGTCAATCAAGAAAAAAGCTTCCAATTGTGTAGCCTGTTAGAATCATTTCATTAATAACATGTGTTTACTACTGGGAGAAGCAGGCTCAGTGTGCTAAGATTTTGTTTGTCAGTCAGTCATTGGAACCCCACTGTTAATCGCATACAATGGTTTGTGGTTATGCCACAATTTAACCCAGGTTTAAAAATACAAACTAGAGCCTTGGTGGTCTGCTGAGGGCAGTGAGTGGAGCAAAGGTATTGGTTGAACCTGCCTTGTGGGCTGCTGGCTTGGAGAACTGTAGGAGCTAATCAAATTTATTAACTCAAGCCATGACCAGAATGCGCACACGGGTGAGTGTGGGTGGGTGCACCCAGGTTAGGCTACATTTTGGCTGCATTCTGCAGTGAGGAGGAAAAGCAAGGCTTTGGCTTCCCTTCCACAAAGACAAATTGGAACCAGATATCAACTAGATTTTGGGATCTCTGGCAGTCTAATAGCAAGAAGGTATTTCTTTTTGTTGTTGTGGGTTTTATTTATTGATGGAGGGAACAGCTTAGAAAAAAACTGAGGGAGTTTCAAAACTGAATGCTGGTGGCATTTGATGCATGTGTGTATCATTGCTAAATTGCCCCCTGCGTGCCACTTTATTGGCAATATTACAGGCACAATCTCTGACTACACAATAACGAGGTCTGAGTGCGGTTGCCAGAAAAGGGAGAGGCATTTGGCTGCAAAGAGAAAGAATACTGGAGAGGCAGTTGTGTATCTTTATGTGAATCTTGACCTTCTGGCAGAGGTAGGAAGAGACAAAGTTACTAAGCCATCTTTCTTAATTACAGCTAGAATATGGTAAGTGAAAATTTCTGTTTTCCACAGCACTGTAGAAAGTATCATTCATAAGCTGCAGGACTTGTAATACTCTGAGAAGAATATATTCCTCTCCAGAGATAATTATATCCATTTCTCCACATTACCCTAGAGCCCAAGACATTTTTGCGGAACCTCTTCCAGATTTAGGCAATGTAAGTGATATTTTTACATAGCAGTATTAGAATAAAGTCAGTTCCATACATTCTTATTCAAATAAAACAGCATTAGCCTCAATTATTTTATTCTAAATACAGATTTCATATTTTCATTCATCCTAATCACTGAAATTATAACTGGCAAAATTACTGTAATTTTGAAATGCCTAAGCAAATTCATTCACAAAGACAGTGAAATATGCATACTTGTTTTAAATTTATAAAGATTTGTTTTTTTCACATTTCTGATTAACATGCAATAACCCCTCACTGCTAAGTTTTCCTACTAAGAATTTAAGTTAAATGGATTGAGATTTGCTGAACATACTTATACTTTAAATGCATAAAGCTTCAAAATGTGTGTAATATTCAGGGCAACATTGGGTTTAACTCTAACTAGCAGGGAGTTGCAACCACCCTTTGCTCATCAATATTCTACAGAGAATCCTTCCCCTTTGCCCTCCTGCCCCAGCTCTACCACTCACAGTGTACTCCGTAAGATCCTATTTTTCTGGTTTTATGGGAGCTAGAGGGGAGCTTTGGAACTGCACAGCATCTGGGACTATTTAAACTGTGGCAAGGAAGCAGAAGACAAGTGCTAATAAGAGGTGAAGAGGTGAAGACTGAAACATCCTTATACCCAACCATAAATCTGCACCTCCTATAACTATTAAAGTCAGTGGGAATATTGTATATATGGTGGCCTTTAGGATAAGACAACCATAAACATCTCCTCCCTCCCAATTACAGTGAATTATAGTTTTAAAAATCTGGCTCTTGGAGCTTATTTGCATTTGTCTGCATTACATCTATCTGAATGTCCTTTCCACGGGTATTTAACTGATTTTTCTGTGTTGTGATGATGATATTTCGAGTTCAGTGACAATATGCTGGTTAATTTCAGACTTTGAAGTATTTCTGAAGGAAAGTTTTTAGTAATATGGAGAAGGTACTTCAACAGGCTAATTACTTTCAGGGGTGTAATGTTATTTGTATGTCACATTCTAACTTCAGTGTGTAAATGATGGCCTAGCCATGGATGACTGAAATGTGGTAGTGGTAACTCCAAGCTAGAAGTCAATCAAACATTTGCATATCCTGAATGCACAGTGTAGTTTGCAAACAGGCTGCCTTGGGCAACATCATGAGTGCAGGGTGATAAGAGGTGACATGCAGAGAAATTCTTGTTGCCAGAGTTAGCAGTGGTACTTAGATATCAGGAGCCTTTATTCATCAGTTCTTGAATAAAAGCCCCATAGTTGAAAACAGATGTCTTGCCAGTGAGCAATGTACAGGGTCTCTGGTACCCATTCCACCAGGGTCACTCATGCTTTCCATAACATATGCTGACCATTTCTTTCCTGTTCTTGTAAACAGTATTAAACCAGGAGCAAGGCAGTGGCTTGTAAGCAACGGCTGCTAATATCAAATTTAGGAATTTTTGTATTTTAGACCCTGCGTGCCTCTGTCCAGTCATGGAATTCCCTTTTTAAGGATCTAACTTGAGGGTTAGAGCATGTTCTAAGTGAAAAGAGGAGAGAGGTTGACAGAAAAGAAAGAAAATAAGGATCATATAGGCTTTGCCAGACATGGAAAAATGTGGATGCATTAATCACCTCTACCTTTGACACTTGAGCTGAATCCATACTGCAGAGAAACAGTCTTAACTTGGGCTGACTGACTGAGCTGAACAAAATAACAAAATTTATTACATTATATTATTATAACAAAACTGTGAAAATAACAAAAAAAAAAAAACAACCAAAAAAGACCAAACAAAACAGGGAAATATTTAAACCAAATGAGCAGTTCAAGTTCAGCCCTGATTACTTTATAGACCGTTTTTGGCAGTGTGTCTTATGGTCCAAACTCTGAAGTCCATGAATTTGCAATTTTTCAGCAATTTAGGTTTTTCTTTTTTTATTATCACTTTTTTAGAAAAATACAAAATAATGCTTTGTGACTGTAAATGTCTTTAGATTGCACATTGTTAACACTTTGGAAATCACGTAATATTCACAATGTGTACCTCTGAAAGATGCAAATGAGTGGCTGCTTAGCCTCAGTTCAGTTGTAGCTGCAGACAAGTTCACTTGCAGGGTTGGATGTGTGCTAGGTTGGTACTCTGTGCATATTGTCTTACTCTGCACATGTAGAGCACAGGCTCAACTGCACACATTTGTCCCCTGTTGGTAGGTTTTATTCTAGTCTGCACAGATGTGTCCTTCAGAATGTTTGATAGCAAGGAAACAAGAATGTTAATTAGAAGATATGAAGTGGCTCTGTTGCAGATCATACTTCTGGGGGCAGGGGTTGTTTGAGAAGCTGAATACATCTCCATCTGCCATCACACAAAATTCATTCTCTTAGTTGTGTGTCATAACTTGCCTTTTGATAGTGCTAGATGAAAAAAACATTGAGTATGAGTAGGGAGAGACTGTTTTTCCTTCTTTCACACTGCCATTGCCCAGGAATCCAAGGAAAGCAGATCTCCATTCAGACATATGTGCATCTTTTAGAGAGGTAACACAGTTCTGACCATCCTTTCTCTCCTGAGAGGTGAAAAGAATTAAAAGTGGTGTGGGGTTCTGGTTATATAACAAGGAGAAGGTTCAAGTCATTGCTTTAGCACCCTACTCTATGTGAGAAGTTGCCCAACAAATTTTGGCAAGGAAAAGTTGCCACTAAAGATTTACCATTTGTTCAAATTGCCTTTTAGCCTTGTTTCTATCAGCTGCTCTAGCAAATGCTTCAGAAGAGCTGTAAACTGACCTTGTATAGTTTTTTTTTTTTAAATACACACACACCTACATATGTATATAGAAAGCTAAATGGAGAACTTTTGCATAAATTCCAGGCAGTTAGCAGCTGTCACACACTCTCATTCTAATGTGACTGTGAACAGCATAAACATTTCTAATCTTTCTAATATCTTTTGCCAAACACACAACAAACAACATATTCAGGTTGCTATGTAAAAGAGAGTGAAGTCCTTTGGCTGAAAGACATATCAAAGCAAATATATTTAGTTGGTTCTTAAATGAAATTTAGTTTGGGGAATGGCAAGTATAGTTTTCTGTGGTGTTACACTCAGTGCTAGAGTAAACAGGAGTTTGGCTTTAATTTCTCCCCCCCCCTTTGATCTTTAGATTTGTCTGTTGATTTGCACATTGTATTAATTTTGTAATTAGCATTCCTAGGAAAAGAGCAGAATGTACAGAATTTGGATTCTATCACCCTAAAAACTATGGGTCAAGGAAGTCATTCTACCAAAGCCGGGAATTTAAGTTTATGTGGATAAGCCAAAAAAAAAAAAGAAAAAAAAAGTTGATCAGAACCAGTCTGATGCTACAGGGACCGATTTTCACATGGCACTAGTACAAAAGATACATGTTCCAGTTGAAACATCATTCAACTGAAAGTGGCCTCATTTCAGGGCATCAAGAGCAGCTAACATGGTCTTTTTCTTTCACATTTGATGGCATTGCTCATTCTGTGTTTCAAACTTTGAATTTTGGAGGTAGAGAGGAACACTGGCTAAAAATTCCCAATTTTTACAAAACTTAATCCAAATTGGGTTTACATTATTCATCCATTCTGCATATCCCCAGAAACATTCTTATGCACAAAAATGCTTTCAGAGAGTGGGCAAAGGGGCTCTGAAACTCAGCCAGGTGTGGAATGACAAAAAAATACAGGGTTGAAAATATTTGAGCCATTTCTGCTGTTTTGAATGTTCTGCAGTTCAAGACTCAGACCTACACCTGTCATAGAATTTAGCACTATATATATTTTATGTTATTTTACTCATGCTAATTGGATGAACAAGGAATTTGGAAGACAAAGGGAGTGAGGGAATCTGCGACATCTGAATCGGGTTAGCACAGCCGCACATGGATGTACATAAGTGCATGCCAGCTTTCATTTTCTGATCATTTCAGGCTATTGTCAGTAACAGGACTTTCCTGTGGGATTTATGGCCATGCACCCGTGAAGGGCTCTCCACCTCTAAATGCTGTTTTCAGCTCCCCGCTAGGGTGGGCATCCTGAATGCCTGGGAAGGCCAGGCTGCAGCACTACTGGAGGACTCATGCTTTGATTAAGGAGAACCAGCATGTTCACCTAATTTTACCTCTTTAACCTTTAATTTGTTGATGTGTCCCAGTTCTGTTTAACACAGAAAAAAACCACAAGGCATTTGCCACAGAGATACAATACATTTAAATGGAACTTGCCAAAGCCTTGAGATATAAGAAGTTCGCTTTTATTGGAGCTTTGTAAGTGTTCTGTGGACAACACAATGACTAAGATATGTTAGAGTGCATGTCAGGGGTAAATTGCTTACATACCCTTCTGGTTTTGCTCTGACTACTTCTCCCTTCTGTCAAAACAACTTGCCATAGTTAGAAAGGTGGTTCCATGCTGGCCCTATAGCCCAGTCTGTAGGAGTTTGCACACACAGAGCAATGTTTGACTAATAATTCTAATTTATAAACCATCAACAATCCTAAAAACAGATTAGCCAGTGAGGACTTTTTGTGACAAATGCCATGGCACTTTTCCATACCGAACCACATAAAAGGACTCTGGGTCAGAAAAATGCATTCATTTAGGATCAAGTCTAGCAGAAGTCCCACGATTGCCAGTGGAACAAGAATAACACCCCTGTTGCCAGACTTTTCCTAGGCAGTGGGTGGCCATGGATAGAGTGCTGTCCCTTCCCCCACCAACATAGTCTGTGTGTTACAAGTTGATTTCTGTTGAAGTCCAGCAGCTCCACAGTCCCAGGGTAGCTGGCTACCAGCCTGTGCTTGCATTCCTGCCTGGACTGCAGGGGCTCTGACAGCAAAGGTAACCGTGATGGTTAACTTCACTCCTGGTATGGCACAGGCCTGCTGGAAAACCCTGACAGCTTTGGAATTGCACGCTGGGCTTCAAGAACAAAGCACACAGGGAATTCTAAACCGCCTGTGCCACCTCGCTGACACCGCTGTGGGCTCAGATCTCAAGATTAAGCAATTTATCTGTGCCAGGATTGAGCCTGAGCTATGCAGCAAGCCAGGGCTCTTGAGAAACACGAGCCGCCAGGTTCCTCTGAGCCAGCATGGCAATGGCTGCAGCCTCTTCTCTTTGGGCCCAGGTGAGGGAAACCACTCACAGCTACAGAGAGACCCCAAATGCCCAAGTGAACTACCTTGTCCTGCAAGGCCACCCCAAAGCAGGTAGAGCAGGGCTGTAAGGACTTGAGAAACACAGTGATCCTGTCAAACCAATGAGGGTTTCAGCTGCTTAGAGAGAAGGATCCTATCTATCCTTGGCCTGTCTGGTTGGTTCACCAGCCTGAATATGTATTCTACTGATGGGAATGCTGTTTTCCAGCTGAGCAGAGCTTTCTCACCAACAAGACATTTTTTAGAGGGGGAGAAAACAAAGTGCAAAACAACAAAACAACTGAATAATTGAAATAGAAACATAATTTTGGAAGATGATGAAAGAAAATGGGAAGGGACCAGAGGGATAAAATATTATATTTGCCAGTTGCAATATTTATTTCCTCTAGTTACAGAACTCTATGATGGGTGGATGAAGGTAAATGTGACTTGTTTATAGTAGATTTATGTAAATACAGGAGAGCTTTTCCAGGACCTACATATATCCACCAAATATGAAAACTGTAATAAATTATTACAGTAAAAATGTCAGAATCTTCCCTGAGATCAGCAAGAAAAATTCCTTGATTCTTCAAACCCAACTACACAGCCAGTCTCGTGTGCTACTGCCCTTACCCACATCCACAAAGGCATGAGATGAGCTTAGCAGTGTACCCTGAATATCAACACCTCTGGATGTTTTATATTAAAGAGGAAATTGAAGGCTCACTCTCATGCCAACTTCTGTCTTTTATGTGCATATTCATAAAATACATGCTGCAGTTCAGTGGTTGACTTTTCAGTCAAGCTAGTTAAGATTTTTGCTGAAAAGGTTGGTCCCACCTGTCCCTTCCTGTGTTTGCTGTCTCATGCCAGCACCAGCATTTGTGTCTGTAGAACACACACTTCCCCAAATACAGGGTACAGGCAACAAAGAACTGAGCCAGGTGAAAGCTACATCTCTGCAGAGCTGTATCTCATAATCCAGTATCTAAATTTCTTCACTGGTACCAGCCTTTTCATGAGTGCACTAAGTAAAAAAAACCAAAACGTTCGTTTAGGTAAGTCCAGTTCAGAGTTTGTTGGTGTAAGGGATATCCTGGGCTGGGCTCAGGCATGGCAGTACTGTAGGTGTGCCAGGTTGTGCTCTGCTAATGCTCAGCTCAGATTTGCTGTGGGCTCCTGAGAGAAGGGGAAGGAGGAGAGAAGGGAAAAAAAGCCCTTGAGCAGGAGCTGCAGGGGCTCACAAGAAAAGACCCTCCGCAAAGTTCTGTGTCCCAGATCTGATGCCTGACTCACAAAGCTTCACAAAACCCCTTGATACTCCTCCCTGCTGAGCTGAGCTGTCTTCTCTGCTTACCTTTGATCATAAGTAGTGCATTAACTTTATATTGCAGTTTTCTGGGTTTGTGTCTTGCTCGTACAAGAATCTATAAGATGTGGGCTAGACTCACATGTGCTCTCACATTCCTTCCAGAAGAATGTAAAAAAATCAGAATGTAGCCAGAAGTCTCCATCTAGTTTGATTTTTCTCTTCTTTAGCACTATCTAGGAGTTGCTACACGTAGGGTATTGTAGGGCAAAGTTTGTAACACTGCATTTAATTGCACCTTTCACACAGCTCATAAACCAGATTTCCAATAGCTGTAATTTTAAATTTCTCTCCTTGGATGCAGTGGAAAATGTGACTTTCATGCTTTTCTGTATGTTTACAGCATCATAAATAACAAGCAGATCTGAAGTGTTTTAAGTACATCAATATGCTGTTTTAAACAAAGTAGTGAAAATATGTAGCATATAGTGTCTAGTTATTTTGATTTCTTTCAAGGCTAAGATTCCTCCTGCCTGCATAATTTTTAACTTTGCATGGTTCAAGACTTCTCTATGTGCTGCACCTCAAAGTAAATGGAATTCAAAGTCAAATGAACTTGGGTGAAGAAAGCAAGTGTGCAAAAAGCCTGTGTGTTATTGCTACTTATTTTGAGTTTTAGAATTTATAGAGTTCTGATAGACTTTTTCACCAAAATTTCAATCTGTGATATCCAAAATCTTATGAAATCTTTTGACAAAACAATCCTTGAGGTGATATTTGACACGATAATAACTTTCAATGAACCAAGAAGTCTTTCTGTTGGCAGAATTTCTTGATTATAATCAGTTTCCATAACTGCAGCAGTAAGTTTATTACAGATTATATGTTTATTGCACTGTACCAATCCAACACTTTTATAAAATGAATCATTTCTAAAAAAACCTGCTTCTTATTCAGGATTATATTAGTATTGTGCATTATATAAATAACTGGTAAGTATATAAACCTGATTGTTAAATTTAGCTACTGATCTGATAGAAACATTTAAAGCAGATTTTTGTCTTTTAGAGGTTAAAATCTGGATGTATTTTCTCTAAAGGAATGGCTGTGTTCAAACATGGATTTCTAAGCATTTCCAACCCTCTTCATATGCAAAGAGGACTTTGGGGTTTTTTGGTCATAAGTGTCACTCATAGAAATGGAAGGCCTTGAATGTATTAAAAGATGGTGTGGTCTCTTGGTCAAAAAATGTAACTGATGTTCTTGAACGTTCTGCTTCAGTGCACCCCTCACACACCACACATGGAACCAGTAAAGGAGCACTGTTCCTTCCTTGAAATGGGCCATGCTGTTTCGTTTGAAACAACATGTGTTTCTGCTGGGTGTTCTGTGGTTCTGTCTCAACAACATTACTCAGAGCTCAAATACAGCAGGTATCAGCCAAGGAACTCTCAAGTATCAGAGGGATGAATAAATCATATTTTCAAGAAACACCCATCCCTTTCAAATAGATACACAGCTATACATCTGAGACATAACTTGCTTGAAAGAAATATTTTTATCTCACTCTTCCAAAATTCGAGTTGCCAAAGGACTTGCAGTAACAACTTAAATGAAAATCTCAGGAGAGGGATTGAGGCCGCAGTACTACTGGGGACTATAAAAACCAATCCCTTTCCTCGTGTCTGTTCCACTGGTGACCTCTAGTGCCCAAGGACAAGAACAGGTATTCGAAGTTTCTCCAGAGCACTGCTTTGGGAGAGCGGGCAATAAAGCTGTGACCTTTTTTTTCAGTGTTAAAAATTCTGTACTGGGCTTTCAATTCACGATACTTTAAGTGCAAAATAATAATATATAAGCTTAGGGTATTAGGGGAAACAAAATATTTATGCTAATTATAATACTAGAAAACTTCTTATTTGTAAAAATGGATATTGTGCAAGATTATTCACATTTGGACCATCTGTTTCAGGCATTTATCTTTTCTTCAGGCTGTGAAAAGGAACTTAACCTACATTGGAAATGTTGTGCTTCAACCAGCACATACTATTGAGCAGAGGACCTTCAAACATAAGGCCTAAATAGGTAACGTTATCAACTAACTGGAATTTAGCTGAGAAAATGGGATGCCTAGGTACCCACTCAAAAACCACAATGATTCAGATCTTGATTTTTTCATTATTATGGTATTTTTTTTAATGTAGCACACTCTGACATGAGACCAGGCTGTTTTCTATGGGAAGGCATACATTTAGGAAAATGTATCTTGGGTATTTCCTTCACAGCAATATTGTTGAATGGAGATTGAAGAGAAAAGCAGCTCTGAACTTCACTGCTCTCATGTCAGCTCTGGAAGTGATGGGCAGTTACAGAGATCCAGGCATTCCATGTTTCTTGGGCAGAATGCTTTGGTAGGTCTAACTTCCATGAAGTCCATCTCTGCCTGTGACTCAGACTTTAGGTAATGAGAACCTTTCTTTGGCTAATATTAACTCAGTGATGTGCAAATTGCAGATAGCTCATGTTTAACAGTGTTAACAGGAGTAGATTAAACTGTGCTCTGAGAGAAGCATGCTGGAGAGAAGTGCTAGAAAATTGTGTATGAAGGAGCTAATAACTGAATGCATGCTTTAACACTTTGCAGATATATTTTTTAATAGAAGCAAGATAAAGCACAGCAGTCATGCTTACAGCAAGGCTGGAATCTCAGATCTCTCCTTCCAAGACTGTCCCCTAACCAATAGCAGGAATCATAGAACCACAGAATATGCTGAGTTGGAAGGGACCATCAAGTCCAACTCCTGGCCCTGCACAGGACACCCCAAGAGTCACACCATGGGCCTGAGAGCATTGTCCAAATGCTTCTTGAACTCTGTCAGGGTGGTGCTGTGACCACTTCCCTGGGGAGCCTGTTCCAGTGCCCAACCACCCTCTGGGGAAAGAATCTTTTTCTAATGTCCAACTTCAACTTCCCCTGAGGAATTTTGCTCTGGCGTCCTGCCCACCACTCCTAAGTATTTTGCTACACTGTAATTGAGTTTTAAAATACTCCCAGTAGTCTCCCAGTTAGTGGTGAAGGACATTGGGAATGTGAACTTGAGCCACTCTGGCATTCACACTTGCACAGCCTTAGCTGTGCCTCTACCAAGGCCTCTTCGTAGTGACACTCCCCAGACTCACAGAGACAGGTTCCCTCAGCACCCCCAGGTTTCCCATAGCAGGGTCTCAGATCCTTAAATTGCTTTAAGGACCACATCTGGATCCTTAAAGCAATTTAATTGTGGTGCAACAACAAAATAACAGCTCGAGCTGGCGCCTCCAAGGAGGGACCCTACACAAAGGAATCCCTGGGCTTTTATATTCCTCAATATTTATCATATTGATGAAGGAATTGTATCTCTGGGTGCTCTGAAATGTAGTCTCTTACAGGAGAGATGGGCAGTTGTCCTCTTCTCTGATTGAGTTGTAAAACAGAAGGATGCTGCAATGGATTCTAAACTGAAAGTCTTGGATGAATGAAGGCATTATCCTGCAGCTCTGTGCCAGGAGTCTGTGTCACAGGGAGCTCAGCATTGCAGCGCTGTTGCTTTTGCAGAACAAACCTTTGCTGTGATGTGGTGGCACACAGCTCAGCCTGCAGGCAGGCTCTGCTGGCTGCCACCACTGCAAGGACATCTTCTGCAGAGTTCTGATGTTTCCTCCAGAGATCAAATGCCTGAAGCCCTTTGCTGTTTCAGTTGTTTATTAGGTCTGTCCTGAGAGGGCTAATGGCCTAGGGTGGAAGAATTCAGCCTTGTAGTTATTGAACATCTCCTGAGTAAAAGCATGTGTATGGATGTGTAAGAGACAGATGAGAGTGTGGGAATGGGAAGGAGAGGAGGTGTGTACAGAAGCTGGTCTTCCCTGTAATATAAACCATGACAAATCCTCTTACACATAGAGAGATGTGAGTGCAATCTTAAAATCTGTGTGCTGGGTGGCAAAGCCGATTACATGACTTCATTCCTGATGTCATTTGATGGCTGTGGGCAGGGAGCACAAGCCCCCCTAGCTGCAACCTTGTAAGGTTTCTGCAGCTTATATGAGAACTTAACAGTAAATTGCAGTAGCTGACTGCATGCAAAATAAGCAATGCTTCAGAATGGGGAGAATTTTTGTATTTTAATAAAGGCATGGGAAATAGCTGACATCTTAATTCAAACATGAGCAGAATACTCTTAAAGTAAACAATTCTACCCTGTTGTCACATTAGCTGTCCAGCAGCAGTCCGCTGGCCAGGATGTGTGAGGTGTTAATGATCCAGAGTGCTGCACACACTGCCTGAGGAATGCAGGCAGCATTGGTACTCAGGTAGTGAAAGTGTAGTGCTGGTGTTTTAAAGAAAGCCAAAGCATTGCTCTGCTGGAGGCATCACTGCTCAAGCACCTAGAGGCTCTGAGTACCTTTCTGACAACAGCAGCCTGTTCAGAGGATTCAGAGGAGGTATTTCCTGCCTTTAAGATTGTTTTTGTGGCTGAATCATCCATAGTCTGAGCCAGAAAGACAGTAAAAAAGATAAGATGACTCATGAGTGTAAGATCTACTAGTTCTAGAACCTTTATATGTTTTCAGCTGGAATCTAATTTTCTTTCAAGTGCAGTTTGACAAAAGAAAAAAACAAATAAAAAAGAACAACTTCAAATGGCGTAGAAAATGGGTCAGTCAACATTTTCAACTAGCGTAAAAACTGTTTCTAAGTATGTTCAAACTATATTTACTTCTATTAAAATGTATAACTATCCTCCTACTTGACCAGAAAGTTGGAGGTATTCAGTTACAATTAGCAAGGTAAAATAAACACTTCAGGTAAATTTTCCTGCTTCAAATTTTTAATCATAATTAAAATTTTTAGTTTAAATCAGGGTGTAGTTCCTGCTCTCCTCCCCTAAGGCTCAGAGCAATACAGACCCAGTATTGCACCCTAGGCCTCTGAGCACTGGGGTGAGCACACATGAGCAGAGCCCTTTCAGGGGGTCTCTGTCCTTTTTTATTCATCTGAATAATAAGGGTACCAAATCATTTGAAACAACAACTTTCAGGCCATCAGGAACTATGTAGACTTGTTAAACTTTGGTTTTATTATTCTATTCCACTGATACAATTGGAGAAAAAAAAAAGGGTACAACCTTCCAATTGTGAATAGGTTAAATTTAAGAATCTTGCACCCATCAGAAAAATGAAATGCTTTACTCTCTAAACATTTCTATTAAACATCTGGTAAATCTTAGCTTAAAAACAGTGCAGCAGGCACAATGGAAAATCCTTGAGAGTGATGACAGCTCTGATTTCACATGTATTTATAATCCTGCACTTCGTTTATTTTTTTGGGATTTCTGAATTTGACAGAGACAGATATCTGAAAATAACTGACATGCTAGCTGTCAGCCTGTCCTTAAAATGTGTGGTCAGTAGATCAAGGGAACTAAAACACAGGGGGCACAATGTTATTCTCTGTTACAAAACGTAGAGAGGATGGAGCATTTTATAGTTGTTGAGTGAAATGCTCATATGGGAAAATATAAATAGCTGACAGTCTCTCACTTCAGCAACTTGTATGTGGTGCTGAAGGCAAACTATTACCTGCAGTCTGTGAAGGAAGGACTTTGCCACTTCAGCACAAACATGGGAGCGCAAAAATGAGAGTGTTGCTACAGGGGGCAAACTTTTCACCTGGGCTGGGGTGAAACCAGGTGAAACCTGGTGAAAACCTGTGAAAGGTCCTTCCTCAATACATGGGATCATTTTGTGCAGTAGCTTTGAGATAATTCAAGTCAACGTGCAGCTCCATCTCCTTTGGTCCTGTAGGCACTAGGGGTAATCCATAGTTTTGGTGAGTAGGAAAAGCAGGAGAGACCTAAATGAAGCTAAAGCTGCTTGAGACAGGAGTTTTGTGTTATACATGTCTGCAGCTCCCAGTACAAAGAGAACAGTTTGTTCAAATTAAACAACCTCCCATACAGGCTGCTGTGGTAATGAGTTAACATAAAAGGCCAACATCTCACTTTTAATGCAAAAGGCAAAAATAATAAGATTAATCTTGAAATTCTCCAAATATGAGGTGGAAGACAGCAGTGATTGCTTGCTGTCCACAATACTGGAACTTCTTGTGTGGTGTCAGTAGTTCTGCCAAGGTAAGCAGGAGGAGGAATGAACTACTTACCTCCACTTCCTATATCTGCTAGGCACTGCAAAAATTTCAGAGAGAGAACCTACCAGTGAGTGGCTGCAGATCAGACTAGACAAAATTTCTTCCATATGCTACAGCCACATTGCTCATTAACCACAGAGATCCATGAAATCTGCCCTGTTCAGTTATCTCAGTTGTGGGTGATGGCTTTGTGTAACAGGAGCCGTGCAGAAAAGGCAGCTGGGCTGGGAAAACCTGCCAGAGAGGAATCCTGGCAGCTTGATCCTCAGAGGGAAAAGCCCTGCTTTTCCAAGGAAAATTCACCAGGGATATTCCTGGAGCACCTCCTTGCCTAGAGAAAGAGCTGTAAGTGTGGGTGTGCATTTATATATGTATGAGGACCAAAAACACAAATGGTAGGCTACAGTGTGTATGACTGAATCTGCAGGAGCAATGATTTTGAGTCCCCTTAGAGTAAATATCTTGTTACAAAGACCTGTTGGCTTAGGAGATTTGTCACTTACTATTTCATAAGTAAATAGAATCTGTCTTGCAAGGAGATAATGAAACATAATGGAATTTTAATGTAATGATTATTATTAATCATTAATTAATCAGTCACAGTTCTCTGTTCATACCACAGCTCCTGACCAATACAACATTGTAGACATGAAAATTAGTGCGTGTGACCGTCACGTCCCACTCCTAAAAGGAAGGGACCACCCAACGTTCCCAGATGCCAGTGGTGGAAAAGGAACAACAAATTTCAGAGGGTCTGAAAAAACTTATCAAGTATTTTTAGTATATTTGCTGTCCCTGCAGCAACCCTGAAGTGCCTCTATTTGGATGTACGAGGACAAGAATAGGATTGCAAATGAGAATATGGAGTTGAGAGAGATTGTCAAGGGATTCCAGATATTTGTAATTTCCCTGGAGAGAATTGGGCTGACAAAATCCTTCTGAATTTTGCAGTTTCAACAAACCTGTTTATAGGTGTCTTTCTAAATTTTCTCTTCTACTCCCACTTTCTTTAATAAACGCTATTTTTTGTTGCACAGTGCACCTATTGCTGTTGTGGCACTTTGTAAAATTAGAAGACTGGATTCACTCTGGCATTCTTGCTAGCAATGGCAGTGACAGCAGATTTCAGAAATGCAAAATATGGCAACCAGGGCAGGGAATTCCAGAGTATTCCATTGAGAATATGGGCTCCTCATACTTGTCTCTTGCTTGAATACTTTTTCTGTGTACACAGGAGATTCGTGATGATATTAATTCCTTACTCTAGTGAAAATGCTTGTAAGAAGGCAGAGAAAAAACGTAATTGTTACTGGAGATTGTCTTCAAACAAAGTCTGAGATGAAAATGTCGCTTACACAAGCAGTCTTTGGGAGAAAGCCTTTGAAAGAAAAAGGATGCATAATTAAAGTGGTTTCTTATGCTGGTTAGCAATGGACTTGGAAGGCAGAAAACATTGTACCAGCATTTCTCACTGCAAAAGTCTGCTGTAGCCTGATAAATGTTCTGAATAAAAGATAAGGGTGTGCACTGAAAAAAAGCTGTTAATGACACATGGCTGCAAGCCTTTTGCTGTCCTGTGGAATGGAGATATTTGCCCAGATGCTTGTTATTCCTGCTTGCTTGTCACTCCTGAAAGTCCAGCTGGTATCTTTTCATGGGTCCAGGGAACACAAGTACTCCCTGTTGTACTGCTGAATATCTCAAAAGAAATCATCTCAGCAGAGAAAGAGGGTGAAATGACAGCAGGATGATAGTTTGCCAAGCAAATTCCTTTTTCTTGACAAATTTATTTCTTTTAAATTCAAATTATCAGTGGTTAACTCAGCATATTCTATAGTATATCCTCTGATGAAGTTGATGTCAACCCATTTGGAACACTGACCATCAGTTTTGAGATGGACTTGGGAAGCAGTTATGGAAAGCATAATATCATTTCTTTAAATGATCCTAAATATCTAGGTATGTGAATAGTCATTACATTTTACAGCTGGCACTGCTTTTGCTTTGAATACTTAATTTTATGGTGCACTAAATATTTGTGAACATATCATGATCTGTGATCAGTGCCAAAGAAAATGTGTGGCTTTTGTGGTCAACGGGCGTTTCACTTCCATGTGTCCAGGCTTTTCCATCTGGATGCATTTTCCATACTTACCAAGAGCTTTGAGATCTACACAGTCTCTTTGCAGGTGTGAGATACAAGAATATCCTCATCAAAACTGGAGTGTTTTGGGAAATGAGGTGTTCAGAACTTGTCGTACATATGAATAGGACTTGCTGTTCACCTGTTGGTCTCGTAATTTCTGTGCTCGCTGACCACTTAGTGAAGAGGGAAAATTCTTTTCAGCAGATCCAAGACTGCTGGAGTCACAGAGCCCATTTGGCATCCCAGCCCTTACAACAGCTGTTTCAGGAGCCAGTCTGATTGAGCCAATAGGCAGCACAGCAGAATGATAAGCACAGCAGGGGCAGGCTTTTGAGGTCTGTGGCTTTTGGTGGCACTCCTTTGCTGTGGGGACAGTGACCTGGGGATTTTTCCCTGGTGCTTTTGCCCTCTTGCAGGCACAAAAAAAAAATGAAGATGTTTAATACAATACCTGTGTTCATTCTGTTGTTTACAGGTGAGTGAACATTTCTTTATAATTTTTCCTCAGCTAATACTTCCTCTTTAATACTTGCAGTTACTTTTTGAAAATATCCCTAGGTACATTCTAAATGTTAATTCATATGGCTAGATCTATAAGTACAATAATTGAAAGTGTTTTGTCTGTGTATTATTATATTGTATCACATGAATGATTACTTTAGTTATATCTCTAACAGCAAATTAAGCTTAATCAGTAAGCTAATGCTTAAAAAGCACACAATTATTTTGCCATGTAATATGGGCACTCCTAATAATAAAACCTCAAAAATAATTTAGGTTGTATTTTAAAGAAATCCTCTGCAGATACAGAAAAAGACAAGTGTCAGTGTAAAAGGTAAGACTTGTTGCAATATTAGTCATGTTAGTCTCAATAATGAATGACAAAAATAAATGTTAATATCAGTTATGATCAATATTCTAACAATCAACAATAAAACTAGAGAAATGACAACACCTACAGCTCATCCCTTTTTACTTGTCTGCACTACTGGTTACAGATACAGTGGCAGTATCTCAGTGATGCTGCAAGGAAACAAAGTTTTAATTATTTCAGGCCTTTGAACAATAAGCACCAGGCTTTCCCACCTGCCCCACAAAGACTTTGTAAATTTACTGAGTAGAAGTGAGAATGGCTGGGATCTTCCTCTGTAAGTGTCATGAACTTCCCAACTGCACCATTTGCACCACTCAGGACCCCTTGTATCAGTTCTGTCTAATGAAAATGTTTTTGTTTGATACTCAGAATTTGTGACTGAATGTTGTATTAGAGAGACCTTACATCATTTGAGTATAATACTAGACAGTAATGAAAGGAATTCTGTTGGAATGTGTAACTGTTAGTTTCATAAATTTCCACCAGAACACTGTTTCCTTGTGAGAAAGAAAAGAATAGGCTCAGTCTGGTGCAAAGACTTTCTTCTTTACACCTTGAAAGGCAGAAATAGAGGGAGAATTTAAGAAAGTGCAAAGAGGTGGAGGGGGTTGGCTGATGGACCTTCTTATCACGAGGGCACACGTGTTGTGAAACAAGCCTGACTGAGAATTTCTGTCCCTCTTGTAAGGAGTCCATGGAAATACATACATCACCCCTCTCTGCTGAGCTGTGCCCTGCTTGGCAGAGTCCTGGGAAAGCTTCGAAGTGACAAAGCAAGTTTCTCTCCTAACCCTGGGGTAACTTCAGTGCATTGGTAACAGGTGCTGCACGTTCTCAGAGAGAGGCAGCATCTGCCCAATAGTGCTGCTGGGGGCACAGGTTTGCTCTCTTGCAGAGGAGCTGTGGATGCATGTTATGTCTGGAGGGGATGCTATCCTTCTAGGAAGGACTTCGTAGATAGCAAATTCAGGGGAGACCAGAATTAAATGAGAGGTTTGATGATGCTGATTTTTTTAAACTTGTGTGCCCAAGAATCTCACAGGGCAGAGCTTTGCCCCTCTGTGATGTTTCAGAGTCCCTGTGGAATCTCCTGGAACTTCTGCTTCAATAGGAGAGGTTTTGTTTTGGTTTGTTTCTTATGTCATAACTGTGGCTGTGAAAAGCATCTCCTTAATGCTCCCATAACTTATAGAAGGGCATAGGTTTCCTCTCTTCCTGTCACTAACAAAAAGTTCAGGAAAAGTATCTTTCACCCCTCCCCAGTTCTTTTTCATTAATTTGCAGTTGAAGGGGAGAATAATGTGAAAGAAGGGATGTTAATTAAATTTGTTAATTAATGCAAGCAAATGAGTGTTATCATCTCCATCAATGTGGTTACTTCCCATTTGAGAAGCATGAAGGGAAGGAGGAAAAGTGAGAACAAGGATGAGCATACCAATAAACATCCCAGGTGGGCTGAGCTGCTATATCCTATCAACCTCCATCAAAGCAAATGAAAATGGATTTGGTAATTTTCACAGAGTGCCCAAATCTAATAAAGGCTCTGCTACTGTTCCCTTATGGATTTCAATTTTTTACTCTAGAGCAAGGAAATAATAGCTGAAAAGAATATCTGTGATTTGTTTGTTGTTTTTTTTAAGCTGAGTAAATGGCAGTGAGGGGAGTTTATCTAAGTTTTTTTTGAGAAATATCTTAACAATTTCAACTGAAATGTTCACACAAAATAAAGGGAGGGAGGGAAAAATTCCAAATGTAAAACAGCAAGCATTGTCCAAGTTACGAGCATTTGAATCTTATAACTGAAATTATCAAACAACCTTATTAATGAAGGGTGTGGCATACTTCAGCAATAATTAATTGAAATGTTTTAATTTTAGGATATCTTTGTAATGCTCAGGACGAACACGCAACACCAAGTGATCCCCCTCTTATGGAACTTGGTACATCAAGTCCTACAACAGACCCACTGGGGAAATATCATGATCCAGGTCTGTTTTTTAAGTTGTTGCTTCCTTCAAATCCTGAGTCAGCTCTTCCCTCAGGTGTGCACATCTGAGTCTTGGGAATATATTATTCTACTTTTGTGCTGTTGTTTTCCAGCCAAAGACTCTCCTTAGAAAAATTGTGAGCACAAACCAATTTAACAGCAATATAAGCCTGTGATTGTTTTAAACAAGTTTCCACCTTTTTCTACAGAAGTGGAAGCTGAAGGACAAAGAATATTTCAGACATCTCAAATAACACAGCCTAAATAATTGTCTGTCAAGGGACAGGAAATGTATCATTTAATATAAAATGTCAGGCATTTTCCATGATCAGTGGCTAGCTATTCTGTGCCAAGAAAAGAACACTAATGAGGAAGATAACAGCAGAAAAGGTCTGGTGGACCTGTGAAGTGTCTCAATTTTTTCTGTGACACCTCTCTGTGCAGCACCTGTTTCTGGGTGTGTCTCAAATGCCACGCTGCTCCCTCTGGGCTTCCTGGAGTGACTGCTTTCTCAAGCCCACCTGTGCTCTTGACACCACAGCTACAGCCTGCGTGACTCATCCTAGCTGCAGGCTCAGAATGCTAATGCTTTCTCAAATCCTACTTTTGTGGGGCTTTGGGTGGTGGTGGTGGTCTCCACAGCAGCTGCTGGGGTAGTGTCAGGAGCTGAAGTGCCAAGGATTTCACCTGCTCTCCCTATTTCCTCCTCCTGTGGTCTCTCTGCTTCTTATACTGAGGTAGGAAAGCCAGTTTTAGCTTCATTGCACGTGGCTGTGCAGTTTTCTCAAATTTCTAATTTTTATTATTTTCCTTTTGGCAGAAATAAGTCAACCAGGTCGAGACGGTAAGTTGACAACTTCAACATATTGTACTTTTGTTAAATATTTTTTTCTTTACCTAAGTTTTGAATTTTTAACTTCTTTTACTGCAGTTGATTATAGAATACAAAAGCTATGTACGGGACTTGTCATTAGCCTGAAAAACTCTGGTTTCATATAATAGTATTGAAGACACTTCTTAATGGCAAGTCATAGTATTTCTCTGCTGATTTAAGTAATGACAGTATTCATTACACATGGCTGTGCAGTTTTCTCAAATTTCTAATTTTTGTTATTTTCATTTTGGCAGAAATAAGTCTACCAACTCCAGAAGGTAAGTTGACAACTTCAACATATTGTACTTTTGTTAAATATTTTTTTCTTTACCTAAGTTTTGAATTTTTAACTTCTTTTACTGCAGTTGGTTATAGAATACAAAAGCTTTGTATGGACTTGTCATTAGCCTGAAAAACTCTGGTTTCATATAATAGTATTGAAGACACTCATTAATGGCAAGTCATGGTATTTCTCTGCTGATTTAAGTAATGACAGTATTCATTACACATGGCTGTGCAGTTTTCTCAAATTTCTAATTTTTATTATTCTCCTTTTGGCAGGAAGAAGTCTGCCAACTCTAGTAGGTAAGTTGACAATTTCAACATATTGTACTTTTGCTTAAATATTTTTTCTTAAGTTTTGAATTTTTAATTTCTTTTACTGCAGTTGGTTATAGAATACAAAAGCTATGTATGGACTTGTCATTAGCCTGAAAAACTCTGTTTTCATATAATAGTATTGAAGACACTCCTTAATGGCAAGTCATGGTATTTCTCTGGTGGTTTGAGTGATGACAGTATCACTCAACCAGACTAAACCAGAGTAATTTGTTTTGCTATTACTATTACTTTGGGCTTTTTCTTTTAATAAAATTTGTAACACAAATATTAATTTTGATCAGCAGTAACATGCTCACAAAAAAAAAAAATTGGAGAATAATTATTTGTAGATTAATTATAGCACATATTTGCACTGTTGAAAAAAAATACTGTAATGATCTGTGACATGATTGGCTTATTTCTGTACAAACCCAGACTTGAATGAGAGTTTTGTTTGTAGGAAAAGTCAAGACCTATATTTTAGTACCACATGTAACTATTTTATGCTGCATAATTACCCACCACAAATGTAGGTATTAATTTTTTCCTTGTTGTAATGGCTTAGAGTCATGCTTACCTTTCTTTTTGTTCTTCTAGTGGCAGGAGTCAGCATTGCCCTTGTGTTGCTTTGTATTCTTATAGTTGCTATTTTTTGGTATGCATGGAAAAAATCACAGGTAAGTCCAATTTTTTTTCTTTGGGTATTTGTCACTGTGTGTATAATATGTATATATAATAGAACATGAAATTTCAGCTTCCCACTTGTCACTCGGGTTTCTGATTCATTTGCACTGTAGTTGTTTCTCCACTGGGAAGGGTTTTTTGTCACCACTGGATGGCATTCTTAAAATTAGGCAGCTTATATTCAAAAATTAATTTACCTCAGCTGCCTCCCTTCCTGGATAGGACCTGCTCACATTTTTGTAGGAATGGTTTCTGGTCTGCAGGTTTTTTTCATTGAAGGTCCTGCAGCAGCAATGATAATTGAAGTGTTCAAGTGAATTGTACCTGTCTGAATTATTTTAGATCCTATAATTACTTATTATCATTTATGCTATAATAACTTATCACAGACAGTTTTATCTGTGATGAGTTAATATTGATAAAAATTAAAATACTAGGTAACTTATAATAAGAATAAATGCGGTAACACTATAGAAACAGATATGCTAAAATAGTCTGTTACTGACACAATTTAATAATAAGGAAAAACATGAGGAGAACTAGTATTATATTGACATTCCTGGTTTTCCATCTGTGCAGCTCAGTGAAGATGGTGCATTTGTGTTTCTTTCCCAGGAAGGTTCAATTGAGCTCAATCCCATCCCCTACGGAGAGGCCGGAGTGTCCCTACGGAGCGTTTCAGTGCCTGAGAACCAGCAGGAGTGGCCTTTTGAGAGAGCAGGGCAGTGACAGCAGGGCAGCTGCTGCACCACCCCCTGGCAGGAAAGGAAAGCCCTCTCCATTGTACATAGTTGGACAGAACTCTCAAAGCTGCAAAAAAGTTACATTCTTGAAGTTATAAATGTCCTTGTTAGGGAAAATGCCACACTTTGACTATTTTCTAATAAATTAAACCTGCACAGGAACATGACCACTGTTGAGATTAGCTGGAACAGCCACTGTTTTTGCTTGTATATCTGTGAATTTCCTGTTGGAAATGGCTCCTGGAAGGTTTTAGCTTCCAAAGTCTGGCTTGGGCCACAACTAGTTTACCAGCATAAACAATGCTGTCCCAGAGCCTGGGAGTTTCCTAGGGATTGTTTCATTTGCTAGTCTAATATTGTTATCATTTACAGTTTATTTGAAATTACACAGTTGATACAGCCAGCCACTCCTGGTCAGGGATTATTCAAAGATGACCACTGCAAACCTTTGCTTGCTCATTGTGCCACTCGGTGGAAGTAGTAGTGGAAGTGTGACAGTAACATCCAATAAAATTCAGGGGTTTGGGCTTAACTGACTCTTAAATTTAAAATCAATTTAATAATAATCAAGAGTCGTTCTTCCACTGTTTCTTGCCCTGACAGAGTGGCACTAATGTGTGCCAGGTCCCTTCAGCAGCCAGTGAGCGCTGTGGGGCTCTGGCTGAGCAGGAGCTGGGTAATGTGGGGCCCAAAGGCTGCCCTGCCGTAACTTGGTACAGGCAAGAGGAGCAGAGAGGCCAGGGGGTTGTCTGAGATGGCTCCCTCAGAATATTCCTGTGTGACCTTTGGCAAGTGACCCTTGTTCCTGAGACTGAGCTCCTGGTCTGGAGTGCAAGACCAGTAGTATGTCCTTAGCTTATTTTTATCTCTGAAGATAAATGTATTTCAAAGCATGCAGTGTGTGAGCCCACAGCAATGAAGGTACCCTAGAGCTCTAAATTGGTAGGAAGGCACAGATTCTGTTTTTATGCAAATCATCTCAAACCAGCATTAATTTACCCAGTAATAGAGAAGAACTCTATGTCAGCTTTGAAATTCAGGTGCCAGCTGACATTTTCTACAAATAAAGGCAATTTCTTCATGAAACTCAAGAGATTTTCAGGTGACTTCTGTGAAATGAAATGCAAAGGAATATTTGAAAGCTCATCCCTTTTTCCATCAGCTCCATAGTTGACAATATCTTTTTTATTTCTGTTCATTTACTCTGAGTTTAAGAATGTGGTAATTGTATTAATTTTATATGTTGCAGTATTATTTAGAGTGGGAGAGTTTGCTAAATCTGCTTGTATGGTGTATTTTTATAATGTGCATCTTCTGTTTTTATTTCACTTCATAGAAATTTTGTAACTGCTTAAATGCTTTTTTAGATATTAGCTTAAGAGTGCCCTGGGCAACAAACAGCATTAGTTGAATACAGAGGAAATAAGGATAACAAATATTTGTGAGGAATAATTCATATAAACAATGTTTACAGTGTTTTTTAATTGAAGTTTCCAAGCCTCTTTGTGAATAACTTTGCTTTTAAAAACACTTTCAGAGTGATTGTATTTTTTTTCTGAGCTTTTACAGAGCTTGTGTGCTAGAAATTATATTTAATAATTGTTATTTGGTGTTCATGTTGATTATTGCACTGTTGAAGAGGTTTGTGATTGCTGAAAAAATTGTCCTCTACCTTGGGTGGCCAGTGCCAGAGGAGTGGATGCTGAGTACTTAGGAGACAAACTACTTGTGGGCTTGAAATTACTTGTGTCAATGAAGCCTGAGCAGCACCTGGGCTGACACAGGTGCTCAGAAATTGGGGGGTTTTGGCCCACAGCTCTGCAGTGCCCTGCACTTCCCTGCCTGCCAAGCAGGGGAGCAGCTCCTGGGAATGATGGAGCCCTGGAGGAGAGGGCAGTCCCAGCTTTCTGGGAAAGGGGGGAGATGGTATGGCAAAACTTGAGAGACATGTGTTCTGTGGCTCTGATTTGGAAATGAGACAGGAAATAAATGAAAAGGGAGAGCTCTGTGGAAATCAGGAAAGCCCTGATGAGCAGAAGCTGTGGATGTGGAAGTCAGCAGCAGCACATCCTACCTGTGATTTGTTTTTCCTTACACTCAGTTGAAAGGTAAGTACATTTTAGTTTATTCACATTTCTTTTCTGCTATAGGAAAGATGAGTAGGAATTGCCTTGACTTGAAGGAAATTAGTTTTGTATAATTTAGAGGTGAGTCTTTTTGAATTCAAGAAGAGAAAAGCAAACTACTCAAAGTGGTGTCGGAGCTTTGCCAACTAGGGATTACTTTTAAAAACAGATTACCCAAATTACCCTTATTACCAGTGCAGTGTGAAGAAGGTTACATTGAATAGTCTCTGCAGGTCCCTTCAAGCTCTGAATTTCCAGTTCCCAACAACTACCACAGCTAGATAGCTGTGTTTGTACAGCAGCTTGTGTCATTTGTGGGTAACTTCCAAAATGCTGTGCAGCCAGCAGCTCTAGTAACAGGTACCTCAGCAAAAAAATAAGCATAGGGCAGATGTGGGTGATCTTCCTCAATTTGCATTCAAACCTTTTCAAATTTACTGCCTTTCTAAGCAGTGCAGACTTGACCAGTACAATGTTCTGAAAACATCAGTTACATCACTAAAGATCTCTTCTCCCTCCCTTTAAAAAAATCTTACAGAGTTGTTCATTGTCCTCTTCATCTTTTTACTATGAGACCAGTGGACAGTTCTTTTTCCTTTTCCCCTGTCATTCATATTACAGAACCACTAGCACAAATGGTTTGGTCTTCCAAACTAACAGTGTAACTTATTCTCCATTGATTTAATGTTTAGCACTTCAAAAATGTGAAAGCACATCTGCTTTTAATAACTGGAGGTTAAAAATGGAAAGCTTACTGTACTTTCTGGGGTAATAATGGCAATTTTTACAGTTTCCACAAAATTTTTAGAAGCTGGTGTCTGCACTTATGATGTGATACACGAGTTTGAAGCCAAAATGATATGTCTGGCTAAAAAAACATGGTCACTATTTTACATTGTGGTCACTGGTATTAGTTTTGTACATCCCTGGATTTATACACATTAGCCATCTTGGTCACAGCAAAAGATTTACTCTTGCTTACCCTAAGGATGAACATAAATGGAAAGGTTCACCACAAGCTGCATTAACCTCTGTCTCATAAACAGAAGAAGAAGAAACAGGAGAAAAATTTTCAGTATGATTAAAGCCAGGCTGTAAAAACTTAGACATCCTTAACCTTTAAAACCTTTCTTATGCAAAGTCATCCCTCAGGCCTTTAAAATTTTATTTGTATCCAATTGTTTTCTATTCCTCCTCTGTATATGCTAGAAACAAACCCAGCAGCAGCCAGCATGTTTTCCTGCCTATAGAGGTTTAACTTATAAAAGAAACCAGATAGAATATTGTAAAGGGGAAATGTGATAGGGGGTGATAAAGGGTGTTATTAACAATATGTGTCTTTATTTAGACAGAGAGTTGGTGCAGCCACTGCTGCCAGGCCATTTCACACCACCTCAAACAAGAATGTCCAAGCACCTTGCAGTGAATTGTCAAAACTCTGTAGGACTGCTCTGTTCTTCAGCAGTCCTTGCCAAGGAGCAGAGCATCCAAGAGGCACACAGACCAACACATGCAATGCCTTTCTGTCTCACAAACCTTCCTGCTAGTGAGCTCTGGGCCAGGCTGAATGCCTGGAAGCAATGGTGCTGGACACAAACTGGATGCTTTCTGTTGACAGCACTTTTGATAGGAAGACATCAGTCCATTGGCAGGGAGTTTCCAACCAGCTGATTTCAAAACACCAAGTCTTGCTGTCAGACACGACTTCAGAATCATGTTCTAATAGTATTCAAACAATTGGCCATGGCTTTCTGTTCCCTCCTGTGTGTGCCCAAGCACAGTATGGATGTGTGACAGAGGAGGACATCTGTGCTGTCTGATCTGGGGACTCCAGCCCCCATAAAGAGCGGGAATGGGGTGTATTCCAATGTGTGCCAGTGATAAAGCTTGTATGAAATGCCCCTGCAGAGATAGGTTCTCCTGTGCCCCTCCCTGGCAACACCCTCTTTTTAACTTCATGCTACTCCCTAGCCTCATTTCTTTGGGGTTTGTTTGTTTGCATAAAAAAGGTGTTTTGAACAAGAAGCAGCAGAATTTCTTTTGCCATGTTTGTGCCATCTAAAGTGCACCAGACAAGGAGAACTTTTTCCTGCAGTTAGTGAGAGATCATTTTGTGTAGCTGTAGTGTAGCCTTAATAGATGGAATGCCTGGGCTGATTTTAATGGAACAACTTTGTGCATATTTCAGGTATACTTTCCTACATTTAAACAAAAATAAAAAAGAAATTTCTGGAGGACTATTTACTGAAAATTTTAATCAGACTAACTCTTATACTTTGTAGCAACCTCCAGCAAAAATTCTGAAAATTTAATAGTACAGGTAAACATAAAGATGTATAAGCCATGTAGAAAAAATTGTGTTTCACATACTCTGGTTAACATAGTTCTTGAGTATGCAGAATCATAGACTGATTTTAGGTGGAAGGAACCTTGAAGATCATCTATTTCAAACCCCTTGAAGGGTAGGGATAACTTTTACTAGGTTGGGCTGTTCACAGTCCAGTCCCACCTTGTGCAAACATTTTGTTTTTTCATTATTAAAGACAGCAAAATCAACTCTGAAACAAAGCAAAGGCCAGCTCCCTCTCTTCTCCACAGACGGCAAAAGAATCACTGCTGTTAGTAGAGAGTAAAAATATTCAGAGGAATCAAACCTGTTTAGCCAGTGAGTGACTGTAACAGGCCTTCAGTAACTACTAAGGAGGCTGTTGTTTTCTAGGGGGAAATAAAGCCATTTTTACATGGTTTATTCCATCAGCTTTAATAGTTGATAAAAATCTGATCTTTGCACAAGGAGCCCTTCTTCGTCTAGCCCAGGTTTTGTGACATTCTGCAATGCTGATGTCCATATAGACCGTTGTTAAGCAACTTTGTGACATTTTGAGAAGCTGGCCATGATGCTTTGTACTTCTGCGGCTCAAGCCCAGACCATGCAGGAGGTTTCAGAAGTGTTGCTGATCACCTCTAAACCAAATTAATTTTTGTTATAACTGTGACCCAAATTGTGCACCAGTAATTGACAGGAGTCGTCAAAACCACACACAGGAGCAATTTACTGAGCTTCATTTCACTTGCTCTGTGCTACAGATACTGTGCTGCTATTCTCTTCTACCATTGCACTTCTTTATAACTAAAACTCTAGATTCAGATCCCTTTTGAGTAAACAAAGGAATTCCTTTTACAGTTTCATCCCGTTTGGCTTATTCCTTTACCGGCTATAATTCCACCAGTGCGTGTTATTCTGAGCTTGCGAAGTGCCTTCTGAGAGTAAAAAGTTTCTCTGGGATTTTAAGAGAGCAAATGAGCACAGACCTAGTGCCTGCAAGTTGTGTCAGAAGAGAAGTGCTGTCTGAATAACAGGAGAGGGAAATAATCTGGCATTCTTCAGTCCAGATCTGCAGTTTCAGCAGCAGATGGCTCGGATGCTGCAGGGTCTGGGTATATGAATAGGGACATTGTTATTGCTCCCTCAGCCTCATTACACCTAGGCAGTCTGTCTGTACCCCATTGTCACCCCAGAACAAGCCTTGGTCCAGATGTATAATCCTAGTATTAAATAAGTGCATTTTTAAATGGCATTATGATGAGGATGATTTAAAAATCCCAAATTCTGATCTTACTGCAATTACAAGAATTTATTTTTCACCTCTGCATTTTGAATCTTAGCATCTTGAGACATTCTAGTGACTCAGGAGGAGGGAATTTCTTTCCTAAGTGTATATTGAATTCCAAGATAGACCCTGATGATAGAAAAATACTCTGTAATCATCAGAAAGATTCCCATTATAATAATGGCATTGCAAAAAAAAAAAATTAAGAAAAAAAAGGAAGTATCAACTTCTTTAAGGTGCATAGATTTGGCATTAGAGGGAGAAGGTTACAGAATCATGGAATGTGCTGAGTTAGAAGGGACTCATCAGGATTATTGAGTCCAAATCCTGGCCCTGCACAGCACCATCCCCAAGAGTCACACTCTGCCTCTGAGAGCATTGTCCAAATGCTTCTTGAGCTCTGTGAGGCTTGGTGCTTCCCTGGGGAGCCTGTTCCAGTGTCCAGCCACCCTGTGGAAAACCTTTTCCTGATATCTATCTGACATCCCAATACCCAGCTTTAATTTAGGAAGAGGACTGAAAGGAAAACACGGAAGGTACACAACCAGAATTAGGGCATAGCATGTTTAAGGTTTTCAAAGAAAATTAAAGATATATTCCATTCAGGATTTGTGTTTTTTGTACCATCAGGAAGAGTCTGGAGCTGGGGGGAGGACAGGGGAAGCTACCTTTCACAAGGTAAGGTAAAATATCTGCTACTTGTAGATTTTATTAAACCCCTCAAGTTTCTGTTTCAAACATATTTGTAATGCTTCTGTTTAAGAAGCTGAGTCCATTTCTGGGATTTGTAGTGACTGAAGTTTTTGAGGATTTGCTTTCAGACATGTACTTTCAGGAACACTCATCATGGGTGAAAAGCAGCAAATAAGAAAAAGACAAAGACTGAGGGATGTGTTGCCATGACATAAAAGAGAAGGAGGCCGCCAGCTGCAGTAAAACAGAACTCTGTGGACTATTTGTGTCTGCTGTATTTTATATGAGCCATCACAGGAAGCTATTTTCCTTTAGAAATCCTATATGGATTCTTTCTTTGCAGTAAGCTCCTGATCAGCTTGTGCTGGTGGACCTGAGATGAAGAGACTTTGTTCTACACATTTTATACTAACCAAGCAAAAGAGAAATGTGACTCCTTTGTCACAGGCTACTTGTTTATCAGGAAAATTTATCTGATTCTGGAAATGTTAGCAGGAATCACAGTATCTTTGGAAAAGTGGATCTTATTTCACACGTTTTACTAACAAGCATTTTGGTTAGTGCCAATAAAGGCCATGGTTTTTTCCCCACTGTGCAGGTATTTGCTAGGAAGCCAACTGAGAAAATGAAGCAGGTGTGCAAGTGCTTATTACAAATATGATTGGGCCAAAATTGGGTTGTGTGTTAGTGGGGAAAATAGCCGAAAATTTGACTTCAGGTGAAAGTTATTGAGAACACCAGTAGATGGTTTGGCACCTTTTTATGGCCTACTGGTTCTGCTGCTCAGTTTGTTTCCATACCAATGCCAGCTAAAGCCACCAGTTTCTCTCTGATGATGAATTCATGGCAAACCTGCAGCTTGTGAGCCATGCTGAGCTGTCTGCTCTTCACTTGACATGCACAAAAATCCTGTCTTGTACAGCAGCTCTCATGTCATGGGCAAAGAAAGGGCATTCACTGAGAGTGCAGGAGCTGAGATGGAAGCATGAGTGGAGGAGCCTTACAGGAAGGTCTCGAAAGGAAGTCGTGAGCTCAATGACAATATTGTAATCCCTGTCTCTGTTCTTCTGCAAAATATTTGCATCGGATTCAGGGATTCTGACAACTGAGCAGGTGATGTTTGATCCCAACCTCCATGGACTTCATTAATGTTACAATTAGTGAGTTCTGTTTATTGATCCATTCAGGCCAAAACCAGTCAACGAAGAAAAATAAAACTCACATGAGGTAGTTCATCCTTATTCATCAAGGATGAATATATCTTTATATCTTCCCCTACTAAGGCACTTCACTCTCTGCCCACTGGTGCACATGGGAGGAGAACACAAGGAAGCAGTCCAGGCTCCTCCAAGGCACTGTCTGGTGGCAGGATCTGTCTCTCTAAGAATGTATCTGCTTTTCACAGAATCCTCAGCTTCCTGTCTGTAGGATATATTAGGCAGATTTTAATGACAACTCCAGACTAGTGGAGGCTGGTTCTCAGCATTTTGCAGCCACATAGGTTATGCCAAATTCAAAGAAACCACAAGTCTGGAGCTCAATGGCAGGTTAGAGGTAGATGTGGCTGGGCTGATTATTAACCAAAGAAAGTGGATATAGCAGCAGCCCTTTGAATACTAGGCTGGCTTTTACTACAAAAAAGAATTTCATTTGCATTCACAGCTAAAAATGCCACTGTTGTGCGCACTCACTTCGGCTCAGAACGAGCTGTCAGTGGAAAATATGATCTTCTAAAAAAATTCCCTTGTGCTTTCTCGCCACACAGAATCCTGGAACCCTCAGAGGTGGTGCAGAGGCACAGAACAATGAGACTTTTATGTAGTCACACAACGTGCATGACCAAAATGTCTTCTCCATATAAATAATACAGATACAGATGCCCCCTTTGTGAAGATGTAAGAAATAAAGAAGTGCAGTTCTGAAATGCTGCAGCAAAAAGCTGTATTTTCAATTTGGAATAAGAGCTGGGAGCATGTGAAGAATAAATGAAATTGAGAGATTAAGCAAGAGTATAAGGCTTTAGTGACAATGTCAGATACCCATGGGACAAGAATGAAGCAAGGACAGAGATCAGGGATAGAAATAGTTTGCATAAATTGAAGTAATATGTCTAAGAAGTCCAGAAGATTGTAAAAGCTAAAATAGCAAAAAAAGTTTTGAAAGATCAGTGACTGGAAGAACAGATGGGGAATTGAGATTTGAGGGCTGAAAGCAGCCAAGATAATAAGCAACCAACAACGATGAAGTCTCTGAAGTGAGGGAAGACTATTGGAGGTGGTGGCTTGGAAGACTGAAGACATTGGATAAAAGGAAGTGGAAAGTAAGTGCTGAGATTTAGAGACTGAAATCAAGAAATTCAATGTTCAGCCTTGTGAAACCAAAGGTGACTACAAACCAAAGTCACAACTATTGATTGAGGTGTCCAAATGTGAGGAAGGACCAGCATGTTTCAGAGTAAGAGCTTATGTGTGAGCTGAATACTGTAACCAAGGACTGTCCTTATAATGGGAAAAAGCCCCTGCAGCTTGAAGCAATCCTGAACTCAGAGTGTTTTGGCCCAAACACTGATGATGTAAGCATTCTTCTTTTAAAAAAACCCAGTGTTTTGTACCTTCAGCAGCTTTGCAAACACAGCTGTTGGGCACAGGCTTTAATTATAATTAAGTCAGTGTATTGGTACCAGCTTGATGGTTAGAAGATACCAATTAATTTTTTTTTTACTTGAAGACCTTTTAGTTAACAGAGAAGTCCAAATGAACTGGTATTTTCAGTTCAGACTGAAATCAGCTCAGTAAAACTGTGTCCTTTCAGGTGTTTCTTCACAAGATAGAACAGAACATCCTGCAGTCTCTGAATAATGGGTAAACAAAGAAAGAGGAATTTTGTCTGAGTGACTGGATGGTTCTAAATATGAGTTGTTTTTCTCCTAGTGATAGAAGCTCTTCCTATATTAATTCCTACTCAACAGCCCTGCTGTCTGGTTGTGTGAACACATATATGGGTTTCAAAAACCAAGTGCAATGCAAGTTAATGATGCACACTATAGCCCTAAGGGAAAGGTTAGTAATAATCTTTTGTTTCTCCTTTACAGGATAATTCTTGCTGAAACTTTGTATTTGGGGGGTTAATGGGGGAGGGTTTGGTTGCTGTTGGTTTTTTGTGGGTTTTATTCACCAGGAGCCAGCTTCTGTTTCATCACTCATTTCTATGGTAACCTAACGAAAATCCCTCCCAATGAAAAAAGTTGAACTCCAGAATGTGCTCAAATTTTGGGAAGCAGTGTTCAAAACAATTCCAATATGCATGGGGCTTCAAAGGGCTAATAAATTCTCTAAAAACTGGAAAATTACCTTTTAATAGAGATTTGTGTTTCACCTGCTGAGAATTCCTTAACAGAAGCACCCAAAGAAAAATGGGCTTGAACACTATGACCGTGCATTTCCAGCAGCAATTAAAGCACCATGGTCTCTTCAGATGACAGTCAGGAAAATGAGCATCTCCCTTCAGAAAACCACAGTGAAACCAATGGACAGCCAGAAATTTCAGGGAAATCTAATTTTATACTCCAGAATATGAAATACATTTATTTATAGGATGTGTGATGGAAGTGGTGAGAATGACATCAAGGTGACACAATGCTGAGGAAGAATTCAGAAAAACCTGACTAGATGTTTGGGCAAAACACTCCTTCTTTGTTTTGAATAATTCTTCCCATCAGCCTGGTGTGAACTTCTGTGAAAATTTTCAGGGGTTTTCAGAGATTAAGAAGTATATATTTTTTGCTTGCAGTGGGATGCATAAACTATCTCTTTATAAAAAGAAATAAGCATCAAAATTATTCCTTTTTTTTTTCCACGGAAAAAAGAGTCTTCCTCTTGCCCCTACCTTCCTGTAACTCTAGAATAAGAAGCTTTTGTGTCTGTTCTACCTCATCTGTGATATCTAATTAATGGGGTGAGTACAAAAAATGAGACTCTATTGTAGGGGGGCTCCTTCCTAGGCATGTAGTCAGATGCCAGTTTCTGCTTCGGTAAAATGAAATAAGTTCTCTCAGTGTTTCCACTGTTGTTCCAGTCAGCTGCTGGAATTGTTTCCCCTCTTGGTTTTAAAAGGTGTGGTGAGTACAGCAGTTTATTCATAACTGCCCTCCATTTTGGTGTTTGCCCACTAATACTCTGCCTGCAGATGAAGTTTCTCTTATTCCCAAAAGAGCTGTAGGCTCCTGCTAAGGGATCCTGACTCCCTTTAGGGGTGGTTTGACATACAAGTGAAAAACATTAATAACAACTAGATAATACTGGGTTTGTTTATAAGACTCATTCCTCAAAAATAATCCACTTTGTGTGCTCTGAGACAGCATCTCCTGTTCTTCTATACCAGTCCGTAGCCTTTGACCATGTGAGACAAGATTTCGTTATTGACTGATCATTCCCACTTCTGGTCTGGGAAAGGATAGTGGATAATAAGAGTAAACTAACTACATAAAAAGAAGTTTTAAAATAATAGAAAATAATATCTGAATAAGTTGTGTTTTCTTCTTCTTAACCGATTCTTAATTGCATTTTATTAATTCAGGTTATTTCACTTTCTAGTGTGAAAAATGTCTTGCTTTCTGCTGCTGCTTCCAGCATTTTACCATCACTGTGAGACTTTTTGGTCGTACATTAGGGTGATGGAAGTACTTGCTGACATGCAAAACCATGCTCTATATGTGCTCTGGAGGATGTCTGCTTTAGAAGATGCACTGAGGATGAGACAATGATACATAATTGCAGCTCATTTTTTTGGTTGTCAAGTTTTAATGTCTCCTTTTAGGCTATTGTTAGAGTTTTGATAGATTTCGTTGGAAGATTACAGACTGGTGCAACAGCTTTTTGATCAAAAATTGTCTTTACTTGGTTGGAATGGAATTCAGGGCTTAAACAGGCTAAAACTCAAATTCCAAGACAAGTTCAGAAAATCATGCAATTCTGCAGCTATCACACTTTAAGAGTTTGAAATGATAAAGACCACACAAATCGTTTCATGAAAGATCTTCAAGCAAAGCTTAATTTTTTCCCTTTGGAGAACTGGAATTTCTTCATCTTAATGAAATCCTTGTCTATGGCACTGGTCTTTTTCATTTCCTCCCATAAAAAAAAAAATTACCCTTTTTTTTTTTTCCAGCTGTAATCTACTCTGCAAATACAAACAAATGCACATGTTTATTGAACTCCTTTTTTAACTTTTAACTTTTAACCAAAGTTAAAAGCCAATCTTTCAGCTGTTGTAGCACTGGAATCTGAGGTGAATGCAAGAAGGGAAGACTTTGCATCCAAGGAGGCTGCTTGCAGCTGTGCTGGAGTTGTCCAGCAAAACAGAGAAAATCATCTTTTGTTAACACAAAATATGAAGCCACTCCTTTCAATGTTTGGTTGACTCTGAACTGCTCTAACAGTTGTACAAAATGAAGTTTTTATGCATACACCAAAAATTCAAATGGGAGCTTGGGGCAAGTTGGGGGTTTTTTTCTATCTGACCTCAGTGATTAACAGGTGGACAACATCTGACTTTCGTATATTTTAAAAAAATCTAGAAATGTTTAGTCTATTGGTGTAGAGTCTTAAGAAAAAAATCCCCTCATTTTCAAAAAAGATTTCTGCATGAAATTTTGATGCTTCTGTATATGTGTTGTTTTGGGGTTAGGCAGAGCAATTTAGCTTAGAGCTGCCAATTGAAACAAGAAGTGTTTAGCAAAAAATGTGCATCTCTGGTCTGACATGGTTTTCAGAGAAGTGTCTGCAGTTTGTTTTGTCGTGGTATTTAGATACATATTTGACTTCTTTCCTCAGCAAGTCCAATTTTTCTTTCACGGTTAAAACTGGCCTCTGAGTTAACAATATACAGACTGGTCTGGACAAGAAGCACTCCAGGTTAATCTGGACTGGAGATAGCTGGATCTGAAGAGATGATCATAGAAATGTGTAGGTAAACCCCCGACCATGGGTAGGATGCATATTTTCATTTGGTGCAAAAAGCTGAATGTTTCTAAATGTTTTATAAATATTTGGGACTTCTGCTGTATTTTGCAAAACTGTTTGTAGAAACTCTCCACAACAGACACACCCAGATCACCAACCCTGTCTGCTGGACCCAGAGCCAGGAATCCTATGCTTTTCCTGCCTGTGCCCTAGTTTCTGATTAGTTTTACCTTTTTTTATTTTTCTTGTAAATCTCCCCAAACCTTTGTATTACCTGTGTCTTAACTCATTGGTAATTTAGGACATACCTGCCTCACAAAAAAATCCATCAAATGGGGTTAATTTTAAGTAGTTTCTTCGTCCTCAGAACTCGTGGTTGCAACAACTAACACCCAAGTGTGCCCACTTAGCTTTGCTTAGCACAGGAGGAAATGCAGCAAGCAGTGTGGCACTGGCTGCAGGGATGCTGTGGGTCCATCCCTGCTGTTCAGCAGGAATCCCTTGTCTCTGCTGTCTCCTTTGGTGTGGAGCTGGAGGCCGCTGGTCCTGCTGAGGGCGAGGGGCTGCTGTGGGGGCAAACACGGAAAGCTCCCGGCAGGGCAGGGCTGTGGGGAAGGGGGGAGGGCACCACAGGGCCTGGAGGGCCGCCAGGAAAAGGGATGGGGCAGCTCTGGTTGCCCATCAGCTTCGGATGGGGCAGCAGCGTGGTGGGGTCCCCTACAGCACAGAGCAGCAAGGCAGGAGTGGTGGAATGGGGAAGGGGAAGCCTGCAAATCTTTCATGGAAAAATACCCTGTTCTTTCCAGCTAATGAAGCTCAATGGCTTCCCCTCGTTAACTTGGATCATTTGTTTCATCCCATGTGATTTTGAAGATGAAGTGCCATACCTGGACTCTAGCTCAGTAAATCTCAAAGTTCTCTCAGTTAGACTCGTGGAACAAAATAATTTCTACATAAAGCAGCATTTTATGTGCTAACACGAATATGGAAAGCTGGGGAAGGAAAATATGAGTTCTGATACTTGATCTCCTTGAAATCCTTCAACTATAGCTGTGGTGTATTTCAAATAACTGCCTTACTGAGAAAAAAAATGTCTTCTATTATTCAAACCCTTGCTACCTGATTTGAATTTATGACTGTCTAAATATGCTGTATGGCTGAATTACAAGGCATGTGTGTATTAAACCTGGTGAGTGTGGGAAGCAAGTAACAGTGATATACAAGGTAAAGAATGATCAAAACCAGGAGCTGATGTGACCAGTGGACTGTAATAGATGTTAGCAGTTTGAGTGCTTGTCATCTGTCCACATGATCCCTAGTGCTGGCAGCCTGTGGAAAGTGATGCGTGGGAAACTAGTGCAAAATGCTGATTTATTTTATGCTAATGGGGAGAAGTCCATATTGTTCAAATTAAATCCTAAAGCAGAAACAAATCATCCAGCCAAAGCCCATCCTATGGAGTTTCATTGAGACAGTTAGTGGTCTTTTTCATGACCTCAAAGTAAAAATTAAACAATGTTAGGAGCTGCTGTTTTCAAGTGCTTCTGGCTGCTGAAAGCAGCTGAGATTCTCCTACAGATGGCTATTTAAGTTAAAAGCCAAATGGGGGGATCACAGCAATTAGTGTGCATTGGCTTCTAACTGCACCAGAGTGAATAATGTGGGAGAAGGGAGCCAGGACTCTGCCTGGCCCATGCTTTTTCCCACCAGAGCCAGAGGCTGAGTACCAGCAGTTCTTCTCAATTAAAAAAAAAAAAATAGAGAGCGGGGGGAATTTCTTGCTGCTGCTTCACTTGAACAAAATAAAAGAGATTTGGAACAAAATAAAAGAGATTATGCAAAGATGGACTAAAGTGGGAGTGGGAGGAAAGAAAAAAGTATTTCAAAGAGAACAGCCCACTTCAGGGCTCTCCAACTGGATCTGTAGTACAATGTTTCTCCTACTTTTGCCATAAACTGCCTCCCCAGAGGCTCACTGCAGGCTTGTTGCACTCCCAGGCTTTTTTTTAAATATAGCCTGAGGTCTAGAAAAGTGTAATAGGACTTCAGCATTTTTATTTAAAAAGAACTGAAGGGAGAAGTGATTTATCAGCTTGGAGATTTAGAATTTCCTGAGGAAAAACAGAGGGTCAGAAGGCTTATGAATTAAATTTTTTTTTACTCATTTGTGCAAGAGATACAAAACTATATAATAGTATAACTCTCGTTTCACTAAAATTCTTACAAGGTTGTCCTGTACTTTTACCCTCACTCCTAAAAGTCCCTGAATGTTAATTTTTCCAGAAGTTTCTAGCTGTCCACTGGAATGGCTTGGAGCAGTGAGATGACGTTGGAAGATACTGATCAGAGAACTGTCTCAGATTTCAAGTCAGAAAATGTCTCTGGAGAATGGTGAAGAACAAAACCAGCATTTATTCCTTCAGGTCTTTTTCTTAGGGTGAATGGAAAACAATGGCAACATGTTTGTGTGCCATGGTCTTTGTTGAAGCAGACACTCAGCTTTTGCCTCTCCCAGATGGAGTGATAGAAATGTGATTGCCTTATGCTCTTTCCTGGCTTGTCATTGCCACCTTGGGACTAGTAATCTGTAAATTAGAATTTATTCTGTTGCTGCTCCAGTGAAAAGGTTTATTGGTGAAAAATTAAAAATGGGGATTGCTTTCTACACTGCTATTATAGCCTCCTTAAAAATGAGGAATGAGGAGCCCACAGCTAATAAATCCAGAAGAGGAAGGCTCCTAATATTGTGTGAAGGGTGGCTAGGGGCCATTGCTCAGCGATCTTTGGGTGGTCATGGTGTTCGGGTAGATTCCTGAGGACTGGCAGCCAGCAATGATTTATTACAAGCCAACCTTCACCAACCCATCAGCCTTTTCCCTGTAATCTCTGCCTTGGTGGAGGAGAGCAGAGCAGTGAATGTTGTTTACCTCAATCATAGCAAGGCTCTTGCCTCTTTGGTCTCCCAAAGCATCCTCATGGATGAGCTGATGAAATACAGACTGAGAAATAGTTGAGAACCAGCTGAGGCACCAGCCTGGAAGCCAGGGGGTACCCCAGGGATCAGTTCTGGGGCTGTGTCGGTGCAGAATTGAAAATGTGATGTGTCCTGCCCCTTGATGGCATCTGGCAACTCTTGTCCCTACACAAGGGTGGTGCAAGGGGAATCAACTGAATCAATGCCCAGGGCACAGCCAAGCTACCTCAGGTTTTACCAGCACAGATCATTTTGAGTCAAGGTTGCTGGGGTCACAGGGGGAAGCAGCATTTGTGCAGCATAAAGTCTCAAAAGCTGATTGTAAACGGAGAGAATAGAATAAATGGATGCCAGCCAGCTGTGGGAGCTGGTGACAAAGACAAGAGGCTGTGGAGCTGACCCCTGACACTGGCAGTCGCAGTTGCCTGGCACAAAACTTCCCCTATTGCTGCAAGAGAAAGACTGGGAACAACTGCTGGTGCTAGCAGGGGTCTGGGGAGAAGCCAGGCCGAGCCATTTCCATCAGAATTTATTTACTGACAGATCAGATGAGATACAGACCAGGGAGCTCAGCGTGGCAGTGGGCACCAGCACTGAGGAGTTTGCAGCACTTCTTGCAGCACAGGAGGCTCTTGGAGACCGTGGCTGCTTGTAGGGGCAGGTACAGCATCACCCACCAGCTGCCTGTAGTGCTTGGAACCAAGGGGATCATTCACTGCTCTCAGGACAATCACAGGCGCAATCCCAGCCTACCTGCCCGTCCTCTAGATTGGAATGTTGGTGAATGAAGGGCCAGCCACCTTCTCTAGTATGTTTGGGTAAAGAATTACAGCACCTTGACCTTGACCTAACCATTTCTTTGAATAATTCTGGGAAGTATCTTAATTTAGGATAATAGATCCTTTTTTATATTAAAAAACATACCATGATCACAGAACAGTGCAGTGAAGTGTTTGCCCAAATTCTACAAAAAGCAGTCCCTGAGGTGGACAGTTTTGAGCAGGAATTGTACATGCACATTTTGGACCAGAAATTATTCTCTACAGTGCAAAACTCAGACAGACACACAGACACATTCCCCAGCCCCCCACCCTTTCTTTTTCCTATGAAATGCAAACTCCAATGGCTGTTCAATATGTTAATAAATTTACAGGGAATCTGGGGTTAAATAAACCTTTCTGCAACTTGGTGTTGGGAGTATTGAGCATCCTCTGTGTTAGCATTGAAACTCTCTTTTAATGCAATTTGGGATTGAAATTCAGATGAATGATACAAAAAAGATAATTCAGTGATAAATTAAAATCAGCTATGCCTGTGACACCAGGTGTTTCTAAATGAGGTTGAGGTGTTTGTGCATATACAAGCAGTGTGTTGCCTATGAGATGAATTGTAGAGATTAACAGTTCCTTATGCTTTGAGAGTGTTGGAGGGAATTTTTGATTTGAAATGTAGGTCCTGTTTTTATAGATATATATATAACACATGAACTATCAGAAATCTGCAGGGAGAACAGTGAAATAATATTGACTTCATTATGTCTGTTATAACTGCAGAAAGCAAATCTACAACGTGTTACACATCATCTGTAAAGGAGATCTGGTGGGTCTGTAGATCTTTTGAAAAATACTAAATACAACAAAGCAAATATAAATTATAGATCCAATAATAATGTATTTACACATTCATTTTTAATTTTTGCAGTAGTACATAGAAAGGAGAGCAGCAGCTGATAAACAATAGCTTTTAAAATTATTTTATTAAAATAAAATCAATATTTATTTTAAGACAAAGTTAAATGAAGTCATGGGATGGCACTTTCAGCAATGCACACCGAATTCATTTATTAACCCTGAAGAAGGAAGATACTGCAGAAGGAAGTTAACACAACCCACGCTGGAGGGCAGTGTTGGCTGCCAGAATTACTGACAGTTCCTGTTAACCCAGAAGGGTTTGTGCAGCCTGGGTTTTGGAGAGGCTGCGTCCCATTAGGGGCTTCTGTGTTTTGGAAAGTTAAAGAAAGGCATCTGTGAGGGATCTGCCTCACATGCTTAGACATCATATGTAAATTTAATTTTTTTCCTTTTCAGGAGGAACTTTGGTGCGAGTATTGTCATTATCCAGGGCAGTATCTGAAAGATTTTTGTGAAATGTGGCATAAGCCACTATCTTATAGTTTCAGTCATGGACTTCAACCCATGTTTCACACAACTGATGTATGGAAAAAAATAGCTGCCAGATGCAAATGATTTGGAGGAGCACTTTGATGCAGCTGAAGAACAACACAGATTGTAACAACACAATCCCAGGTTAAATGGATAACCCTTATTTGTTCTTGCTGAAACAAGTTGTTCTTCTAAACATCAAATTTCTGCAAAACAGCTGAAGACAAATACCTTGGTATATAACCTCACGTTTAAAGGGCAATGCCAGTGTTTAGAAGAGGAAATAAAAATTTAGTAATATAAATGTCTTTATTAGAGGAAAAACGTGCAGCAAAAAAGCAAATTGGTTTATTAAGCAAACATTGTTACAAAAGTAGTAACTCATACTAAAAAAAAAATAATCCAGTAACCAAAGAAACCAAAATGGGAGTAAACATCTTGTTCTGTGGCTTTATCAGCTGATGACTGGTGGTTGATTTCCTCCTCCCTAGACATGTCACACATGATTTGCACTTCCCAGCCTGCAAGTCAGAGGCAGGTGAAAGTCTCTGCTGAACATGTTGTACTTAGATATTTGTCAGAAGCTCTCTTGGCTGCCTCTACCAACAAACAGAAATTGGCATTTCCAGGAAATGCGCCAGCATAGCTTTTGCAGTATTTTTATTACTTGTGTAAAGAGGTTGAGAAGGATATTCTCAGTAGCAATAACAATTTTTCCTTCAAGCATTTGGCATCACAGTGATACAGGAATATACATATTTACATATCAACCTGGCAGCCAGTTCTACTTACACCTTCCCACAGCTGTGATGTTGTTGGTTCATTTTTATCCTTGGTAGCATTTTGTGAAGGTGTCAGGGCCAATATCAATTTCCCTTAACTGCAGGATTCTCTGTAAATAGAATCAAGCAGAATTTGTCATAAATCAGGGGGGTTTAGAAACAATTTGTGAGATTGTGACTCTTCTACCCTTTTCCCAGTCAGAGTGTTTTGGGACCTATCAAATGAGCCATGGAAAAATACAGTGAAGGCTTTCTAGGTAGCACTTTATATTCTGTTAATACACAGGAGTTTTGGTAGCAGTTATCATGATAAAGAGGCTTTTAAAATAGGTTTTTATATATATACCAGAGCCCAAGAGATTACCTTTCATATTTCCATGTTCTTGTTGCTTTTGGTGGGCATGGTAGTGTAAGACCTTAAAGATCTGTGTCCATCAGGAATGGACAGAGTGCACTGGAAGGTTATTCACTGGTTTAAATGGAGATTCTCTCTTCCCTAAACTTACAAAAAGTGGTCTCTGTCCTCCATGTATTAAACTACATTTCAGGTTAGGGTTAGGGCTGCTTATGCTCATTTGGAAGTCTTTTCTATCACCTTCACACAGACCCTGGTCCTAGCCTTGGACTGGATCTCTGATTTCTCTCCTCTCTGATCTTAATTCTTCAGATGCTTTTGCCATTGGAAAGCCCACTTTGAATTGTGAATGAAGGTGAATTTCTTTACCAAAAGAAACTTGTGCTCACAAGAGGACCCCACATGTGTTATCTCAGCACAAGCTCTGCCCCTTCCCTGGGGGAAGCTTGGTCTTGGTGTAACCCCAACTCTGCTGACATCTTGCTTATCTCTTTCCCAAGGCCACTGACTCAGGAATAACACACCTCTGATCCTGGCGTCTGATCAGGAAATACAAACTTCTCTCACTAATTAGTCCCAAAATAGGTCTGAATTCCTTTAAAACAGGTTAATTATGTATCAAGTGCCTTAACCTTGTCCTTGCTTCAGTCTTGGCTTTAGTTCATCTCAGTAGATACTTATCCATCAGAAATAGGACTCACCATTCCTAGTCTGCCATTCCCTCTTGTGTTCTTCCCACGTGGGATCCAAATGCCCTTTTCTCAACAGTGGACATTCTTAGCTGCTTGTACATCCTGCTGCTTTGTGTTTATGTGCCTTTGAAAATAACAAAATATAGTAAGGATTGTTAGAAGACTCTTTAGGGGAATTCTTCTCCATTTCTATACACTAAAACACTCACTTCAGATCCTAAAAGCAGGGAAATGTCGTTCCAATGGAGTTAATCCAAATAGAGAACTAAGCTGAAAACGATTTTAATCTGTTTTACTCTGTTTTGTCCTAGTGCTCCATTTGGATAATTAGGTTCCTGAAGGAAATCAGCAGTCATTAATGGCAATCTGGGTGTCTGCTGATTTCCAAAACAGGTGTAAAAGAGTAAGAATAAACTGAAGTTTTCAGTAAAGAGTGAACTTTGTTTTTAGATGAAATCAAGCTTTCTGGCTTGTATGTACAGAAGTTGTTTCCATATTGAAAAAGCTCTCCACTCCCTGTCCCTCTTGTATGAAACAATCTGGAGTTTGCTTTAATTACTGTGTAATTTATTCCTAAAGATAATACCTCCTTTATGGTCACTGCCTCTGCTGCAAGTCAGAAAGAAGCCTTTGCACTAAGCTAGTCCTGCAAAAATCTTTTTGATCCTTCTCAAGTCTAGCTGTAAACAATGAAAGAATCAAATATTCTCAGACTTCAAATGGTCCAGGACAACCTTCCTTTCCTTCATTATCTGGAGACAAGGCTTTCATTTTGTAGCCAAACAAGCATCAAAGCATCACAAACTTGGAAACAGCAGGTTATGGAAGATTATGTGGAACAATTGCAATGAACCCTTTTATTATTATTATTATGAGAGTCAGTGCAATACTCCTTTGGCAGCTCCCAGTTCAGCATTTGTAACAGACAGAGACACTGGTAAGTGAAACATTATGGGATTCATTAAATGTAATTTTATAGGTTGTAACTAAAACCATTGACACTCAATAGAAAATTTTAATACAATGCCTTTTGTTGTACATTATATTGAAAAATGTATGTATATCTAAGAGAGTTTGGTCATGGTTATGTTTCTGTTAACAATGATTAAGGGCAAAATAACATTTCTTTTACCACATAGTTCAACAAATTAACTGCACAGAGAGACTGAATTCTAATCCAAGAACTAATTCCACGTAAGCAAGGAACAATTGCTAAATGCTGCTGAGCCAGCCAAGAGAGAACGAGTGTGTGCCAGAAAAGCAACAAATGAAAGCCTGCCCTGTACACTGCTGCAGGAACCACTGGGAACATCTCAACTCTGGGTGTTCCTAATGGGGTGCCAGAAATCTTTCTTCTTGCCTGGTGGTCGGGGAAGATGCAGAGCACTGCCTTGTTGGTCTGTACAACTGAATGAAAATGCAATTTTTCTCCTTTAGATAAACTGGGGAACACATGTTTTGCAGAGGCAAGAAGAGGAGGAAGAAAATCAGCATGGGAGTAGACAGAACCTTGATTTATGTTACTCCTTTTTGAAGAACAGGAACCCCTTAGGTTCAGTCAGGGCCTTGAAGTAATTTCTTATGCAAACCAACCTGAGCTCAAAGCCAACAGAAAATATTCCTTTTAAAAAGCCCTTTAGCTTTTTTAGTGGGATCATGACATTTGCAGGAACAGGTGAGTTGATGTGAGAAGAAAACAGCCTGGTATCAATTGCTTTGGGGCTTGTCTCTCTAAGTGCAATGTACTGGGAACCTGGAAAAAGCATCCTGGCATCTGCAGGGAGAACATTTCATTCCTCTCTAGAAATTTGTGATATTTTAGCAAAGCACAGTGCAGAACTGAGGAACGTCTATACTGTAGCCTGAGACCATTAGTGAGGATGACTTGGATTAAACCTTCCTCTCCCTGTTAAGCCAAGCAAAATCTAATCAGAAGGGCAGCTGAGCCTTTGCCCTACCACACTGCTTCTTATCTGTAAGAGCTGGCATTTGTTGGACCTGCACTGAGATGGTTTGTCTGCTTAACAAGATGGCAGGTGACAATTTCTGTAGTTCCTAAGCTTTTAAAACAAATAATTATCACAGCATCAAGTCCCGTTGAAATGCTCAAGACTGCATCTCAAAAAAGAAAGAGAAAAGATTGGCCCTACACAGCAGAGCATTTGCAGAAATACCATAAATAAACCCCTGGAGGATGAAACAAAGCCAGCCTGCCTGAGAGAGACAGTGCTTCCCTCCTGACCACGAGCTGCTGCTGATAATCCACCTGCACTGTACCTGGTGAGCCAAGTCCTGTTTGACACACTTGGGCACAGATTAATCCAGATGTTCCCTAAGGCTGAGGAAGGGGACACCTGGCACTACAAGAAACTGTCCACACCTGCTCCTAAGCCTAGGTGAGCCAACAATGCTTCCTAATCCATGGGGCTGGGGATGGTGTTTACTCAAATTCCAACCCCTAAGGTGCAGACCTCAGGAAAACAGACATGGGAACTCCAGCAGTTTCTCTTCCAAAGACTCTCCCCAGTTGTTTTTTCTTTGACAGTTCTGTATTTACCCAAACTGTTGGACTTATCCTTTTGTTGGATTTGTTTGATTCCTTCTTTCTGCCTTTCTTCACCAAGCCCCAGGCAAACAACTGCTCTAATGTAACGTGGAAGCTGCTTGCACAAGTTAAACCTTAGGTACCCTCCTTTATGAGCTTCCCTTCCTTTCAATGCTGCTGTCACTAACACTGAAATTATTGTGAGCAGAACTTGATGTCTTCGCATACATTTAATTATTTGAAGAGATACCTCAATGTACAGTCACAGAAAACATTGGATTATTGAAACTAATAATAACAATAATAATAATAAATAATCAACAATTTTGGCTTCACTTCTGAAATCTGGGTTTTTTTCCATGACGGCTTTGCCATCTTCCCCTAGAGTCACTGGAGTCAGGAGTTACCTCACTGAGGGTGAGCTCCCTGTCCCAGCAGCTCTCACCTCACACCCCTGTGCAGACAAGGCTCTCCTCAGCTCAGCCTTTCCCAGCAGCTCCAGCCTTACCTGCAATTTCCCTGGAGAGAGGACTTCTTACTCGCAGCTTGCAGAGGCAGAAGTAAGAATTGGGATTGGAAGCTGTTCCTGTTGACCTACAAGGGATGGAAGGGAGAGGAGACATCAGTGCCTGCCCTTTCCCTGCCTTTCAGACAAGCAGAGAATTTCCTTGCACAGACAGGCTTTCTGACAAGGAAAAATCCCCAAACTCCTGTTCCCTGAGAGGCAGCCATTCAGGGAGCCCTCAGGTACCAGGCCCAGACCGTGCAGCTGCTCTGTCCAAAGGCTCCAGCTCAGGCATTGAATGAAAAAAGGTGGCAAGAAATTCAATTCTGTGACTTGCGCACTTTGAGCAGTGATGGAAACTCAGGGAGGCTCTTTACCAGTCCAGACAGGAGAACTCCTGGAGCAGGGCCTATGCAACAAGAATTTCACACGTAGATTATTAGTTAGTGGGATGAGAAAAGCAAATTGACATTGGAGTGCTGTAGCAGCCCAGCTCATCTCTATGACTCACAGATTCTTTACATCTCCTTCAAAGTACAGCTGATTCCTGAAAGAACTCATGTAAGAAAAGGCTCCTGCCCATCAGATGGTGTATGAATGTGGTATGAAATCATCTCAGGCAAAGAGACACAATCTTAAAAAAAAAATCAAAACAACACATCCCTGATAAGGTACAAACCATCAATTCCAAGAATTTCTAATTTGTGAACAAATCAATGAGATGATTTGTTCACCTCCATGATGAAAAATAATCTCCAGATGATTTTTTCCATGAGAGCAGATTCCCGCAGCTCTGTTGCTCTGCCCACCTGTCAGCTGCACAATCTTCTTTCACATTTGGTTGCTATGCTGCAACTCTATGTCCTAAAATTTTCTGTGAAAAGAGGGAATCCCTTATTAGATTCCTATTTAGGTGAGTTCTCAATCACAGCAGTAACAGCACATTTTGCTACCTGCCCTCATCCAAAACACAAGAGCTACTGCCCAGCCTCCTTCCACCTAACCCAGTTTCCCAAGCCTGAACTTCTGTCACTGGAAATAAAACCAGAAGTTTAATTTCATTTCACATACTGTTAGTTTTATGATAGAATTTTCTACTTCCTCAGCTTTAAACGTTCATTTGTGTTTTAAAGGATGTAAGCTTTTATGTCCCATTTTCCCATGCTTACTGCTGGATTTATTGGGAGAATTAATTTGCCCTTGGAGCACTTAAAAAAAAAGGTACTTTAAAAAAAATTCCACATTTATTTCTTTACCAATATTCTTGCAAACAAGTTTGCCATTTCCAGTTGCCACCAGTCATTGCACTCTTGTGGTGCATGGTCTGTCCCACTCACACAGTGCCAAGGAATCATGGAGAGGAACAGGAATGCACCAGGACCATGTCTGAACTGTGCTGTGTCAGCCACCAAATTGCAGTGTGGGATTTTCTGTTTTCCAGGGCAACTCTTGCCCTTACACAAAGTAACAGCAGGGGGAAGTAATGCCTCTGTCTAGAGTGATTCTTCTCCTCCACTGGCTACAGAAATTCAATGAACCCTTTGCCTCTTGTTTAATAATTATCACAGAAATCCCACTGGTCGTCAAGAGACAGGTTCAGGGTGCTAAAAAAAAATGCTGTGCCCATGATCTGCAGATTTCTCTTCCCCTTCTACCTCAGCCAGACTGTTTATTCTAATCTAATCCCTTTACTCAGCTTACTATTCCACTTGGCACTGAATTCAATCAAGGTAAAAGGCTCTCAGCTGTGTGGGACAAAAATCTTAGAAAAGATTTTGTGCACTGACTGCAAGGTTTACACCCCTAATGCCCCCCATGCTCTGACCTGCCTGCCATGTCCTGGGATGGAGCCCAGCTACCTTTTGCCCACAACTTCCCTGGTCCAAAAGATTCCGACTTCTCTCAAGGCACGACATTGTCTAAGTAATTACTCCTTCACAGTTGTTAAGCTGACAGGATTTTCTGATTCTTTCAAATAAAAATTTAAACAACGACTTGACTGTACCACAGTTGTAATTTCCAAGTAAAAAGGTACAGCAGGCATCTGGGAAAACCTCACATGAAACAAGTGAAAAACAGATGCATTTTATTACTTGGGAACTGAAAAATAAAAAAAATCTGAACTATTTTTTTCCATTTACAAGTATTTCTTCATATGGAACTGGCCGGCAGTAAAATCAAGATTTCACTAAACAATCTACAAGTTTTGCAGATGCCTCTAACAGTGTAAAACACAGTTCCTAATGCTGCAACATGAAGGGCTAGACCCATAAAACCCCTCAGCAATACTGAGCAGGAGAGGAGGAAAGCCCAGTGGGAACTCTGGGAACCCCACACCTTGACAAAAGACATCACAAAGCAGCAGTGAGTGCACACTGCAGCATGCACAAGTTTCAGGAGCACAAAAGTTATGGAAACACATTCAGAAAGGTTGATGATAGCCCAGGAACAGAGTTGGTTTTTTGAGATAGGGGTTGCTGAAACTGCAATTAACATAAGGAAAGCACAGGCTGCCAAAGGGCTATTTTAGTGCTTGGAGAGCAGCACTGGGCTGAGAAAGTGCAATCGACTTTAACTCAGCTGTTTTGCCAAAAATGACATTTGTTTTTGAAAAGGATAAGCCAAGCCAAAGGCAGAACGCAAGCTCATCTATAATCAATAAAAAAATCTCAAAATAAATTAAACAGGATTGCAAAATTAGGTTTGGGCAATAAAGACTCGATAATTAAAGGAACGACATCAAAGTATTATTGGAAAAATATTTTTGGCTGTGTTAGCCCAGGGGGGCCAGGGCCCTGGGCAGAAAGCCAAGCTGGGCAGCCAACACTTGCCACAGCCCCACATCCTGCCTGGCTTCTGGATGCCCTCCCTGCTGGCATGTTCCACCCCAGAATTGCCCCTCCCTGCTGTGCCCCAGCCCTGCCCCGACCACAACCCAAGAGTGCATTTCTGTGCCCAGCACCTGCAAGAGCAGCAGCATTTCCAGGGGCATTCCCAGGTGTCAGCATCCCCTACAACTCACACAGTGCACGAGAAAACCACATCCATAATCAGCAAACATCCTGGGAGCAATGCCTGCTGCAGAACAGACCTGAATCCCAAATTGTATCTCAATAGTGCACAGAGATGCCAAAACCATTCTTCCAAGGAACACCTTGGAAAACAAAAAGTGGGAAAAGCCTCCAATGAGAAGTACAAGGCCGTGGCAGAGGTCCCCTTGCACAACCAATGAGAGCATTGCTACCACAGGGCATGAAATCCTGTGGGATTCCCTGAGGGAAATCCTCCTCATATGGCTTCAGAAACCAGCCCACAAACTGAGCCCTGCAGCAGCTTTGTGGCAAGCACAGAGCAGGGCCCTTCAGCCACCACCTGTGTGCCTTGTCTCCTGCTTTCCTACTGTACCTCCCTGAACTGTCCAAAACCAACCTGTGGGATGCTCCTGCCAGGGAGGGCTCAGAGCCAGGCCCTGCTGGCTGCAGCAGCTGGCCCAGCACAGCTTCCCAGCGTCGGATTTGGGAGGGCAGGAGGAAGATGTCCCAAGTCATGATGCTCCTGCCACTCTGAGCATCTACATTTGCATCACTTTTGGTCATTAAGGAAAGGGCAAGGGGTGACAAATGGGGCAGCAAAGGGAACAAGAGACTTCTTGTACAGAAATTCATACCTAAACCTCATTCAGAGGGGAAACACTGAGTCCATTCAGAGAAAAGCTACACTAGAATTTCTCTGCAAGAAGCTGAGAACACAAGGAATCTTGAAACACCTCATAACAAACATTCATTTATTGTTTATTTCCCCCATATGAATCAACCATCTCAGAAATTCCATCACACACAGGGCAGAAAAAGGTTATATACAAGAGGGACATACATCCCCAAAATAAGATGCACAAATTTATCGTGGAAACCAAGAGGGAGGGGAGAGGACAAAACCAAAACCAAGGACATTGCAGTCAGACTTTGACTTTCAATTACACAAGAGATCTCTATCTCCATGTAAGTGGGGTTCTCAACTATTAAATAAATGGCATCTTAAAAATAGAATATTTGACAATTTCAATGCATGTATTATTATTTCTTTTAAATAAATATTGCGTGGAAATGATGCTGCTTTGCCACCATAGCTGCCTCTGTTCTTTCTGGGATTAAACAATCACCCCTGGTTTTCCTTGGATTAATGGTTTGCTTCTGAATGGCAAATGCTATTTCCTCCACTGCTACGTTTTGATTTGTGTTTTTATTTAATTTTTGTTTGTTTTTTTTAAAGGCCTGAATAGGCCCAGGTGAAAATTATGAGCTTCCTTCCAAACCCTCTGCAGGCCTCTGACCTGGCTCAAGGTTGAAATATGATGGCTTTTCTTAAAATTTCCTATTATGTGAACAGTCTTTCTCTGTGTCCTGAAACAAAACCTAGCTTCCTGCTGTGGAGTGATGCTCCCACAGATTGCTTTTGAACTGAGAGCCCCCAAAGAGCCCCCACATGCCTGTGACACAAACTGCCTGTGATGCTCTTCCCCTCAAAGCCCAGGGGTTGGTGCTGGAATGGGAGCAGCCCTCACACGGGCACTCCTGCACACAGCAAGCAGCTCTGCTGGCAGCAGGGGGGACATGGATGCACACAGAAGGAAAGTACCGGGGCACCCCTGTCCCTGCTGCCCCTTGTGCTTTCCCCTCACACTCTGCTACGGTTCCTGCAGGCCCCCACAGTGGTTTCCAAGTTCAATAAAGCTTTCATCTTTCCTCCTCCTCCTCAGCTGGTGATCCTAGAAATAGCTTTGTCTGAAGACAAAGTCCAAAGGTGGCATCGATCTGCCAGCCTGGGATCAAGTTCCAAAGTGCACATCAGCCTCCAGGCTGGCTGCCCATCCCCACACTTCCTGAGAACACAACAGTTAATGCTGAGCCCTTCTCCCACCCTGCTCACTCTGAGCAGGTGCTGCTCCAGGGGGGAGGAGTGCAAGCAAAGCTTGATAGGTAAAATGGGGAGGGGGGACATGGATCTTCCTCCCACTTGTTAGGACAGCTCATCCCTGAAATGCTCTGAGGCTTTTAACAAAGTGAACATGAAAGGCCAATCCCTTCAAGGTGCAGAAAGGCACAGCCACGATCCCGGTGGTCCTGCCCTGCCAGGGAAGGCAACAGGAGAGCTCCCCTGTGCTCGGGACCAGCACGCTCCCATCACCTCTCCCAGAACAAAGAGCCCAGGCTTCCCCGTGGCAGGGACCACTCCTACAGAACCCACTTTTGCAAATGCAAACCTTTTGCTGATATTTATTCACTGTTCGTTTTCATGAGTCTCACACCCATGAGCAGGTATTTTACAAAGGGGGTACTTCTGTACATCTGCAGGGCTGTTCCTCCCTAGCCATGAAATTATGTGGAAAAGGGAGCTGATTCTTTCTTGTAAACACAATTATCCTTCTCTTCTCCAGTGCCAGGGGTCTGTGAGAGAGGGTGAGGGATGTGAGAGGGCACCAGCAGGCTAAGGCACACTATAGCGCATGAGGACAGCAGGATGCTGCTGTCACACCACAGGGAATCTTTGGGGAGAGAAGGGTGCCATCTCACTGAAAACACAAATGTCATGGCTGCTGCCCTCACTGATACTGTGACAAGGAAAATAATGCTTGGAAACAGCTCATTATTCCCTTTCTTGTCCCCTTGACAGATTTCTAAGTCACTGGGCCCATCCTATGGCATGGCTGAGAGAACATAGGAGTTCCCTCCCACACAAAGAAGACCCTACTTTGGTACAAATCCTGCTCTTAGATATTCACCAAGACACTCAATCGTTTCAGGCAAATATCCAAATGCAAAATTTACCTTGTGTTCCACACTCAGCCACTTAGTCCCTCCTTAACCAGAAGCAATTCCTTCCCATGGAAGCTCTTAGAACAATGTCCAAGCAATCACAGTGAACCAGTGCAGCTTTCCACCCCCACCCACTGAAATGACAAAAAATCAGCCCCACAAAGAATCCTCATGGTGACATCTCTCAGCAAAGAGACAGAGCTATTCCAAACACACCATATCTTTTTGCCACCCCAGCTGTGTTTGGCTTGCAAGGCTGAGCCAGCCCCTCAGTAACACAGCTGGAGTGCCCGGAGCATGGATGACAGCGCAGCAAGGAGGACCAAAGCAGTGATGACTTGAAAAGAAAACTTGCAGCACTGAAGGCAGTGGCTTCCTCAGTTTTGTCAGATGGCTGACAAAAGCAGGAGGGTGAGGCTGGAAAGCAGGCAGAGCAGATCCTGTTGCTGCTTTTCCTGTAACACAACGCTGTTGGGTGCTTGATGAGGCTGCTACTCGCCCTCTGAGGAACAGAGACACCAAAGATTGCAGCTGTGCTTGCAAAAGCAACTCCTCTGGCATGTCTGGGCACACAACTGCTGCAGACTGTGGGATGTTGCATAACCACCTCTGGAGGCAGATTTCCTTCTTGTCAGCATCATGTGCAATTATTGTCCTGCTGGTTATTTGTAAAAGAAATGTTTATAGACCATCAATACATCGGGCCATTCAGACAATTCATTGCACTTCGTAGTTTTAAAGGAAGGTGCCATCCTCTGTCTCTTCTTTTTCAAGGTAGCAAAGTGCTACCCTAGAAAAACACAGTTCAAGGGTTTTCCAGTGTAGCCAGATAACTTCCAACTTTATTTAAAATATTTTCCCTTGCAGGTGCTTTGTATTGAACAATTAAAACAAAAATTAAACTGTTTCTGAGGCTTCAAAAGTGCAAAAAAACTTCAAGGTATTTAACCACCTGGAGAACCAGTTAAGGCATATTTGCTTCCAGTCTCAGCCACTGTAATCCCTGTCTGATGTAGTGTACCAGGTCTGTCAGGCTGCTGGTCAGTGCCAGGGCACTCGTCGCTCTGCTGAGTTCAGCAAAAAACTCTGGAGAAAAAGGGAGAGAGAAGAAAACATTTGGTTGGTTTCATACACCAGGCACACCTGACAGGTGAGGAGTGACAGCAGCAGCACAGCCAGCTGGCCAGTCCTGTTAAACAGTGCAGTGCAGAGAGCCCAGCAGTGTCACAGGCCTGGGATGGCAGTGCAGGCAGCAGGAAAACCTTTACACACACACTGAGACACCTCCTCATGTCCTCCCTTTAAAGGACACAGAGACTCCATGGTAGGGCAGCAAAAGTTTGGGTGTTTGCACCACAGTCCCTGCTTCAAATTTCTCCCAATTCCAAACAGGACAAATCTGAGTGTCTTCCTGAGCAGCACCCAGAAGCACACCCAGCTGTGCTCCCTTCCCTTCATCCATCCTCAAACCTTGGAGATATCAGGATTTCTCTATTTGCGCAGCTTGCCAGGCTATATACAGCTCTGGTTTGGATTGCTGTAGCCGAACGTGTCAGGCAGATCTCGCATTCCTGCCATCCCATGCCAGCTCCAGGCCTCCCACTCCTCCTCCTGCACAGGAGGTGGCTCTGGCAGCACAGCTGATCCTGCTGCTGTGGGCTGGCAATCATCTGTGCAGGTGACCATGAGCTGTGGGACATTCCCACACCTGTTCCTTTGCAGTCTCCTTTCCAAGACATTCCTGCATGACCTGCCTCCCACTAACACAGACCAAATCCCTCTCTTCAGCTCAAACATGTTGCTAAACAGCTTTTCAGAAACTGGCCATTCTCAGCTCTCCTTTCTGACATCCAAAGATTGAAGCTAGAGGTGGAAAAATTCTACTTAGCTGTGCAATGAGCTCTTCAGAAGCAGAGTGCACAACACTTCCTTTCTAATACTTGCCAATGCAGAAGCAGGGAACGCATTCCCTCAGATTTTCCTGCTTTTGTTTACAGAATCCATGCCCTCCATGGGGAATAGAAGGAATTCAAAGCCCCTGTCTGAGCAAACAGAAGATAACCTGATCTGTCAGCACAGCACCATGTGAAAGGAGAGGGACTTCACGTCCATGCCTGCAGCCTCATCTTGTCCTTGCAGGGATCCACAGTACAGCCTCGTGATCCACAGCGCTGCTGTGAATTACAGAGGAGCTGGCACCTGGCAGGGCACCCTCCAGAGGGCACTTCAGCTCTGCACCAGTGACTCGGACAGCAGTTACAGCTCGCTGCTTCCCAATAGCTTAGGGCTTCCCTGCTTATAAGATTTGGATAGCTAAAGGCTGCTGCTCTTTCTTCCTCTTCTTATGCCCTATGAATTGCATAAAAGAATCAAGGATGTGGCCTTTTTTGCTCATTTTGTGTTTTCACTCTCCATGCCTCTTTGTATATCACACTGATTATCAGTCAGTTCCAGGTCTGAAATGCTCCCAGCTGTCCTGAACAGAGACACCACCACCAAGCCTACATGACTATTTACAGGTCTCTGCACAGATCCTCTCCCTACAAAGTATTCAGTACCCCAGTCATCATCCCCCTACACCAGGACCAGCCAACAGAGCGTTTTGAATTAAGTCTTGACTGATGCAAGGCTGTGCTCAGGCTGCCCTCCCACACATTTTCCTCCATGACTCACTCCTCTGGCTTATTAGCACCATCCACTGCTCCTATGTGCCAGTCTTTTATCAGCCTTTTGAGGACAGAATCAAAAATGCCACACATGAACTGCTGCTGCAGGCACAGATTTGCTCAGAGGACAGCCAACAATCAGTTTTTTATTCAAAGGTGACTTGGAAAGCCTTTTGATTTTAAGCAACTGCCTCATTAGTGTGAGGATTTTTACAGCCTTCCAACAATCCAGCCAGGCACATTGTGCTTATTTTCTTTTGCAGGTTTGCCAACAGGTCATGGCAATGCATCTCTTCACCCACACTGGCTCACAAAACTTTGTGTTGTGTGGAAAATGACACTGCTGAGGCCATGTGGGATGACAAGGTCACAGGCTGGACTGCACCCACCCTGTGGCTTTTGTGTATTCACCACTGCTTGGACCAAAGGACAATACAACATTTTTAACAACAAAACTGTAAAATAAAAAAGTTGCAGCAATTCTAGGAATTGCTGCTGGCAAATACTGGGCACCTGCCCAGCAGGGACTCAAATTCAAGTGCTGCTCAGCTTCTCTGTTAGGCAGAAAAGCCAGCTTCACCGTTTTCAAGACAAAATGAGCTGGAAATTTAACAAAAACTAAAACACAAGGCTACAGGCCAAAATGATACTTTTAAACCCACTCAGAAAAGCTCAGTGCCCCAAAGAGAAAGACAGAAAAAACCCAAACCCTTTACAGTTCTTGTGTTACCACCAAGCAAGTTGGCTGGTTTCCTGCACTCGACACCCTCATGCCTGAGCTCTTGGACATTTGAGGATGCCAAAAAAACCTTTTAATGGGAACACTCATCAATATCACCATCAAGTATCTCTGCCAATATACTCTGGCAGAGATATTCAACATATTTCATGCTTTGAACTTTAAGTATGGTGCTTGTTGCACTGAGTGTCAGGATTGAGGCAAATACACACATAACCATGACACATGAGACAGAAAAGACAGAAGGGCAAAAACTTACCTTTATTCTTCCTGGCCAGTGCATCAGCCTTTTCCCAAATTTCATATGCATGGAGGATATAGGAGGTGATGTTGACATAGGAAGAGGTGACACTGGAGATATGACAGGAGACAGTGACAGTAGAGCCAGCGCTGTTGCCAATGCTGCTGTGGCCAACGCCGTTGCTATCATTTGATCCTGGCTGAGAACTCACAGATCCAGCAGGAGAGGGTATTGGAGAAAGAGGAGAAGGCAAGCCTGTGCTTCTGCAGCAGAAAAGAAACACCATCATAAACATTCAGCTTCAGAGCTAAACATCTTTCCACAAGACTGCCTCATGCCAGGAGCTATCAGGTGTCACCCAAGCCTGCAGCATGGAGTGAACTGCTGAAAAGTGAGATGTGTTCAGCTACAGCACAAGCAATTGTACTTTGTGCAAGGCCAAGTTTTTGGAAGTGATTTAGAAGGACTCTACTCAACAAGAGAAAATGTGGGACCAGACACTGAAAAGGGCCACCCATCCATCTTCCAAAATCTACACCTGCTTGTGAAAGTCCTCACCAGATTGCCCAAGTGTTTTACCTAATGCCTTCCAAATCAGGCACACTGAAGCTCCCCTCCTGAGGAGGCTGGAGCTTTTGGCAGCTCCTTAGAGCAGCCAGGTCAGCCTACACACATTTATTTATAGACCCAGGGCAGATAAATGTGGTCAGCCGGCCGCCTTCCAGACACAGCCTGGCTCAGCACACCCCCACCACTTCAACCAACCTAATTTTAGTCTCTGGTATGACAGGGCTTCCACCACTGCTCTCAAGAGAACACTCACTTCTCAATGAACTATCCTGTGCAAGGTGGGCAAAAAAATGTAACTGGAATCAGCACCACTGTCAAAGTCCAAACAACCTTCTCTCCACCACAGATTTTGAAAGACAAAAAAATCGTTCATTTCCTCTCTGCCACATGAAATGACCACAGAACACAGAAAAGTCCCTACTCATTGTCATTGAAACAGACGCACGACAACAAATTTTTAAATCTTACCTTGCAACACCTGGAGAAGGTGCTTGTATTACTCTGAAATTACTCTGCAGCAAGGAATAAAAGTCTAGTTAGTTTTGGATTGTTCAGCTGACATCAGTAACCACCACAGCCATCCAGCTGGCAGCTTAGTGATACCTGTGCCCTACCTTGAAGTGGTCATTCAGGAGTCTGGAATACCTCATTGCAGTGTCCTTTTTGTAACCAAACATTGCCATGTGCAGAATGGACTGGCAGCGCATGCTGCGGACAGAAACACACCCGAGTGTCAGTGCTTGTGCCCAGCCCTCATCAGCCTTGAGGGATGCAGGCAGGCACATCTCAGCTCTACTGCAAGGTCAGGAAAACTCAAAATTTCTCCTCCTTCTGATCATGATAAAAAAAAACTTGATAAAAAAAAACTCAAGGGAAAGAATGAAACAAGGAAGGGCCTTCTCTGGTCTTTCATACAAACAGGTGCCCAGCTCTCAAAGGTGCCAAAGGCTGAGTAAGTCCCCTTCCAGAAGTGCCTCATCCATGTTCAGCTACAGTTTCACTTACACAGCTCAAACATGGACAGCCAAATCACATTCTTTCACCTTAGGTGAAAGCCCTTATGTGCTCTCAAGTTACCAGGAGATCAAATTTTAAAGCCTGTGCCTTCTACATGTGGTCCCTTGTGATCTCCCAGCTTACTTTAGAGATGTTTAAATTCATTCTGGTTTTTATACTGCTTTTTTTTATGTTCCTTTATATTGTTTGGTGGTTTTTTTCCCTTGCATAACTAACTCCCATTTAACTCATTCCTTCCCCCCCTGGAAGCAAGGGACCTTTCCCTCAGTTCCAAAGCAGTGCACAAAGGAGCAGAAGCACAGTTACTCACCGTAACACAGCAAAGATTTTTCCGTGTGAAGAGACTGAGGAGTCTGCAAATGGTTTCAAAGTCATGATGAATCTAGGGAAACAGAATAAACAGGACCTTGTCAGCCACCAGAGCACTCTGAAGCTCCACAGTTCATGAAAAAATTCTGCATGCCATTTTCTTTAAAGCAGTTGGAAAGAGAGGAAGCCTGCCCCAAGTCCTTAGTCCTGGCACAAGGAACTCTGTAAGATCTTGAGCAGAGTACTGTGTGTCAAAATGCCCTCCCCTCCAAACATGCCCAGCTGTCACCCTCTGAAAGGCACTTACTTGATGAGAACTATGGTGTCACTGAGTATGCTGTAAGCTGATTTTGGTTCCAGCACATCTGATTCCAAGGCAATCCCATATTCAATGAATAAAAGGGCAGCCTCCAGGTAGTGAAAGGCCTTTCCAGTCTTGTCAGTCTGTTGGGAAGAAAATTCTCACGTTTTACTAAGACCTAACACACTTCTCTCAAGTATACTTGAACTCTCTTTTCTTCCTAGTTAGGCAGGATTTGAAGAAAGAAAAAGATTTCAGTCTGACCTCTGGGTGAAAATTAAAGGGTTCTCAGCAGAACCCTTAATGTGATCCCAGTCTTCAGCTTTGTGGGCTCCATTTGCTCAATGGTTTCCTTGAGTAATTTATTATCTTCACTTTTTATTGGACACTGTTGTGTGGTCTTGGAGGCTTGCCTCACAGGGGGGTTTTCCACTGCAGCATTCCCTCACTTCATTTTCACAGGTAAACAGAAAGTAGCAAATGGACATTATCTGACTGAGATATATATCTGCCATAATTAGCAAAGCAACATGTTCACTTGTGCACACTGTTAAACTGCACAGAGCAGAAAAAATCAGATCTGCCAAGGCCACTTCCAAGTCTCAGTCACCAGCAAATCAATAACTGCCTGACTTTTCTGACTTTTTAAACTGTCTTAAAACTAACTGTTCCATCTGTTTTCCAAGGATGCCTTTAGAGCTCTTAGCAAAGCCCTTGACAATGCCAGATCTGAATCCCATTTTCTAGATGTGTTTGCATCCCAGAGAAACATCTGACTATCTGGCAAATAAAGACAGCCTCCCAAGACATGACTGACACACTCCATGTATGGAGTATGGAAGTCCTGGTAGCCAGTGATCCTCATTCCCACCCACACAGCTACCAGGGCTGAGAGCAGGAGCTGGTCAGCATTCCCAGCACAAGGTCAACACTTACCATTGCATCAGCTCTGTGCTTCAGCCTCTGGGCCTGTTCAATGTAGTATTCCTTTGAATGTTGCCTAAATTGGGGACAGAGAGAAAAAACAGATGAAAAAGGGTAGGATAAATATCAGTTGTACTTTCCTATCTAGAGGATGCTATGGGGTGATTGATTTCTCAAAAAATATATGTTGGAATAATATTGAAAATTTACATTTAGAAATAGAAAAATTCCAGAGGCAGGGTTTCCATGAGAACAAGTTAAATTCCTCATTTCCATGGAAAGACAGTGGTTATATCATCTATCATTCCTCAACTACAGACCCATAAATAAATTTTAATTGAAACAAAGTAAATTTGGCAGCAACCACACACTTATCTGAGACCAAAACTTGTATTCAAGTTACTTGCTTACATGAGAGAAGGTCCCTAATTTCCAGAGCAGCTTCCCTCAAACCAAAACTGTTGTAAAATTTTGCTTTCTTGTAAACCTTTATTTTGTCATGGGTGGCATGAGAAGGCAGTACAGGGCAGATCTCACACATCTCTCCCCTCTCTTTCCTCCCAAAGAAGTGCTCAGGACAAAGCAGAGCCCAGAGTGGCCTCATGGCCAGCCCTGCCTCATGCCTTCAGGAAGTAAAGAGGAGGGGTGTCAAACAAAACCTTACTTTTCAAACTTGAGCAGAGGTCTCCTTGGCTTAGAGGTACCATTTGGCATAGAAGGCACTGGGAAAGGCTTTGTGACATCACCTGCAGATCCCTGGAAAAGGACAGAGATAAAGCTGGTTAGAGAAATATGCCTAAAACAATTCCAAAGCCCAGCTTTCCCAAATTTCAAGTGAAAATGTTTATCTGTCCCAAGCATAGTCTATTCTCCAGGCTCTCTTCCCCTTGCTTCTCACCTGACTGCTTGTCATGCCTAACACCATTCAAAGTTCTCCCAAGCTCAGAGAAATTCAGAGCAGGTTTCCTTGCACAATGACTAAGAGAGCAGTGAGGCTGCAAGCAGCACAGTTTTCACGTCCTCTAGCCAAGGCAGAATGATAAGATCTATTCACATTTATTTCCACCTTAACCACACAACAATTGCTAATTCCCATTACTAACTACAGGGAAAAGGAAAAAGCAAACAGTTAGAGCCAGCTAATGCAGTGTCCACAGTCTGGCTTAGCACACAGAGCAACATCCCAGACCACACGCCCGAGCCTCCAGTAACCAAATTTTGTAACCCAGAAATGCAAATAATCAGCTGCAAGGATCATGAACCATTTTGTAAACAAGCTATAAAAGCTTACACCTGGGTTGTAGTCAATGCCATAGGTTGCTTGTTTTCTTATTTTTAAGCAATCCCCTCTTTCTTTTTGTAAGCACACTTATTTTTACATCAATACATGAGTATTGTATTAGCAGTTGCCTGCAGTCTGAAATGGTAATTAGCATAAACATGACTCTCATGCCTTTGGAGCTTACAGAGTATGTTTCTGAAGAGAATCACATATCACTCATGCTGGAGGAAACATCCCACCAGTTATCCTGGATACCTACTTTGATGCCCTTGGACAGTTCCGTAGGATTTCCCTCCACTTTCCTGCGCTTGGCAAACGAAGGATCCTTGTGGTTGCTCTTGCTCTTGGCAGGGTTATCCATGGCAGGCAGCTCATCAGTCTCATTTCTGGGTCTCTTCTGGGTCATCTTGGCTGACTTTGGGGCAGGTTGTGCAGCAGACATGGATGGCAGTGGTGGGAGCACATCTTTCTTCTGGATTTCACAAGAAGCTTTTGATGCTCTGGAAATGGGAAGCAAATTCATGAACATGTTGTAAAAACAATGTAGGGATTTTTTACAAACTTAGTTACATCATGTGCCAAATCTGTTTAAACTCCTCTGGAAGTGGGAGATGACTTGTTAATACAAAGAATTCAACAAAACTTTGGGGGCTACATTGTGCTTTAGACAGCAAATGTTCACCTACGATCAACATACAAGCAATCTGCTTTTCAAGTAGGAATAAGTCTCAGAACTTGTCCTTGGAGAAACACTTGTAACCAGAACATCAGGACATTGCAAAAAAAGCCTGCCTCCAACACAGCTCCTTTTCACTCAGTGAGGGAGGTGATTACAGCGACTAAAACCCCTGGGACAAATCACCCAACAAGGCAAATGAACTGCAGCACTGCCTGCCTCTCCCCCTTTTGGCAGATGGTATTTTCTGTGGTCAGAGATACTCACCCTGACACTTGATCCTGTATGTGCTTTGATAGCATTAAGCTGAGTTCCTCCTTTAAGACTTGCTAGATCAACTAGACAACACTCACAAAGTTGAGAGAGACTTAAATTGCTATGCTTTAAATGGCAGAGATTATCACATTTAGTAACATTCCATTTCTGATCACCTGAAGTTAGGATGAGCAGCCCTAAGTAGCACCAAATAGTTCTAAACTTTGTTTCATCACTGCTCATTTACATACTTTTTATTCAGTTTCTCGAAATTTCCAAGGAAACACTGAGCAGGGAACCCCAGCTTGTGGACTGAAACATCAGAAGAGGAGGAAATGAAGTTTAACCAGCGAGGAGGCTGAGGTCTGATGGTGCACATCCTGCCTCATTCTGCTGTGTGTGGGACAATCCTCCCCCTCTTCCACCACACACTTTTCCCATGGTTTGGTTCCCACTCACATCAGACACATGCTCCCAAGCTTCTCCACCTGGGCACAGATGATGCTCCACAGAGCACAGAACCATCACCTGACCCATCCAAGTGCACACGCCTCCCAAAAATGCATCCTATTGTTCCCAGTCCAAAAACCAGAACATGACTAAAACAGGTGCTCATTTTCACTGAGAAAAAGAGAGGAATAAGCCCCAGAATTAAAGCCCTTGCATGACTACCACAGTTCAAATATCCCTTCACCCAACTAAACGGCAGTCCCAATTCCTCAGTGCTTCCAGAGTGAGTCAGTGTTTTCTCTTCAGAAAAGCAGTTTACTCCTATTGTCAGGACACAAGCCTCAACACTGCATACCAATCCAAGGCAACACCTCAAATTCAAGCCACAAGCAAGCAGGAATTGAATGCAGTAGCCCATGGCTGAGGCATGAGTCTCTCCTCTTGGGAACACTGCCCAGTTGGAAACATGCTCTGGGAAGCAGTCACTGGAGCAAAGGGCTAGTCAGAATGCTGGCAGTGCTCTGCTATGCAAATTACAGGGGGAGCTCCAGCAGGGCTACCAGAAGCACTGCAAATGCTGCACTGGGAAAAAGGAGGAATTCCTGGTCACAAAGGCCACCTGAAATTGCAGACAGTCAGGACTCAAAAGGCACATCGGTTTTGTGTCCATTGGGTCACTTAGGAAAACAAGGCAAAGACAAGAGGATGACTTTAGTGGAGAAGGGAAATGCTCACTGCCCTTCCCCACCCACACCTACAGAGCTGCTTTCTGGACTGGTTGCTTCCTGGATGTAAAGACAAATCTGCTGTAGATCAGGTTTCAGAAGGAAAATTATGTTAGAAGCAAACTCATGAGTATAAGGATAGGAGATACACTTCCTTGATCTTAGCTCTTTAGGAAAGACTTGGATTTATTCACCCTTCTGCCATTCCAGCACTGTATACTCACTTCAATTTACTGGAGTCTTTGTTAGCTGAAGACTGCAATGATTTGGGTTTTTTTTCAGATTTCATTTTCTTCCTATCAGTCTCCTCCTTCTCTTCCCTCTAATAGGAAGGAAAAAAAAAAAGGAAACAAAATCACTTAGGTTTTCAAAGCTCACATAAAATACAGACCAACACAGCTAAGTTTGATTGAGTCTGGTTAAAAAAAGAAGAAAAGATACCTTACTGGAACCAACAAATTGCAGACCCACAGCACAGAAGATACAGATTGCAAGCTCCTTGATAAGTAACCTAAAATGACATTTTATCTAATTTTGCTTGGATAGATTAATTGCTTTGCAGTGGCAGGGATGGAACTGCTAAACCTGTTGCTACTAACAATAATCAAAAGCAAGGCACTTTCATGTGAGATACTCCACACAGGTACTCCAGATGTGCAGGGGTTTGGTTTTTATCACCAAGATGCTGACATAGGTGAAATTTTAAAGCACCAGTAACTTAGGGACCCCAGAGCTGATGCAGCACTGCAGGTGGGGTGGCACCAGAGAGGAGCAGAGGGGGCACAATGCCCCTCCTCAGCCTCCTGACCACACATGTTTGGCTGCAGCCCAGGACACGTTTGGCTTTCGGGGCTGCAAGCACACACTGCTGGGTCGTGTCCAGCCTCCCATCCAGCGGAACCTCCCACTCCTCCTTCGCCAGCATGCTCCCAGTGAGCTCTTCTCCCAGCCTGCCCTCATGCCTGGGACACAGCCAGCTTTGTGCCACTCACAGGGGTGTGCTGACACAGAGTCTGTCTCTGGCAGGGTGCTCAGGACAAGGCTCCAGCACTGGGATCACATCCCTGCACTGTGTTCCAGGTTACCTGACCCAGCTGGCTGCTGTGAGACCTGAGCCCCCGAGGGCACTGATGCACTGACAGAGCTGACAGTGAGGCCCTCGGGGGTGTTCCCTGCAGTCAGGCACTGAGATTGCAAGAGAAGACATGTCTAACATCAAATAGCTCCTCTCCTCTGTCTCTTAGACAGACTGACTGCCTGTTTCCCTTTGTCCCATTGCTTTGCAAGAGCAGGAATTTCTGAGGTCTCTCAAGTTTCTTCACAATTTTCCTGCTCTTCTCAATTCTCCCTCACAACTACAGGAAATTCATAAAATTGCAAAACTAAATGAAACCCAAACCAAGGTTATTCACCCACCCATGCTGAGCCACCTGCTCTGTGAGGACCAAAAAGGGACTCAGGGACTGAAATACCCAGAGGGAATACCCATTGCCCACAAGGTCTGCAGCCAACTCTTTGTGCAGCTGACCCAGCTGGCTGGAGATACATTCATAGTCTCCTCTGGGAGTCAGCTTTTCAAAAAACACTTGTGAGCAATGATCACCTCAGTTAAATAAAGGGCTCTCTTGTAATTCAAGGGAAAGCCACTGTTACAACTGGTTTTATTCTCTGAGAAAACCAAGATTTCAAGAAAACAGAGCAAAAATATATTCTAAAATACTAAAACAAGTTAGACAGCTTACAGGGCTTTTCATTTGTTCAGGAGGGGATTTGTGACCAACAAGAAACATCTGCAGACAGTTTTGATTCACATTCCCCTTGATAATAGCTTTACAGAAGGATAATGGCTCTACTCTCAACCTATGGGAAGTCCACATAGGCTTTTCAAACATCACATCAGTCCTTGTACCAACCCAGCTCCCACTCCATCTCTCACCTTCTTCTTTGCAAGGGACTCCTCAGGAGTGTCCGTGGCTTTCCTCTTCAAGTCCTGCTTCCTCACATCAGGAAGGTCCTTGGTCTCTGCTTTCCTCTGGTGCCCATTTTTCCTGGGGGGCTGAGGGACTTTTTCCAGGTGGCAGAGATCTATTTTCACCACGAGGTGCTCACGGCTTGGGGGATCCCTCACTGGTGAGAGCAACTTCTCCCCGAGAGACAAGGACAACTTCTCCCTGTGCAAATCCTGAGGCCTGTGCCTGCTGGTCCTGAGGGGGGCTGTGCCCTGAGGAAGGGGACTGAGAGCATCCCGTGCCTGGGCATCTCCCATGAGCCTGGGCTCCAAGAAAGGTTTGGCTTTGGCCTGGTGGGAGCCCTTGTCCTTTTTTCTCTCAGAGGGCTCTTGAAGTCCCGGTTTTGGGTCTTTTCTGTCATTGGATTTTGTCTTCACTGTTTTTTTGACTTTTGGCTTGTCCCTGAAAGACTGGTCTGTGAGCTCCAAAGGGCCAGGCTCACTCTCCACCTTCAGGCCCCTCCTGGGCCCCTCGTGCCCCAGGGGCTTGCTGGGCCCTTTGATCCCCACGGTGTGCCTGGCCGAGGGCTCCTGGGAGCGCGCAGGAGCCTTCTGGCAGCTGCCTTTGGTCGGGAGAGGAGCCTCCTGAGGAGCCCTGGCCGCTGGGCTCTTGTGAGGAGGCTGCCTCAGCTCAGGGTGCTGCTGGCAGGAATTGCTGCTGCTGCCCCGCTGCTGCCCCCTGCCCTCCTCAGGCCCATCCCCTCGGGCAGTGTCCCTGGGGCTCTCTGCTGGCACTGCTGCTGGGTTCACCTTGGTCAGCCAGTTGTCCAGCTGCCACTTATTAGAAGTTGGTGGCTCGGGCTGCAGACAAAAAGAGAAAGGGAGGATTCAAACCTGATGCCTTTATGGGCTGTTTCCATCCTAGCACAGCTTACCAGAGCCCTGGTTCTGTTGTCCAGAGGTCTCAAAGTGTTTGCTTTTGCATGTGAAGAACTCACTATAAACACACAGGCCATGTGCACTAACTTACTCTAGAGTATCATGGATGAACAGTTGGCTGAATAAAAAAAGGACAAAAAGGTCAACGGCAAGTAGCTAGGACTTCATTAGTATTTTCAAGACAAATCAGGCAGAATTTAGTAAAAGACGAGAAGTATAACATCTTCCGTCAAAGACACAATATTGCAGTGGGCACAGTCTGTAACTGCTGGAGGGAAAAATATTAGAGTGAGATGGAAAGATAGGCTGTCTCAAAGCTTGTTACTGGCTTCTCCCTGTTCATGCACTTCTAAGGTGAAAAGAAAGAGAGCTAGAGCTGAGGGGAGGAAAAATAAATTACAAGGGTCTTTGTAAGAGGGACCTCAAACTGCCAGTGGATTGTTTTGCATCAGCTGTGGTCTGCAGACACAGCCATGTACTTCCCAGTACCCTGAGAATGTTGTGCAACCTGAAAGAACTGTTTGAAAGCATGGGACATGAGCACTTCTGCAGCAGATTTTTTTAAAAAATGCACAGTCTCAACAATTATGAAAGTTTCAGGCACCAAGTTCTGTTTGTCTGCTTTTCCCAATAAAAGCCTCAGAAATGCCAGTGGAGCAGTATCCAAGCCAAATTCAACAGCAGCAAGGCTAAACATATTCCAGCCCTTTCTGCAGGTCTGATCCCTTCAGCTGCAACCTGGGAGAAGCTGAATCTGTCACTCAGGCACAGGAGCTGCAGGGAGGCAGCAGCTCCTCTTAAATTATCAGGAAACTGGTCTCATTCTGACACTGCCCATAAAGGCACCCAGAAATCCTGCACAGGCAGAGGTGGGCCTCACACAGCCCAGCTGTGCTTTCCCTCTGTGCCTTCTCTTGTGTCCCCAGTGAAGGCACTGATTCCCCCAAGAGAGCTAGATAACTGTGCCAAAGGACATGGGGGATGCAATGCCCAACAAAGGCTGGGCATCTGAAAGTCTCATGTTGGTAGTGAGGGTAACTAAGGTTGACAAACTCTAGAATGGAAGCACAGGGTAAGAAAAGTCGAGTGATGCAGCAAAGATGTCAAGGGGACAGCTGATCAATGAGAGTGCTGCAGGTCCCCTGCCCTGAGTGCATTTGACAGCAGAGTGGGGCAAGGGCTGTGGGAGCCCCTCTGCCTCTCGTGTGCATTCACCTCGGGTGCCGGCGCTCGCGGGGGCTCGCTGGTGTCACTGTCACTCGAGGGGCTCTCTGTCTCCGAGTCGGAGGAGCTGTCTGAGTCACTGGTGCTCCCTGACTCCGAGCTGCTGGAATGTGCTGATGCCACGCTCTTGGGCTGGGACTGTAAGGAACTGCAAGGCCATTATGAGATAAAATTAGAAAGCAGCATGGCTGAAGGTTACTTATTATATTGACAGTTTTATTCAAAAACAAAAACTCAAATCCCATTATTTTGGTACTGAAATGAGAAGGTAGAATGCCAGAGAAATACATTAGCATACTCAAAAAAATAAAGCACCAGAATACAAAATTGCTGGAAGTAATAAAACCTTTAACTCCAACCCAGTCAAATATGTAGCAAGATGCCACTACTACAATGAGGAGCTGCATTTTGCCAACCAAACTTTAAAAAATACTGAAACTGCCCAGTACTTTTCTGAAAAACTTCCAATAAAAGTGAACAAGGCAGGAACATATACTTCAGGATGGTTTCTGTTTTTTCTGTTCTCCCTCTTAAGTTTTCACTTCATCTGTGTTACTTGGTCATGCTGCTGTAAGCACTTCATTAATAGCCCCATTAGGCAGCAGCATTTCTTGCAACACACTGCTCTAACAAAAAGTGTTTTCTCCACACTGACAATGGAGTGGATGGAATCAAGGAAGAGCTGTCCCTTTTATGCACAGTGTTTTTCTTTTTGAAATGGGTTTTATTAAAATGTAGATATTTTAACTTATTTTTTCTACTTTGGTTTCCCACATCAGTATCAACACATTTGCATGAGTTGGAGGCAAACTCCTTGCTGATCCAAGACTGATATCATGAGAACATTCCTATTTTAAGAGTTTGCAGAGACACAGATCATGGCAATCATGATCTGTGTTCTGCAAGTCTGACTATGTAGCCTACTCTTGTGCTTGAAGAATATACACATCAAGCCCAAAAAAAAAAAAATCTATGTCAGTGCTCTCATACAGGAAAAATTTTGAGCTTTTCCATCTTTCTTCCTCAAATGCTGGCATATGGCTGTTCAGTCTACCTTGAATATTGCCTCTGAGTAACAATACATGGCAGGAACAGCTTACAATCAGCTTCCTTATCAGGAGGAGCTGAAACAGCCTCAATGAGTCTTCCTAACCCTTTCCTGTTCTTTACCCACTTGGCTGTCTTGGGCTTCCTTCTGAGCTAAAACTGGACTCACATCTCACCCATGGCCACTACAGCTGAAAATCCCATTAGCTGCAGTGTGGTCTATGGACAAACTGGTGGAGGGGAGGAAGAGAAGAGAAAGGAGCAGTTGAGGAAATACAGTTCTGGTTCGGAGGCAAGATCCAGCATACCTGAATAACTCATTTCTAATGGGAGCTTACCAGAAAACCCCACACAATTAAAGCTGACTTTCAAGAGTAGCCAGAAACCAAAGTCTGTAGCTACAGGAGAAACCAGGAACCCTTACCCTCCTACCCCACATATAAAAATGAGTTTTGTTTTTCTCCTTATGTGGTCTAGCTAGTAGTTTGGGAACAAACCTGTACCTTGGAGGAGCAAGTGAAGAAGGTGACTTTTCAACAACCTGTTTTGTTCACAAAGACAAAGAGGAGAGGGGGAGGAAAGGTTAGCTCAGAACTCAGAACAATGCAACAAGTGGTGATGTTTAAAGGGAAGTCTGTGCCTAGTGTATAAAACAGCTAAAACCGACTTGGTCGTCACCACTCTCTTCACTATCACTGAGCTGCAGGTCGTCCTGGAGCATTCTGAAAGACAACCAGAAGATAAATATCAGCCAAGGCAGACACATTTTGAAGCAGCAGGCAGTGATAAAGATTTGGTTTGTACTTGCCAAAGCAAAACAACCTCCCCCATCTTTTCTGAACATTTGGCATGCTCAATCTACTAAACTGTATCATTACCTGAAATGAATGGTTAAAATGTTTTACTCTTTTTTTTTTTTTTTACTGGTACACTAAGAGACAGTCATGCTGTCAGCCTGCACTGGGTCTCCAAGAAAGCATCAGAAGTACCAGGAGATGTGCAAGTTCACACACTCTGCTCTCAGAGACCGCAAATTTTTCTTCTGTCCCAGGGGTTCTCATTCTGCTGCCCAAGTCTCCTATCACACATGTGTAAGTCAATGCCAAGGTCAAGCCTATCTCCCATCTCCTCTCTACTCAAGGAACTCCATTCTCCTGCACATTTCAGCAGTACTGTCAAGCAGTTCAGGTACTCAGAGCAGTTTACAATTGGAGAGGTGTGAGCTCTGTTTCACTATTGCTAGAGAAGAGAGCAGGCTGCCCACAAACATTTCCAAAAGCATCATTTAGTCCTGTGGCTGCAGGTGGTAACTACCGTTTGCAATTTTTAATTAAAATGCTGGAAGGGAAGGAGAGGAATTCAAAGCTCTCCCAGATTGTTATCCCCCTCTCTGGCAATTGTGCAGGCATCCCAAAGGAGTTGAAAAATAGGCAGGTAAAACCTGGCTATTCAAAAGTATAGTTATTCAAAACTTGAAACTAGCTGGCAATTGACTCCTCAACCCAGATTACTATTCAAGTGTCCTTCCAAAAATGGGATCAAAAGCTTGGGAGCTGAGATAGAGATTTTAATCAATCAGGACAAAACTTGACTCTGCTTATTTCAACCTCATTTCAAACCAAGGACTTTCTGTGAAAAATTTTTTTGCGGCCAAAAAAGAAAAATAGGACTGACCCCTCATGACAACATGTTTTATAGCAAGAAAATAACTATAAATGATCCCCAGTGAACCACATCACCCTGGAAAAAGGGGGAGAAATTAGGAAAAAGTCGTTGCTTTCTTTGTTCATTTTGACTGCCATTCCCCTGTGATCTACCCTCGACTGCCTCATTTCCTCACACACCTTCTCACTGGAAATCACCTCTTGCCTCTTCATTTAGAGTAAACACTGAAGGGAAGCACTATGAGACACCACCTTGGAAAAGGAGAGCTCCAAATTTCCTACAGAAGGCAGACAGCCTGCAGCAATCCTGCACGAGCCAGCTCTGCTGTGGGCCAGAGCCTGAGCTCACTGCCAGACAGATGAGGCACAGAAATGAAAAAAGAACAGTGACAGCACAGGCACTCTCCACACTTCTGGGCAGTTTGGCTAACCATCTACTGGTATCTTAATGAATCCTTTTTATTTTCTTTTACAGCTCCTAGGGGGAAGGAGTCCTTCAAAGATGGTAGTGAAGAAACTTTCAGGGATGCTAAAACATGCTGAAAGGTTTTAAGTTTGGTTTTGGGGTGTTCTTTGTTTTTTTTAGTTTTGTTCCGTTTTATTCTGCTTTAAGAATTGTGGACTAAAGACTAATTTAGAGGTAAGAGGATAATCACAGAATCATAGAATGGTTTGCGTTGGAAGAGACCTTAGAGATCATTTAGTTTCAAACCCCTGCTGTGGACAGGGACATGCAAAAACACTACCTAGATCTCTTTAAATCTGATTTAACTGTTTGTAAAAAAAAAGTCTACCTTTTCTATGTGAGCTGCTAGTAAATAAAATACATCAGCATAAAAGAACACTGCAACTACTTATGCTCTATTTGGGATCAAGGAAGAACTCTGAAACTTCAAGTCATACTTCTGCAATAGTAGAAAAAGCCAGTTTCCACAAAACAAGATTTTGACAAATTGTTAAATAGCCTAGTTAAAGAAAATAAATCTGCCTTAATAATTTTAATGCTCCAGTTAGCTCAGGAATAATAGATGCCAAGGTTTCATTTGCAGGACCTGTTCATTTGCAGCTTATGTACACACCATTAATCTCCCTAAAGCTATTTAAAAAGAGTTCTTTTAGTGAGAGAAGCGGCACTAAAATTATTATCACTTGCCAAACAACCTCACTGAAAGCACAGGCTGGTCCCTCCCTGCTAGCCAGGTTAAAGATGCATCACCAAGAATGAGCTACCATGTCTCCTTTTCAAAGAAGGGCTGCTTCCATTCCAGCACTGCCAGGTGCAAACTTCAGGGCTGCATTCAAGAATGAAATCCATCTGGGAAATCCCTGCACGCTCTGAAAAGCTGAATGCTTAATTTGGGCACACAGATGCCCTGGGATTTCATCTTCTAATTAACCAGCACAATCACTGTTTGTTTTCAGGCAGCTACACTTTGCAACACAAGCTACTCCAGGCAGCTGAATTTTCAGACAGTCACGTGCGCTTTGAACAGCACAGAAAGCCAGGCCTGTTGTGCCAGAGAAAACAAACACAGAAAAGAAGGGATGGATCACTTCAAGGGAAAGATGTAGAAGAAATCCTCAGGCAAACTTCACTCAGACACAAACCCAGGCCACCCTGTTCCTCCTCCAAAGACTTCCACTGCCTTTGCTGACCATGGCTCACACATCCCTTGTGGATGAGCACTGGCTCTGAAGTGCCTGGCAAGGACACTGAGTAGAGAAGGGAAGGGATCAGGGCTAAGGACAGAGCTCCATACCGTGCTAAATTTACAATTCTGGCCCTGTGGGCTAAGGAAGGAGTCCCTTCCAATTCCTGTCTGTAGGAAAAGTCTCTTCTCTCTCTGCTGCCTCAAAAACTGACTAAAGGGCTAAAGGGATTGTTATAAGCATCTGTGAACTGAAATAATGATGATGGTCATAGGGTAGCTGGGGAGGAAGGCAGAGCCTGGAGCAGTTGGAACTACTAGTTTTAGTAGTGCAATGAAAATTTTCAGACATCATTGAGGAGGAACAAACTGGGGTGGATGAAAGTGAACCAAAATAAGGAAGAGATTAAGGGAGTAGGTGACTGCTCAGCAAGACACTATCCCATACTCCCAGCAAGTGAGGGCTCCACTGCATTATGCTAGAACAGTAGGAAAAGGATGCTTAACAGACCCTACAGGGCTTAAGTGAAAAATTCTACAATCTCAGCCAAGATGGAGACATGGTTTTGCTCCTACTTGTTACTAGCCCAGTTTTGTTTGGTTTTTAATTAAATGATTTGTGATAAGGAAAAGGCAAACAAGTGGAGTAAGCATTGTAGTCTGTACTTTGCAGCCTTCCATGGAAGAACACATCATGGAGTAACAAGATCTTTATGTATCATTTGAACTGACAGACATTTAAATTTAATGGTTCAGCAAGTGCCTTGCACACGGACTCCTGAGCCTTTCAGACATGGAAAGATTTATGTTTGTTAGTAAGGGCTCAGAACCTAGCAATGCTGCATTTGGCTAAGTAAATCCTGAAAGATTAATGTCAGCCCACACAAAACTGCTTTCAAGCAACTTCTGTAATTAACCTAATTAACAGATAACCACTCTCAACTACAAGGACAGCACCAAGTTATCTGCCTTTTTTTTTTCTCTCTAAAACTTCAGCCCTATTTCTTATAGTTCTTGTAGATGTGGCTTTACTAGCCCCCCCAGGCTTCAAAACAATATCCAGGATCAATCACATTCAGTTTGGACCTTTTGTAATTTATGTCAGTTGAATGCATTATTGTAGGTTGAACAGCACAAAATTGTGATGTTAAATAGCCACAGATAAAAAGAACAAAATACCTTTAATCTGGTGCATTAATAGTTGGGCTTTTTCTTCAGTTTTGTTTTGGTTTTTACACAGTCATTGTAATCATGATAAGTACACTTGGCATCGTCAGGTTAAGAGTTGGACTGGGTGATCTTAAAGGTCTTTTCCAACCTAAATGATTCTATGATTCCATCATGAAACAATAATGTTTCTATTGATGAAAATTCCCTGCATTGCAAGTTTTCTAAGAAAAACCAGACGGATAAAACCATAATCTTCAAAAACATCAAGTAATCCAAAATTTAGTTCTTTCCAGGTTCTTTAACTGCACAGTAGAGATGTGGGCAGGGTCTGGTTACTTACGATGTTCTTGGCTGAGAACCTGGCAACGTTTCTGAAGGTGCTCCATACTGCTCTGGAAATCAAAAATGAATAGGTTGGGTTTATTTGCCTCCTTTGTAGCCTATTTTATCTTATGTTTGCTGAGCACCAGATTAGACTCATCACTTTCTTCTAGAACATAACTGTCATCAGATTATTTATCATTCCAAATGGGATTTTCTAATGAAATAACAGCTGCCTTAATGTCTAGGTAATGAATGTACACAATCTCTTATGCCATTTCTAAATTCATCACTGTTCAACACAGCACAAGAAATTCACACCTCTTCATCAACGTCAATCAATTGACATGTCACATATAACACACAGCACACAAAACTATCTGTCAATAAACATACTGTGTGTGTTTCCTTTGGCTATCTACTTACTCTGATCCTTTGCTACAGATCCTTCAGGTTGCAATTCCTAGGAAAAAAAGACAAAGTGCAAATTGAGAATAAAATAAATGAGCTCTCTTATAAGAGTTGTGTACTGACGATTTGTTTTCCATGTGTCACTTTACTGTAATAAACATTTAAGCTAGCTTGTCAAAGTGTCCAACAGTCTAAGCTGGCCTGACATAGCTTAGCATGGACAGAAATGATAACGTGCTATTGTCACCAAACTGGTTTTTAGCACATTAGGGGTATGTGCATTCTTGAAGAAGTATTTTAAAATTTCATAAGATCTGCCAAGCACATCTGTTTAACACAGTCAGCAAATATTTCTATTGACAAAAAGATAAAAAATATTTTGTGCTTCAGCAGAGATATTTATAATGTCTCAGAAAAGCAGTTGTATTTCAAGACCACAATTACAACAAATGTCTAAGTTGCTGAAGCACTTTTTATTCACCCCCATTGTGCTTTAATTTATCTGACTACTTCTGAAGGTAATACCCCCTAACAGCCCTTATTTATAGAAGGGGGACAAAATCGGATGGAAACACATGCAAGAGCCAGAAAGCTGTCTTCTAGTTTATCAAAAGTCCTGGAAGAAAGAGGGTATCTTACCTTTGTAGGGAATGGAAATTTTGAAGGCTCTGCTTTAGTAGGTGTGTTAAGAGCTGTCAGGGGAGGTGGCCAAGAGCGGGTCATTTCCTGGAAAGAGATTGACAGGAGCAGCTATCAGGAGTTTTGCTGATAGACACAGAGATTGGGACCTACCTCTTCATGCATTTGGGCACGTTTCCCCATGGTTGCTACAAAAATAGTGATATGCATTACTAGCAGGCCAGAACACAGGATATGCCTGGTGAAACACAAAAAGATGCCAGACTTCTAGGAGGAGTCCTTGTGCTGCAACCCCAACCAGCACAGAGTAGCCAGTGGGCACCTGTGTGCAGCTCCCCTGTGTGCAGCTCCCCTCCAGCCCCCACAGCAGCTTCTGGAGAGCTATCGAGGCATCAGGATTTTGCAACCTCAAGCAACTGCACAGGAAGTGAATTGCAGAAACCAAACTGCTCCACCAGGACTTCAGCATCTCAGAACAGAATTCAACATCAAGGAACACTCTCCTCAGGATCAGGACCACTGGCTTGGGAATCCCAGGGCATTTTCACACTGTGCACAGGGAAGGGATTCAGCCACAGCCTGTGCTGCTCACAGAGACAGTTCTGACACAAGGTTACAGCATCAGACTTGGCTTTGCTCTGCATGAGCAGACTGGAATTACAGTGAGGGAGCAGCAGTACCATGCACATGCAGGTGAGAAGGACACAGGGATGTTCCTGCTCAGAGCCACACTGATGGGGCTGGCAGCACAGACAAGAGGCAGCTTCTCCAGAGTCTTTGGAGGAAGGGCACTTGGGAATGGCAAACCCCTGACTTGATGAAGGAGCAGCTCTGGCTGTCTCGGATGACTTGTCAGTCTTGAACTGCACCAGACTGTATTACACTAAGGTACTGATAGAAAGACTGATCTTACAACTCCAGCTGTACTCAAGGCTGACTCTTATCGCTACTTCTCCTCAGCACACCCCAAAACTAATGACAGCTACATCTGCTGAGTGAACAGAAGCAGAGAGGTATCTTTTCCCCAACCATTACCTTAAGGCATGGAAAATCTAAGCAAAGACAGAGATTATTATTTAAGAGCACATACCCTCAAAATTTCTTCAATGGACTGCACATCAATGGGGTTGGTTTGCTGTAACAAGAAAGAGAGAAGCAGCATGAATTTGCTTGGGTTTTTTACCAACTGACATGAGATAGGCACACACTCAGTGAACATTTGCTTACTAACAGCTCAATAAATTTCACGGAAGCCCATCAGTAATAAAATGCTAGTAAGGATTAAAATCCCCATCAGAAGGACAGTTAATAATGCACTTCTAAAATGCCTCATTTTCAAGTCCTGGGCAGAGGTGACTGCAGATTCCACCAGGACACTCTGCCTGGAATGAGGTAAAATGACTCAAGCAATGCCACCAAATGGCAGATGGTATTTGCAAAGCTACTGTTGGTAAATGGAAAAGGGGGCATCACAGGACTTCTGGTGTTGAATAAAGCTGAAAACAGTCTGACTCATCAATCCCAAAGTTAAACATACTGATAGTGAGATAAAGATGTGGTAGACCTGGTAAAGTACTTGATAAAGGAACAAACATTCTACTGATACTACCAATAACTTATCTAAAGCTGCTCAGCTGACACAGCTGGCCTGAAGAGATCTGACAATCAATCACTTGATACTATAAAAGCCCAGTCCCAAATTTTAATGGCAGAGTCTTCTAATTTATCCCTTCTAGGAGGGTATGCATGTTTCCACACACTGATGTGCTCCAGACATGGGGAACACCACTTCCCTTCCACACATCAGCTTCTCTTCTACTAACAAGGCATGTGTTTTAAAAGTATCTGTCATTTACATGTCCTTTCCTAACTGATATCATTAAAGGAGGCTGAAACAGAAAACAACCAAAGAGTTGAGTAGTTGTGACAAGCAAAATGCACACCAGATCAGTTTCTTGTCTATAAACAAGAAATTCTATGGAAGTGTTCAGTCATCAGAGTAATTGCTGAAAGGGAAAGGCCAGGAAGAATTTATTCACATTTAAGAAAGTGGACAGTGAGCTACAATGCCCAACCAGAAGGATCTCCCCTAGAAAAGAGTAAATAGCAATGCAAGCAAACACTTCAATAAAGTCCAAAACTGTCATCCTTGGCCCTTTCACAGGAAGTCCACTCATCTGTTTCCCACATGCTGCACTATTTACATTGGAAGGAGAAAAGGAGATGAGGAATGCCTTTTCCTTGCAACCTCATTTGTCTGAGTCTACATAAAGCTCTCATTGAAGCAGTGCTCATTTGACAAAGCCTTGAATTTCTTCAGAAAATCACACAGGGAGAGCTGCTTCTGACCTTACACACCCAAACAAATGAAAGCTGAGGCATGGCCAGATTAGTCACACAAATGAAAGCAAGGCCTGCAGATGCGTCCCACAGCAGGCAGGAGGAGGGGACAGGGAGAACTAACTGCAAGGAACTACCACATGGCAAGAGACTGCAATGCTTCATAACTCATGGTGCCAAAAAAGGCACCCCATTTCCTCTTTTTATTCTCAGCAGGCTTAACCCAGTAGCTCAGCCTAGTTTACTTCTTAATTCAGTAAGTGGTGAACAGCAGACACGTTCATTTGCATCCTCCTGTGCAAAATGCTTCAGAAACTCCTGAGAAATCCCATGATAACACCACAGAAATAAACTTCCCATGAAACTGGTGAGAAACTAAGATCCTGCCTGGACAAAGTATTTCAAAACTCTCTCTATAACAGATTGATTGCAACAAACCAAAGTCAGTTTACTTCACCCATTTCAGAAACTTAAGTTTTATGAGGTGACAAGTGATGACAGAGTGGAATGCAATTAACCTGAGAATAAGAGAATATCTGCAACAATCAGTCTGGACCTCTCTTATCCTTGCCAAACAACCCATATCCCCCTTCCTAGAGTTCTTTCTGATGAGCCTAAAAAGACTTTGACATTGATACAGGTTTACATACACAGAGTATTTATAGTTCAATTGTCAGGGGGATTTATCATAACCCCCAAGGGTTCAGCGACTGGTTCTTCACAGGTCCAGGGGCTCAGCAGAAACCACTTTCTTCCTCATGGCTCAAAATTTAAAGGAAAACAAACACACACCCCTGAACAAGCACCACACAAGACTGCATCGGCAGCATAAGGACCTCTGTTTTTGTTGGGTTTTTTAGGACACCATAATCAAATACATGGTGAAATGATTGCTCTAGAGATTGCAGTCACAGATTATTTGGAACAAGCACAGGGTCAAAACCACACCAAAACTGGTCAGAGTCAGCTGACTGCACGTGGGTTGTGCTCTCAGGTAGAACTGTGACTGTCCCTGTCCCCCAAACCTGTGGGGCATGCTCCCTTTCCCTCCATCCCAGCTCCAGGGACTGAGGACACTTCATCTTTTACAAATCTATCCAGTGCTTGAAGGAGCTGGGCTTTTCAGCATCCTGAATCTTTTTCCCCCTTTTGTTTGTTGGGCTTTTTTTCCTTCAAGTCACATCTTGGCTGTGTTTCAGCTTGTTAAACCACTAAACCACCATTAAACCACAATTACCACCCAGCAGCAAGGGGTGTCCTTGTCAGCTCTAAGAGAAGGGTTCAGGGGAAAGGAGAAATACAATGCTGCTGCAGGAAGAGCTACAAAGCCATAAAGCCAACGAAATCCCTGAAAGGAGCTCAGCTCCATTGAGGACTGTGGGTGTGGGAGACCAAATATTCCACATTGCTGTCTATCCCTGCTAGCTCTTTTACAGCCTTTCCTGGGAACACTGTAACGTGCAGACAGACAGCTCCAGTTAAGCCTGGTGCATATTTGGTGTCTGACACTGACATCTGTACAATCCCCAGCTTGGATTTCCTTATGCCACATCCACACTCTTGCATTTGGGAATGACACAGGCCCCTCTAAACATCACTTACAAAATATTTTGATGGCCGTGATCAAGCACAATCATGGAACATTCAGAATTTTTGGCTTGCTGGGTTTGATATGGTGTTTTAGAGCCAAAGTTCCCAACCAAACTGATGCTGTACTTCTATAACAGCTAGTTCCTGCAGCAATAATACTAATTTAATTACTAATAATATTAATAAGAATACTGATTTAAAAGTAAAAAAAGAAAAACAGCCCCTGAAGGATTCATTACTACTTTGATTGTGAACTGAAAAGGACTTCAGGCCAAAATAATTTCAAGCAACTACACAAACATAAGAAGCCCTCGAAGTTACTTGAGGAATTAGTCTGCCTTTACTCCAACAGGCATGCAGAAATGCACAGGTGCACATACCCACAAAAGAAGAGAGGGAGCTCTTAATTTAGAAAACAATTTAAAATCTGCACAGGCACTCAATTCACACTGCATAGCAAGTGTGTGACGAAACTCTCAGAAATACTTCCATGTCCTCTCCTCATAAGCAATTCCAAAATCCACACACTGTCATGAACTCATGCCCCGAGCCTTGCTCTGCTCTGTTAGGGAATAAATAAGGAAATCAGGCTAATAAACTAAAAATCAAACCCAAACTAAACTGCCTAAGGAACCACCAGGCACACAAAAGAGATGCCCCACTGGCCATGATACTTTCTGGGCCATAGATACTAAAAAGAATAAGCAGTGGTTGTTTTGAGGGTTTTTTTTTCTTTGTTTGTTTGTTTTTTTTGGTAACGAAGATGGGGTTAGAGAGCTTCTAAGGTTATTTCTTTTTTAAAAGATATTCCATTAAAAATAACAGCACACATTTTCATCCCACTCTGTCACATGTGCCAAGTGGAGCTGAAGGACCGTATGGCTCTTGTGTGTGCAAGAAGGGGGCTGAGGCTTTCTCCCTGGTCTTTAAATAGCTTGCCTCAGGAGGAGGCTGTGCCAGAGGAGTTTCAAGCAAGATGTCAAAAAAATCACCTTTCAGAGAGAGCAGGCCGTGCATTATTTCAGAAGCCACCATGTGACACCACTGAGATGTGTGGGCTCAGACAAGGCCAGGGGCAGTCAGAGCACACAGAGTGTGCAAGGACAGGGACAGGAGGTCTGGAGCAGGCATTAGCTGGAATGGATACAGGCAGCCTCTCAGGCAAGCGGTAAGGTGTCGCAGACCTTTCTGTTCCTTCTCATCTCTGTAATTTCCACCCCACTGCTTATCCCTGCTATTTGTAAGCCTCTGCTGTCACAGCCCATTTGGAGCTGCCCCCTGACATCCTGTGCACAAACAAGCCCCTTGTTTCTCCATCTCCATCTTAAGTGAAATTGGTGCTGCAGGTACCCAGGCAGCGTAGGAGAGGAAGAGCTACAGCACGAGTGCATTCCTGGTATCTCCTCCTAAATAAAACTGAAATGTGTGTGTGTACAGCTCAAGCATGCCAACTCTTTGCCTGATCTCAGACTGAGTTATTAGCACCAACAAAACCCAAGCAAGTGGTGCAGCAACAATGAGAAAAGCCAATTATGAGTTCCATGCCCTTCATTCTGCTGTCAGGTTTTCTTTGTTTCCTAATGAGAGCTTTGCCCCTGCTACTATAAGCAGAGAAGGTTGCCAGCTCTCAAAACCCAAACAAACAAACCAATCACATTTTCAGCTGCTTCCCATTTAATACCATGCTTTAATATATTTGAATAAGATTATATAATTTTAAATTTATTTTTTCATGTACACTGCACAGTCATCGCAGCTTGAACGCAGTGAAGACCACAAAACTGCATGAAGGTTTAATTTGAAAACAACAGGCAGGACAAAAATCAGACTGAAACCTACCATCCTGTCCTCACTTCACCCATCTGTGCTCAGCCAGTCAGAGCAGGAGATGTTGCACATTAGATGCCTTCTCCTCCTCGCACACAAGTCACGCTAGTGATATCAAGCCACTTACTCTCCAAAGCAACTTCCCACCTGGATTTCTGTGCAGTTAAAAATCCATCCTCTCTGTGCTACAGACAGATGCAAGATGGACACACACAGAGCATATTTCCAAAATGACCCAGCCAACAAGAGACAAGGCATATTTTAACCAAGCCTCTACTAATCTTCATGATGGATGCAATAATGTTCTGCCATGTATTGAAAGAGGCTGCCAAAGCTTGAAGTTCAAACCATATTGTTGATTGACACAAATATATAAACATGAAAATTCATAAAGGCTTTCACATACTATCTTGAGGAACACCAGACACCAAGCAGATTCTCTGCCAAGGCTATTTAAGTGTTCCATATCACAGAACATAAGCCCTACAACTATTTTCATTTTACAAATCTGTAACACCTCCTGTATTGTACCCAATATTTGCTAGAAAATAATTGCTAAATAACCCATAACTAGAAAACAGTAATTTATAAACCTTTATGAAGTAGGTATTTTAGATTATGAGAAAAAGACAAAGAAAAGCTGTCCTGCAATCAATGTATGCTTTGCTACCAGCAAATTTTCTGGTAGCAAATTTTCTGGTAGCTTTTAGCATGTGTGCTGGAAAACACACATGTCCACCCTGGTATTTTCCCATGTGCACTAACCCAGTCCCTGGCCTCGTATTCCCTGAGCTATGGATCAGGGATATTTTAATTGCTTGTAGCTAAATGGATTGGAAACAATAGAAAATTACTTGGTTTTGAAGCACATCCTGGTGAAACTTAGTAACCACAACAGCTCCCTGAGGCATAAAACCACACTTTCACTTCCAGCCCAAAGATTCCATCAGCACCCAACTCTTCTAACAAAACACAACTTCCTCAGCTCTGGCATCAACAGCCACTTGGGTGAACCTGGGAAAACATCACTGCTGCAGCTGCTGTAACTAAGAAAAACCCTGCAAACCACTGGAGAAGTGACTACACAGGGGAAACAGGGATGAAAAGCTAACAAAACCATCAAACTCGTGCCAACTAAGAAAGATGCAGGCAGATAGTCAACACAAGATTTTCTTCTGATTTCTTTCATGTTAAGAAATTGCAGGGATTTGGGCTTTTGCTTGTTTCCTTTTTAAAGCTCATGCAAATAGTATTAGTGCTTTTAAAAGGAAAAAGGTGGAGTTTGAGCTAAAGCTTACAAGTGTAAGTCTTTGCACTGTTGCCTGTGAGCTTTGGATTAAATCAATAACAAATCAGGCTCAAGTGTGTGCAAACACTTCAAAGCAAACTGTATTTTAGGGATGAGACCACCCCTTCCTCGACTTCACATCTCCCTCATATGCAAGTGTGGGAATACTTCCATATATTTAGGTTTTCCTTAGTGCTATTTTTCTATTAAGCTCAAAAACATTACAGAAATATACAACAAAAAGGGACTTAAATTACTGTAATGAAACCTTTATAGACATAATTTGTTTAAAATCTCAAATCATATGGAGCTCAGTATGACTTAATGACTGACTTCATAAACTATGGCCACAGATTTTAAAGGCCATTTTATTACAGGGAATACTATCTGAGGTTTCATTACTACTGTAAAATAACACAGAGGTACTATTTGGCAGCAGAGTCCCCTCAACAGCAGCTTGAGCTGTTCCAGAAAATTCAGGAAGCTGCTGTCACAGAACAACAAATCCGTGAGAAGGGAAGGCAATTTTCTCAGCAGGTTGCCCAAGAGTAGGATTAATTTTCACAGGAGAAATTACTGCAAGACACATCATTTTTGGCACAGAATAAGAAAGCTCACTCCATTTCAACAGAAACATGACAACCACAACAACAACAAAAAAAAAAAACCCCAACATAAGGTAGAATACAAAAGGACGAAAAGAGAAAACTAAATTAAACACAAAACTGAAGTAGCTGAAGTTCTATAAAAACCTTGTATCAGATTTTCTTTGTGGAAAGCAGTAACAAGGTAGCACCCACTGCAGCAGCTGTAAGAAATACATGTTTGGGGATGCCCTTGTTTGAGTTTTGTGCCAGCTGCAGGTAGCTGGATGGGTGGGTTAAGCTATGGACAATGAGCAGCAACAAGCACCACATCCTGGGTCTCCCCTCTCACCAACCTAGTTCTTCAACCTCATGGAGTGAGACTGGAATAAATCCAGCAAATCAAAGCAAAGCTGAAGTAGATCTGCTTGACGTTGCTTCCAGTGTTAAGTTCCACTTGTGTAGTTCATGACAACCAAAACCTATTTATGCTCTTTGCTGTATGCACACTAAAACTATGCTGAGGCACTACAGAAATGTACAGAAGGATTCTGTCTTATCCAGCCAGATAAAGTCTTTGAAATTACACTATAAAAGCACTTGTTTTCTCATTTGTGTCTATGCTGCTTGCTTAACATCACAAGACTTCATTGTAGACTACAAATCCAATCCACCAGTCTGAGAGTCCACAGGAGCCTTCTAAAATAATTTCTCTGGGTTCTATTTCAGGGCCTCTGTGGGCACCAGAGTTTCACCAGCAGCTCTCCTGTAGCCAAGTTCCCTGTGGACAGTTCCCCAAGAACACTTAACTCCTTTGAGTCCACAACTCTCTTTTCCAAAGCAACACCAAAGTCATTCCACTAGGAAAATGCCACACCACCTTCTCTTCTGCTTCTGCCCACACCTCAACTCAGCAACCCAGCTCCAAGTGAAGAGAGCAGCTCCAGCCTCTCACCGCCATCGTAGCAGGTTTGAAAACAAACCAAACCATTCCCATGAGCTTTCTTCAGCTGACACTGAATGATCCTGGCAATTTAAGCATTTTACATCAAAATACTCAGCAAACAATGGTTGTACTGTCCTGTTCCTGCGTGGGTGCCTGCAGGAAATAAAACATTCTTTAAAGATTTTACACGCTTTTCTAACCCCGAGATGGATTATTTTGCTCAATCTAAAAATAAATACACGGGCCTCCTTGTGTTCAAACAGCGTAAGAAAAACAAATTGCTGTTTTGTCTTTCTTTGACTGAAGCAGCCAAGGGGGTTGTGTCCTGGGGGAACAGACTGTTGATATGTTTTAATGAAGGATTCATTACAAATCCTGAGCTGCTGACAAAAATTTGTGCATCTCTTGTTAGCCTCCATCTAATAATAATATATCTGAAATCCAAGCAAAGTAAGCATGGAGTTAAGTGCAGCATCACCTGTACATTGCCATGCAGACCAGGACTCCAGCCAAGGCTGATTCTCTCTCTAGTAAATTGCTCTGCATGAAGAACCTCCACACAAGAGCACCTCTCCACTGCAATGACCATCTGTACAGCAGCTCTCAAAAATCTAGCTCTGACCCCTTGATTCCACAAAATTTTCTTACCTGTTTTCCCTTTAAAGGTCTCTAGTAAATAATTTTTAATACTGCTTAATGTGAATATGTAAGTATTGTGTCCATAAAAGGCCGAGGCTGTGTCCCCTTGTTCCCTGCAGAATGAATACACATTTCTTTCAATGGAAGCATTTGAGTGAGAGCAGCAAGCCACTGTTTCAGGTATTTTCTCATGTCCAGTACCACCTCATTGCAATTTATGCTCATAGATGTACTTTTACAGTATTTTGAGTAGTCTGACTCTAGTCTACTCCAGAAAAAAGCTGGTCCCTGCAGCTGAAACAACAAAAGATGAGAAAATAATAACTATGCTTGTTAAGACCATTAAGGAAATTGGGGCTTTTGGTGGTGAGAGGTATCCTGTGGCTCTGAGGATCACTTCAGATAATTAACTGCTGCTATCTCTCAGAAATGCTTTCCATTTCCAAAGACCACTTTCCCCTTGGAAAACAAGCAGAGTTAGATTTATGATGGCAGTGGTGGCACTTGGTGCACCTCCCCTTAAAGACTCAGTAAACATTCCTGGAGATGCAGCCTCTCCCAGCTGTTTGAGAGCACCCTCAGCTCCTCCCTGCATTACCAACACTGCCAATAAAAGTTTGGGAAATTAAACAAATTGAAGAGGCAGGCTGGAGCCTGGAGCAACAACACCAGTCCCCTGCCAGCACCCAGTACATCTCTGCTGCTGCTTGGGACAGAGCACACAGCCTGGGGGGGGCTGAAAGGCATCAGTCACCAGGACCAGGGCATCAAAGGAGAAGGCAAGTGGGAGGGACATGAATAAAGGGATGCTTGTTAGTACATCTAAGGATGGTATTCTCAAAGGAAAAAAGAGAAGAAAACACATGTGTTGAAAGGATAGGAATTGTATCTCTCTCCCAAAGAAAATGAAGTTCTCAACTCAGAAAGAGCCTACATGCTATTTTTAAATTTTAATGGAAATGGAAGAAACATCTTTAAATGTTTCCAAACCAAGAAACTTAACTGGCAAGGGAAAAAATAGCAGGATATCCTTTTGCTTGCAAAGGCAACTATCACTATTGTTTTATAACTGAACTAAATGCAAAAAAACCTATTTCTAGATTTTATGTTTTGTGGATGGAACAGCAAGGTGCCTTAGTATTATCACCATTATCATGTCTACACAGATGAAAGTTATCCTCCTCAAGACAAATATTTGACAAGTCTCTTGGGAGCTCCCTGTCTTGCTAAAGACAATGGGAAAAATCAAAGCAAGTCCTGTCCACCAGTTACCTGGCCACTCTTCAATTTCGTATGCTAAACAGAGTGACCAGGTAACTGACAGCAGCCTAACTTGGAAGCAGCTTAACTTACACTTTCAGCCGTAAAAGCAGCATCCGAGGCTGACACAGTCTGCTCCCAGGAGATGTTTGTTATTACTCAGCTGAGCACGCACAGACACTTTCATCCTCTCCTCAGAAAACAGCTTTGTGCACTCAGCAAAAAGTTCACAGCACCCTGAGCTTGTTTGCCAGGTGGGAACAGAGGTCAGGGCTGGACAGAGCCTTCTAGAACATTCTTTGCTTATGCTGTGCCTAGAACAACCAGTCCACAATATTTTAAATCTGTATATAGAAGACACTTGCCTTTGTCATGATTCAAAATGCAAGGTTCCTTAAAAGACATTTTTATCATCCCCTACACTCTGCATTAAAGGCTGCAGACAGTGTGCCCCAAGTCTCAGAAATTCCTTATGCCAGGCTTCCACTCTGCAGAGCTGCCACACACAATTTTTACCTGCAGCCAAGCGAAGCAGGAGGTGCTGAACTAAGGTACCTGGCTGGCATTTCAGAAGTGATCCTTGTCACTCAGGAAGGCTACAGACCATCAGCCTCCCTGGCTCAAAAAGCTATCAGAAAGCAAAGCAATGCTGAGAGGATGGGAGAGGATCAGTTCACTGTTTCTCTCCTTGTTTGTATAATCTGGAGGGAATAAATGGCTTTTTTGCTTATTTAACATACTGTCTAAGTGGCTTGGAATTAAATTCCAAACCAGGAGAGATCGTTACAAGAAGTACCAAGACACCAACCAACCTTTGCCTAAGGAAAAGCTTTCTCCATCTTTTCCTGATGCATCCTAGGGACAGCAAACTGGAGAAGACTATAGACATTTCCAGATTTTCTGTATCACTGTTTCACTGTCCATAATTTCCTTCATGCATAATTGCTCAAATGATGCCAATGTTTGTGAAAAGTCCTCACAAACCAATGGCAAAATACTCAAATAATTTAAAATTCCTCAGGGATGTAAGCACGCAGGTTCATAATTTGTCACCATAGTGGATAGGGCTCACCACCTTTGTGTACTGTGAATTTTTTATGTCCTCTCAGGCAATGTCCCTACACTGTAATAGCTTCACATACACAATCCTTAGACTCCTGAAAGCTGGACAAACATTTCCCTACATGTGCACCACAGAGGGCTCTGAGGAAATGTCTAAGGGAAGGGTAGGACATACCCAAGGGGTTACTGCTACCATAGCAAACAGAAAAATAAATACCACACTGCTTCTCCTCTTGCTTTCATTATGAAAAGATGTGCAATATTATTGTGGTAACATCAATACTGTGTTGGCAAAGAGGGGCAGGAATGGAGCTGACCTGCACCAAGGAGGCAAGGCATGTCCTTTGCACTGGTAAAGCACAGATGGCATTCCTTCAGCACACACAGCCAGAGATTAACAAAGCAAAAATACAAAGAGACAAACAATGTGACAGCCCAAGAGCACCTTCAGTAAAATGCCTACTTCAAGTGAAAACATTCAGGCTGAATATACCAATACCTTTCACCTCTAGAGAACAGATGGTGTTCAGCCAAGTCTGAATTACAACTTGGTCTGAACAGCAGTGAGCTGACAGGCTGATGAAAGAAACCAAAGTATTCCTTGTCTGAGGAGGAATAGGTTGAATCTAACACAACTTTGTCTCCTGTTACACAAATTCACTCTATATCTTCCCAAACCTCTAGCATTCTTCACAAGCCACTGCTATTCAAAATACAACATGCATAAGTCATGTTTAAAAAACCTAATGTTCGTAAACCAAGTTAAAAAAATATAAGCTTTAGAAGAAATAGATACCACAGAGTTAATAGGGAATCATTCCACACACTGTTTATTTTACAACAAACTTGTAAAATGCTCAGTCACTCTGCCAGTGTGCTTGTTCTACAGACACAGAAACATACTTGTAAACACATACAGCAGTTAACCTTAAAAAGCATGGGGAAGCGCTCACTCTCTTCTCCCCTTGGGGTGCTTTCAATTCAATAGTGTATTAAAACAAATACTTGCATTTAGGCTCTAATTCAAGACAAATGCTCTTAAAATTATGCTAACACAGAAACTGAATTCTCTCATCCCTCAAGAAAAGGAAAAAATAAATATTGCTATGTTTTTGCTATTCTTTCTAACTTTGAGCAGTGGAAAAGATCTGAAAACTTTAAGGTTTTTTGAGTTTTTTTAGTGGTCAATTTTTTCTTTTCACTTAGTGAAGCTTAGTCAGCCAGCCAAGATAACATTTCTGACTGTGGCATAACCTAAGCTACATGGCAATCTCTTGAATAGCAAAAGTTACTGTTTGTCTTCAAAGGAAAGTGCACATTTGAACAAGTCACCTAAACTGGAGTTTCTGTAAGTAATGGGAGTTTAGGTCAAGTTTCGTAACTGGTCAAAAATTAGTCTACAAGCCAAGTACTATTGAGCTCTATTTCCTTAGCAGCCAAAGCAAACATCACCCTTGTTCCTTCCTCCTTTGATTCCAGAAAAGCTCCATCTAAAGAATAGGCAGAAAGGCCAAAGTGGTTGAATTCAGTATCCTGGAAAGGAGGGAGTCATAGAAGGCCAGAGTGTCTTATTAGATGGAGGAGGTGTGGGGAAGGGAGGGGACAGAGAACAATTTCCAGCATCCATCCCTTTTGGGTTTGAAATGAGCACAAAGCGATGCCAGCTGCAGTTTGGCTCCCTGGGGTTGGGTACATAAAAAGCAGGCTGGGCTGATGGCAGAGGCTCTCTGGGAATGCACCCAGACCTTTTGCTTGGAGTACACTGGACTGCCAAGATACCCCTAATTGCATGCAAAAAGAACATCTCAATATCTAATGACATTTATGAACCATTTGACTCACAGAACAAATTGGCAAGAAAATGTAACAATGCTAAAGCAGTTTGGAGGAGAAATTGGTGTGTCAAAAAGCAGATCAAACAATTAGGAGTATCACCTTTTCCAACAGGGAATGAAAATATTCTCCTGGCTTAAAACAATACAGCAGTATTTTATTGTCTAAGAAATAAATGCTCATCATTATGAAGATAAAAACTGGCATCTAAAGCTTGGGAGGGAGAAGGATGTTAAAGACAATTCAGACAGCAACATTGTTAGACATCAGAGAAAATGAAAAATGAGACCCGAAACTTCAAAGCACAGAATAACAACACACGGAAACAAATAAGAGAAGCATAACTCATATAAAAACAGACTGCACTGAGTAGTGCCAAGGCAGGAGCACTACTACTTGACTTCATGTCAAAAGTTACCATTGCTGTAGTCAAGCTTTGGTGAGCTCTGGCAATCTCATGCCCTACTCAGGGCCATCAGAAGCCCTTCTCCAAGCAGGACTGTACCAGCTCATACAAAAGCAGGGGAACTCCTCTCCCCTTGATGCTGGTGCTGGCTGAAAACCACAGAGCTGACCAACACCTCAGTGAGGCACCCTCCTGCTGCAGCACCCACAGGGGGCACGAGCACTGCGAGCAGTGCCCAAAAAGCAAAGGCAGTACCACCAGACTTGTCACAACCCATATCACTGTGCTGATCCATATTCCTATGGAGCATCCTTAAGCTGCAAAATGCCACTTCCACTGAGGCTCACTGGTGGCCAGTAAAAAAAAAATAAAAATCTCATAAAGTAAGAAATACAACACAAAGCACATGCTAGCTAAACATTTCCCTATACTCAAACAAAGCAAAGAATCAGATCAAAGTCCAGGAGGTGCTCAAAGTAGCATTAGGAGAGTGCTAATGTGATGACCAATGTAGGAAGATAAATCTTGTGTTTCATTCCTGAAAACACATCTCTTGAACCAGGAGTCTACAGCCAAAATAATTCAGAAGCTTGAAACAGGCAGATTCACTCTCTGAGGAAACATCTCCAGTGGCATTTGTGACCACCAAAGCAAAGACCTCCAGGCTGGCACTTACCTATGAAGTACTGCTTGGCCAGGGAGAAGCACAACCACACACAGGTGTTTTAAGAATTGCCTTGTTTCTAAGCTTTTTTCATCCTTCAGTAACTAGAGAAGTTCACTCCATTTACATGAGGCAGCCTGCAATTATTACAAGACTCACTGAAACACTCCCCTCTCCCTGCCAGCCTGTCCTTCAGCGACCTGCTCCCAGTCAGATGGGAAAGGCAGACCCAGACACGACCTGCCCTGGACTTCACGGGGCTGGGTGCCTGCCTGGGTTCCACCTGGTCCCGCTGAAGCCAACTGCTGACCCCACCCTGGCACCGGCTGTGTGCTGCACTTACCTCTCTGAACATGTCTTACTGCCTTCCCACATGGCAGGGCAGATTTCCTGTTTTCGTACATTGCCTTGTCAGCCCTAATCAGTGTCAATAGGTTATGGTGTCTTTTGTGCTGGCGGCGTCAGCCCTGACAGGAAAGAACTTTTAATCTCTTCCCTCACACCGAGCCATGAGAAGCTGCAGGCGCTCCCAGACATAACTCCCTTGGCTCCTCTCCGAAAAATTCTCTCAAGCACTCGGTTGCTTAGCAATATTTGCCTTCCCCCTGTACAGTTCAAATTGGCAACATCTGTCCCTTTGGCACTTTCCACTTGTGCAAGAAACAGCGCCGAGAGTTTCAGAAATCTACAGAGAGGTTGGTGGAGGATGATTCGCGTGAGCCATCAGAGCTGCTTTGGCATTTTATTGCTGGTTTATTTCAAGCCTGGATAGAAAATGTGGCTTCTTCCAAAGAAGATGCACACAAGGGAAAATTCTCTTTTGCATCCAGTGGGACTGACCTATTAAATCAAATACAAGTAGCTTTTTCTGATTACATAACTACACCCGCACACTCTGGCTTGGTTAAGCTGAAAAACCCAAAACACAGCACTGACGAATAATTCTTTCCTGTCAACTGGGATTGACTGTCACTTCTCCTAAGATATTGCATGCTCATCATCTGAGGGAAAAAGAGGAGAAGCCAAAATGTGTTTATGCATTTAAAAATGCAAAAGCTGTGTGCTATCTTGACCTCATAACCACTAGTCAAACCCTCAGTCTGCCTGTGGTCCATGCAACCATCCCAAGAGGCAGCAATCAAGGTCATTGCCTATGGAAGTACCTGCAACCCAGTGAATGAGGGGAACAAGAAATTAAAACAATGTAAGTGCATAAAAAGTACCAACTGCTTTCACTTCTGAGCGCCAAAAGGGAACATGGAGAAGACCCAAGTGAAAGAATTTGTCTTTGGGCACTTGGTATGACAATGAGCAGCAGAGAATCCCACAGTAAACCTTCCTCTGGCTGCAATTCATTTCTGCTCACACCACAATGCCCAAGACTTGTGGGAAAGGCCTTGGACGGCACAGCTTCAGATATTTACATGCAAGTTGTTAGGGAAGCCTACCAAAAATGACACTTTCAGCTCTTATGGTGAGGTTGAAGCTTACTTTTTTTGCCTTTACAACTTTTTGTATCCAAAACAAAAAAGTAACAATTCTCATTCATGTTTGATCTGCTTCTTTAGCAGTCACACACCAGCAGCAAGACAAATTGACACAATGCCTTGTGGGGAAGCATGGAAACCCTTCCCCAATCACCTGAGGCACTTCAGATTATAAAAAGGGCAGCAGCGGCGGCATAGAAGTAACACCTTGTTACTTGTCCTGGTGCAAAGCAAGGAAAATAAAATAGTCAAAAAAGGAATACAAGGGGTGAGGGAAAAAAAAAAAACCCAAACAAAACACAGTCTCCTTCTATTCAGTAAATGAGAAATGCATAAAAGATTGGTAGGAAGATGACAGTAGCTTAATGCTGACTACTGTGTATTCATTATATAAGGCCAACAGTGCTACATGTGTCTTTAAAAATTTTCATTTTGAAATTATGCAGAATTAAAACAACATGTTCATTTCTACTTTACACGGTTCACCTGTCTGACAGCTTCTGCCAGTAGAAAAACTCAGGCGCCATGAAGAGAAGTCCAGTGAAATATTATTTACCTAGAACAGACTTTTTTTTTTTTTTGCCATCCAAACATCTTCACTGGTATTTAGTAATTCCTATCTACTATATACAACAACCACATTTTAATTGGTTGTTATATACTGTTAAAATTGATAAATGTTTACTGAGGAAAACACAGCTCAATGACAGCAACTTGTACACAAGAATAAATACAGTGTTATTACCAAAATGACTTTACACATCTGGGCTGCTTCATTGTTGCTGAGGGGTTCTAAACTGGCTGCTTCCCTTTTTGCTTCCCAGTTCACAGGCAGGAGAGCCTGATGAGGCCTCATTACACCAGGTAGAAGGAGCTATGCCCGAATACCCCCCAAAATTTTGGGAAAACAAAGCCAAACCTTCAATGAGCATCAAGGGCTGTACATTTCTCCATACATTATGTCCTTAATAATGCTTGAGGATTTATAAACAATCTCCCTCCAAACAGCCTGGCTGCTTCTTCCCCTGCTGTCAAACTGATTCCCTTTCACACATCACAGTCTGTGTCAACAGAGGCAATACAAGGGTCTTTGTTGGTGCTGCAGCCCTCCTAGAGACATGGAGAGGGAGAATGGCTTTAAAAGCATCTTTGTTTAGGTGCTGGAGAAGAGGAAAAACCTGGCACATGAAGAGAAGGGATACATCCAAGCTTCTACATGTGTGCTATATTTTTAAATCTTCTCACAGCAAATTTGGGAAGATGCCTTAAAGCAACAGTGATGACATTTGAAAGTGAAGGCTTTGATTTGGGGAAGAGGGGAAAGAGCTGCTCAGTGTCTCTGTCAATGCAAAGTGAGTCACTGCACGCTTATCCACTGTGGATTCATTCACTCTGCAGTGAAACTGTGTGTCTATTTGGCCTGGAAGGCTGAACTTTTCAGTGTTCCCATGAGCAGGAGCTGTCAATAATGAATTCACAGCTGCAGGTGAAACATGCCTTAGAAATTCAATTAACCAGAACACATGTTAAGGAAATGGCTTTCCTAAGTCCTGTCAAGGGAGATCACAGGAAAAACTGTATTTGGCATGTGGCTGTTCAGTAAAGTGGGGCCAAACCATTCAGGGAAGAGGGAAGAACAACAGAGTTTCTGCTAGTCTAGAACTATTTACTGTCAGGATCGTTGCAGGGCAGGAGCCTCCCCACATCTCCTGTTTCACCAAGAACTAAAGAGGGGGACAATCTTCCAGCCAACAGACCCCCAAGCAGCTTCTCTTGAACAGGACATCCAGCACACAGCCCATACACCCAGGGGTGCCACCTCACTGTTTCTTCCTCTTCTCCCTCCAGGCTTCAGCCCTGGAGGGCTCTATTACCAAAGAGATGCTCATCACTGAGACCAAACAGAAGTAAGCAAATGTGACAATGACAAGATTGAAAAAAAGCAGGAATCAAAGTAATGTATTTTTCACTAGAGCTTACAGAGCCATTATCCAAAATGCCTGTATTCCTGCCTGCCTATGCACAGAAAACAATCAGGGGCCGCAGCCCAAAGATCCCTACTGCAAAGCAGAATCATTCAGCATATTCACAAAAAAAGATTCCTCTATCAGCTTCAAAATGGACTAAGCATATAATTAAAACCAGGGTCCTGACCTGTGCAAAAACATTTTTTTTGTTATCTTCAATTCCCTTTTTACTGCATTCCTACTTTACCACAGATGAAACAGAAGGAGCATGAGCAATGCTACTTCTGCACTGGCAACTGTAGGATTTTCATTGGCATTTGGACTCAGACTCATGTGCTCAACAGAAAGTGAGAAAAAGGTCTCATTCAGCACACAGCACCATATATAATGCTGCACTACCAAAATCCGTATTAAACCAGAGTTACATGAGATGACAGAAGAAGGACGGGGATGGAAAAAGAGATAAGATAATAATACAGATGAGACAATAAGATATGTAAAAGGTGATGCCCTGCACTGCTTTCTTCCTCTCCCAGGAGTAAAATCTGGTTAAGCAAATAAGGTAATGTGACCTCAGTGAACTTCCTGTTTTGAGGTGTGATGTGCAATGCCAAACCTACTTGGTAGCAAATAAAGTCTCTCAGCATGAAAGTATTTTCACAACTTCTCAGCAATGTCATTTTGACAGCTTCCTCTCATTTCCCACAAGATACTGCCTACAGCCATTTGCAGCCGATCCACACCCTTTTCCATGAAAAAGAGACTGCACCCACACTCTTTCTTTTCATTACAGAGGCGGCAAAACACAAATTGAAACAATCTCTGAAACCCTCCTTGCCCAGCTGCTTTAGGACCATGGGTTCCTACATCCCATAGGGCATAGCAACAACATCAGGGCTGAAGGATGAGCCCAGTAAATCCCCAAAATGTACCAGGGAACCACGTGCCTTTGAGCTCACAGGAGGCCAAGTCCCGAGGCAGGCAGAGTCAGCGTGCTGGTCCCTTGGCACAACTGAAACTGGGCTTCAGGGGGCACAGGAAAAGGAGCTGCATTTGCTGAACAACCCATGTACAATGCTGCTCCTCCTCTCCCATGGCTTTACCAGTTTTCTGTCTCCATCCCACATGACAAACCAGAGAGGTGGCACTGGGTCAGCAAAAACAGATGGAGTACAACAAGAAAACTTGCAATATCAAGTCATACTTTCCTGTGGGTCTACAGTGAAATTTTACAAACTTACAGAGGAGAATCTTTGCTGTTCCCAGTCACAAAACCCAGGTGACCACAGAATCCACTGCACTGCTGGCTGTCTATATTCAGTGAGGATCTGGGGCCTCCACACTCCACCACTGAGTCCTGACACTCTGCATCAACACTTGATCTTCTCACTATATCATTTTCCCCTTCTTTACAACAAGCATTAGAGGAAAAAAATTATGGGCGCAGAGGCAAGTTCAAGCTATAAAACCTGCTGTAGCCTCACTGAGAAAACAACAGGAAAATCACAGGAAGTGTCACATTTTGACCATTCAAACAGGTATCTTACACCCAGGTCAACCTGAAATGCACCTTCCAAACACACACAGTCATCCCTGCTTCTGGCAGTCACTGCTGTTTGATGACCTGTTCTCCCACAGCCAAACTTACTCTGCTCTAACAGACATGCCCAAAAATTGCACTCACCTCTATGGGCTCAGAAGGGGTTTCGAATTTGGATAGTTCTACTTTGGCTTTTGCCTTCAAATCTGACAGATCTTCATCAGTCTCTTCCTTGGGCTCAGAGAGGGTTTCCAGCTTGGATAGCTCAGCTTTAACTTTGGCCTTCAAATCCGAGACATCGTCATTGGATCCTTCATGGTATTCCTCCAGGAGAGGTTTGAGCTCCAGGGATTCAAATGATGCCTGATCTTGGCCATCCATGGGTCTGACATAGGCAGTTGGTTTCTGCTGCATTGCACTGGCTTTTGATGTCAAAGAAGGGGGAAAAGTCTGAGAGGAAGGCTGAGTGGTGCTGGTCAAGGTAACGGCTGGGCTGTCCCGACTTTCCTTCTCCTGTGATCCCGTCACCAAGTCCTGTAATGATTTGGTTTGATTGTAGGTTGACCCATGACTTTTGCTGCTGTTCTGTGACCTGGAATTGATATGCTGGCTGGAATGTAGAGGTGACAGGGGTGCCACGGGAGAAGACAACAAACATGGCAGGAAGGGGGAAAGCGCCAGAGGGGAGGCCTGCAGGCCATGAGCCCGACCTTCCCCGCTGCCAGGCCTGCCATGGTGGCTGTGGGGAAAGCCTGCCTGCGCGTCCCGGCCCCCGCGGCCGTGCTCGGGGCCGTGGCTGCGAGCGCTGGCCGAGCTGCGGCTCTTGCTGTGCAAACCCAAAGCTGGCTCTGTTCCTGGCTGTGCCTTTGGGTAGTGGCTGGAGTGGCTTGGAGGGCGAGGGGGTACAACCATGGGTCCCACGGGTGGACGGCGGGTCAGGTGCTGGAATGAAGATGGCAGTGTACGGATGGCCTTCTCAGGCGGCCCGGGGGCAAACTGAGGGGCAACGCTCTTTGGAATCCCAATAAGGTTTTGACAAGATTTGTTGGTCATGAACTCCTTGACCTCCTCATAATTGCCCAGCATGTTCTGAATTCGGCTAGACAACTCATCTCCTTTATTAGTCTGCAACAGAAGAACAAAGAGGTGAACATTTCAAAAGCCCCCCAAGAGATGCAGCTCATGGAAGAGACATTCTTCAGGATCTTAACTTAAGCATCACACATCACCACGAGCGAAGTTAGGTAAGCTCATCTTGATCCTGCAAATGTCTCCAAAGCAGATGGGACTGCTTAAGCCACTATCAAGCCAAGTTTGGTGCACCTGCAGCCTCCAGGAGTGCTAACATCAGATTCATTTCTTACACCCACAGCTGCAGACAGACAGGCAGCCAAGCTACTCCTGAGCACCCTCCCTCAAACTACAGGAGGCCAGCCCAAAGTCCATACTGCTCCTGCACAACCAACTGAGATTCAAGCACATACTCTGAGGAATTGAAATTAAGCAGATGGGAAAATGCTGTGTTTGTATTTATCATGCTCAAGTCTATGCAGAGCCACAGCTTTCCTCTTCCACCCCAGCCCTCTCTCCTCCTCTCTTCCCCTCCCAGCCCCCCCTACCATTACCTTGTAGGGTTCTGCAAAGAGGGGAGTTTTCTCAGAAAACTGTTTTTTGTCTTCCAGAACCTCCTGACTCCGTCTCTCTTTCTCTCGAATGCGCAGCAAATTTCTGTCTTCATTGCACAAGCTTCAGGAAGAAGAGAAAGGAAGGATGATTATCATGGTGCACCAGTGTTATCAACAAGTATCTACTCTGTACAGAAACCCTGGTTTCAGACAATAGCTTACATCCAAAGCAACCTTGAAATCCATGGGATAGTTACAGCTGACAAATCAGTTATATCAAGAATTTGCTGCACAACACAGTAATGTGGCACACAAGGTATATGCATCCTTCTCAGTGATTTCTATTCCTGATACCATCCTTCAAGAACAGTGGGAAGGAAAAAGCTATCCATCCATTTCATTGTGAAGCAAATTAAGGAGCAGTCAGTGGGGGTGACAAGCACACCAGCTGGCAAATCCATTTGCAACAATAACTGTGAAAAACTAACATTCTTGTTGTTCAGATTTCCACCCCAACTCTTCCCTGAGGAGTAAAAGAATCCATTATTTTGAAGGTGTTGCCACTTTCAAAGAACAAACTTTGTCTATTTGACAAAAAACAAGGCAATGTTGCTTGGCAATAAACAGGCTTGAAAGCTGCTCACCAGGAAACCCAAGCAGCTGCATTTAAAGCAATTACACAAACATATTTAGAAAGGTCTCAGAAACTCAGAAAACACCAGGTCAAATCCCTCTGTTCCTCCTCAACCACATCTGCATGCACTCAACTCCACCAGCCCCATGCCAAAGCACCAATAAACCTGTGCCACATGCACAGCAGAAGGATTTCAAGGCAAGCCAGACCATTTAAATACACCTTGCCTCTGAAATTCTACTGCAAAACAAGGGAATCTCTTGCCCTAATCTTTATAGACAGTGGGGAAGGAAAAGCATGCAGGCATCTCTCTCCTGCCTTATTTCTACTCTACTGCACAGTCTACTGTATACATACAATCCCTATATTCTTCTTCATACTCGCCAATTCTCAAGTGCCCACTTTGCAAGGGAAGAGCCTTGTCCACCCCACCAGTGACATCTTCCCAAATGTTACACCAATAGCCATCCTCTGAAAGTTTAATCATCCCTAGAGGAGAGGCAGAGGACTGCCTTTGCTAGCAGTTTACCAAGAGGTCCGACTGCTGCAGAGGGGGTTTCCTGACTCAGTGGGAGCTCTGGAAAATGATGCTGACAGATGGCAAATTTCTATATACGGAACTGCAGTAAGGATGTACTTGTACCACTAAGGCAGAAAAACATATTCAGGGGTTAGACTGTGCACGTTTAGCATAGTTTCCAACTTTGCTAGTGTCAAACTGTTTCCAAATATAGCAAAACAGAAGTGTCCAGTAATAGCTATGTACCCTACTCCTGCAAACAATTTTAAACATTCATAAAAGAAAAAAGAAGAAAGCAGGAATCACTGACCTTCAGTAAATACCTACAATCCTTCTGTAATAAACTGTATAATAGAACCACTTCCCCTGTACTTCTGATGTAATTTTGCATGTCAGCAATTTCCTATCTATAAGCAGTTAGCTGGGCAGTTACACTGTGTGTGCCAGAAAAGCTTTGTGCAGTCAGGTGAGGGAAACACCAACTGCAAAATACAAAATCTTAGTAAAAATTATAAGGCAAACTAGAAGCAATATTGGCTAGATTTGCTATCTAAAATGGTATGCTTGCAAATGATTTTTTTAAGTGAATGTATTTCACAAAAAGGCAGGCTACATATTATGACCCTGAAAATTGCTTTTTACTAAAATACTGCACTTACATCCATGTGGATTACAGATGTCCTTCTATTTCTAGGCTGGCAAGCACCCAAACTCAAGTAATCGAGTTGTTTTGCTCAGAGGTTCTGATTACATTCAAACAAAAGGAAAACCCTAAACCACTTGAATCTCTCACAACAATAATATTTATGATAACAAGTAGCTATGTTTCCTATATGTACCCTAACACTGAATGTAAAGCAACTTATGTGCTGCTTGCTGCAAAGACAGCAGCTGTAATACTTCTAAAGGCCTTTTCTTCCCCTGAACCTTCCTTGACCCCAAGCTCTCTTCCCAGCAATAAATTCTTTCTAAAGAGTGTGGAGGGGGGGTAGAGGGGAAGGGCAGGGACACTGCCTATCTGCCATAGTGCCAGTTCCTGAAGGTTTCAGAGGAGACAAAGGTTTCAGCTCAGGACCCTCCCAGCAGACAGGGGGGCTCACACAGGTATGGGAGCACCGCGCACTGCTCAGTATTCAATACCCTCACAGGGTACCATGGCCCAGGCTGCTGGCCATGCACAGCCAGCTGCCCCTGCAGCCAGGCCAGGGGTCACTCCCCTCCCCTTTGCTGCTCGGGATCACCACCCACCCTCTGCCTCCCGTCTGAATCGGGTCAATGTAATTTTCATTCCGAGTTTTCCTCCAGCCTCATTGAACAGAAGGAGCTACAGTTTCAGAAGCAGAAGGATAAGGGGAAAAAACACTAAGTAGCTATTCATTTAATAATGCAGTTGAGAGCAGCAGCCTTCCCCTCTTGAAGCTGCAGGCAAGACCTTAAACTGTCTGAAGACAAGAACTAAAACCCCTTCCAATTCTATTTTATCGTATATGTATCACGAAAACCTTTTGAAAACCTGGGCTATGCTGTAAATCACAGGGCACGTCCCTAAGGTCAAGAGTCAGGAAGCCAGGCAGAAAGCCCCTGAGAAGCACGGTCAGCTCAGGCCCTGCGTGGCCCCGTGCCAAGAGGAGAGGAGGTCGCCATGTCCTGCCCGGCGCCAGCAAGGAAACCCACACGGAGACGCCGTCTGCCAGGCTCCGGCAAGGTGCCCCTCACACACGCACTGCCCCAGCCCTGCCACTGCCCAAGCTGTGGGGAGAACCCCAACTCCTGCTCCTCAGGAACCTCTTCAGAGTCACAGCTTTGACACTCAGATTTTCCTAGAATGAGAACTCAAGAAAAACCTCAAAACCACCCCCAAGCTCTTCCTTACTGGTTTGCAAATGAACCTCGAGGCACGGCACCAACACACGGAGCACATGGGAGCCTGGGAATTAGGGGATACATCCACAGATCACCCCCACCCCCCAAAAAACCCCAAACAGTGCTTTGATACAGACTGAAACAGTAGAATTCTGCTAGGCTCCAAGCAGCCCAAGGTGAAGGCACTGCACTGGCTCCCATAATAAGGGATTTGGTTCAGGAAGTTCTGCAAAGCACACGCCCTGATCCGCAACACCATCCAGACTTGGGTCTGTAACAGAAGCCATAAAATGCCGACGTGCTCTGAAGCTGCTCTCAGCAACATGCCAGCCCTTACTACATAGGTTCAAATGCTGATATGTGACAATCCAGGACATGACAACATTTTCAAAAAATAGACTAGTGCAGGAAGAAATTTTGCCTCCTATGTCCCCTGTGTTCTCCAAGTGAAAATTAAATGAAAATAAAAATTTGCTTTAATTGTAATAAGATATAGTACTGGCTCCCAAAAGGACTTATCCAGGAGCAAGGAAGGAACGTGGAAAAAGGCTAAAAAGCAAACACACAGAGAACACTTCCCTCTCAACATGCAGAATCTCTTCCTCTGAAACACTGAGACACAACATTTCATTTTAGTACAACTGGAGGAAAATATAAATTTATTTAAACTGTTTTGTTATTAACATTGACTCTTTTTTAATGTGAGAAAATGCTAATCATGATTGAGAGACATATTTTTGCTTAAGGTAAGACACATCATTCCTGAAAACAATTAAACAGATCACAAGGATGCATCACAACTGCCTTCCTGCAGCACCCCAGCTCAGTTTCTATTAAAATCTCCACAGAAAAATTACCACAATTTATAGAGCCAAGATACATCTGCAAAGATTAAATACACAGTGTCTTTCATCAGCCTGAAAAGAAACACAGATAAAGTCATGGCACAGAAAGCTCCTGAGCATCACAGCTGTGCTCAGCTCCCACGCTGGTATCACCTACACAGCCTGACAGTGAGTGCAACACAAGCAGATGGAAGGACAACACTACAGCTAATACCAAACAGCATCCAAAACTCCCTGTCCTAACCTTTGCTTCCTTTCCTTTATGGAGACATCGACAAGTTGTGACTTGCCGAATCTTTTAACTTCTGTTTCACATCAAACACTATTTCTCAGAAAATACACAGTTTGAACATACACAAGTGGTAAGAGAAAAACACAGGGTAGAAGTACAACAGATGGTACAGTTAGTCAATCATTTTCTGCATCATCATCATCAATCAGCTTTGGTACATGCTTCCCAAAAACACATATCCTCACACTGAAGTGATATGAATTGGAATTAGCTTTTCAAGATTTTGCTTCCTCTAGCTCCTTCAACTCATCACATCTATCCAGCCCTGTTTCCTGACTACATGACAGGGATATCAGAACCACTGAGCAAGAGACCAAGGCCTCACAGCCCACCTGTTTATCTACAATGACTGCAAGAAACTTCCTGTCAAATATTTTTGGACAAAAAATGTGTTCCAAGAAAATGCAGCACTGCTGCAACCTTTCCTTCAAAGCATATGGAAAAATGATCCTGAATACACCTCTTTTTATGGTTTAAACACATAGCCTCCTAGGTTACACAAAAAAATAAAAATTTGAAGCAGAGAAGGCTGGGATGTTGTAACAGGCAGAAGGGAACTGCCACTTTACTTAAGTAGAAGCTAAGTTGGCCTTTGCCAGAAAAAAAAAAGTTCTACTTTTGTAACATTAATCATCTTCTCACTCAGTCTCTCCTATGGTAATCTTTGGGTTCAAATTCTTACTTATTTGTTTCCTCCCACTGTTGCCAAGTTTAAAATTATATTCATTACTCAGCCATTAAAAGGCTTTTGCTTCCTTTCAGCATCAATAGGCCTTTGATCATCAAGCAGTTCCCAGGAGTAAGCCTGATCTTTTCCTAAGAACTGAGCCCCTGCAGCGCCCAGCGACTTTTGCAGGAACTGGGAACTCTCAGATGTTCTTCAAACATGACAGATCCTTCATAGCCTCAACTTAAACCCCAGTGCAAATGGCTATGCACTTAAAAACACACTCCAAGATTTCTCAGCCCGTGGTCCACAAACCACTGAAGTCTCAAAAGAGGAAAAAGCAGATTTGTCAAAAGATGCAAATATCTGACAGTCACAACCTTTTTTGTGCCTACTCAAGAAAGGCAAACAAGTGAAAAGTTTATGACTTGGACTTTCCCTCACACCCTGAAATGCTTAAAATCTATTATTCAGTCATAAACTGCCACGTACAACAGCAACTTAGGAAATCTGAAAAAATGTGACAATTATGGAGCTATGGTGCCATAGCCGAAGACCTGCACAAACCAAGAGGCAGCATCTGCACTTGTGTTGCTGCAGAAATGAAGTCTCCAAAGTAACCCAGACTTTCAGCCTCTCCCCATGCAGGTGACGTTAACAGAACAGTCAGAAAAGGTGTTAATTATAAGTTAGACGGGGAACACGAAAGCTGTCATTCTCCATTTAAATGCAAATATATTAGAAGGACTTTTAAGAAGGTGTGATTGTGTGAAGTGTAATTACAAGGAAAGCAGACAAGGAGTTGATGAATTTAAGGCTTTGTTTGTTCTGGATGTGGCAGGCAAGGCAGGAAATGTGAAAAATTTAAATCACCGGGTATGTGCAATGAAAAATCCTGACCACTTGGCCTGTGCAAGGCGTTCTGTACGCGGCAGGCTCAGGCACACATCCCAGGATTTCCTGCAGCCACGTGAGTGCTCTGACTGCCATTCAGCCCCGAAGGCATGCGTGTCTTTGTGGGTAGGTGAGTAAAGATCCGCAACTCCGGCGCTATTCCAGGGATCGGGCATGCGAGAAAGAATCCAAGCTGCTGGCGCCTTGGCTGCGGCTGATGGAGCAGCTCTAGAAGCGCAGTCTCGGACGGGACCCGAGTCCAGGCCGAGTTCCCCGGATTTTAAGAGCCCTCTCACGGCTGCACACCAGGCAGCCTTGATTGCGGGGACCCAACCGCGACAAGACTGAACTTCCCTGTGAGCAGCATTTGCAGGCAAGAGGAAGGAGCCTTCTCACCTCATCAGCAAGGATCAGAAAGTTACCTTTGGCAGGATACAGATAAAACAGCTGCCCCAATGGGTTTATTTTGCAGAGGTGACAGTGAAAAATAAGTTATTCTAAACTTCACTCTCTGTATCAAAATGGGAAGCATCAGTTTGCCTCTAACGCATTTACAGCGCTCTGTCGCACAGCTGAGCAAACATTTTCACACAGCCCCAAGTGCCTCCTCGCACAGAGGAGCCAGGGCCAATCTGGCCAGGCTCAGCTGGTACACCCAGATCCCTCTGACAGCCTGCTACATCCTGCCTTTGTCTGAGAATCCGCTTCCACGGAGAATCGGCATTCCCTGCTGAGCAGATCCTGCTCCAACCGAGCAAGGACTCTGACTCACCCACGATTTTCTCAGAAGTGACCTTTTCCCATTTTTATGGATTTAAAAGCCAGCTGCAGTCACGGAGTCTCTCATGCACAAAATGCAACCTGGCATTATTCCCGACTTGCCAGAGGGCGAGCGCAGGGCTGCTGGCACAGCAGGGTCACCGGCCCTGTGCCCCAGCCGCTGTTGCACAACTGTTCCGGGCACCTTCCCTGCCTCTGCAGCACCTGCAGCTTGCTGCGAGCCGCACTTCTCCCTTCATCAAAACGGCGGTAAAGCACTTGGCAAGCGCCGGGAACTGAGCGCGTCGACCTGAACTCACACGTGGCCGTGTCAGAGCAGCACGGGGGCGATTTGGGTTAAGTCAGTGTTCAGGTAGTAGGCAAGCAGCAAGAAAAATTAAGGTGAGTAGACCCGTCAGAGACTCAGCTTGACACATTCTGCTCTCCACCAGGATCAACAGCACCTGGAACACCTCCCACTACTTGGGAATGGGCTGCCCTGCAGCATTACTCCCTCCCACAGTGCTTCTTCCTCTTGATTATCTACATGTCACTTACAATAAAAAACATCATGCATTTCTCTTGATTGTTTAAGTCAGCCTGAGACATGTAAACAAATTTAACTCATTGTCTTACAAACCCCAGCTCAGGAAAATTATGTGATTGAAGTAAAATCGGTGGAAGAATGCCAAATCTCAAGTTTTGTTAAGCTTGGCCAGATCCTCCAGCACTCTGCACTTCAGTGCCCGGCTTCAGCTGTTATCTCTAAGCCAAATCTTTCTGGCAGGGCTCTTTAAATCAGCAGCATGAGCACAGGAGCAGGGTAACCACCACATGGTGAGCAGCAATCCTTTCAGAGCATGTACATGGGTGCACAACTGCCCAGCACGGGGAGAAGGTGTTCCCCAGTGGAAACAGAGGCAGGATGGTGATATTTTATTAACTCACCCACCACTAGCAAAATATCAGTGTCTCTAACGCTGACAAGGCACACTTGAATAGTCAGAAGTGGCTATCAGCTGCCGCCCAGCAGTCTGAAGGCTTTCTTCAGTGAAGCGGTGCATGAAATCTCCCACTGTACCCATCTGCCTCTGAATTCCTCATCTCAATGGCAGGAATCCAGCACCTGGGATGAACTGCTGGAGGCTTGCCTGGGAAAATGCATAGGGTACAACCTACATTCTACCTTATATAAAACCTATCCTACCTGTTAATTTGGTTTTGCCTTGAAATTCCTTTTTTGCTGTTCTTGTTGTTCAATAAAATCAATAGATTTAAAGGCAGCAAGTGAACTGTGTTTGCAGTAGTAATGCACAAAAAGCAGAATGCAAAAATGAAATCAGGTTTCTATTTCTTTAAAGTATGCTCTAAAACAATGTTCTTTACTGGCAAATCATGAGAGATTAGGGTTAAAACGCTGTTGCAAACTAGTACTATCTGAAAAGGAACCAAATAATTAAGGGATCATCAAAAAGCATTTTTACCTTTCATATTAATTTCCCAGACCTATTTTAATTCATTTTTTTCACACAATTGCAACATTTTGGTACACACATATTTCCACCTTAGTGGTTAAAGGAAATTAAGCCATGCTTGCTGAGACCTACTGTTTCTTCCCACCTGATATCCAAATATTTTATTTCTCATGTAGCACAGAAATAGTCAAGCAAAGCCCAATGGTCCCCTCCAACCCAGTTACAGTTTCTCCAGTATCCTCATAAAAATGATAAAGCTTTGAAAGAACTCTCAGCTAAAAGGCCTTAAGATAAAAAGCAAGTTATAGCAATGTAAAAAAAAGAAAAATAACAATCCAGGTGATAGCAGCTGTTAAATTTCAGAAAATGAATGGTTAATTTTCTATGTTAAATACTTTTTCAAGTTAAATCAAAGACTGAAATCTTACCATCTATTTTATTGCCTTAGTTCTTTGAGAGGATACTGAAATGCTTACTGCATGTGCAGGAAGTTAAAAGCAGTAAATTTTCTATTTTAGGACTACATTAAAATTATTCAAGTGGACATGCCTTTTGTTCATTGATTTTATAGAATTTCCAAAATGCCACTAAAAAACCCCCAACATTACTGTTCTCCACTACTGTAAAAAAAGAATTTCAACAAGATACACAGTTTGTAGAAAAAACCCGAAATGTTTAGTGAGCAGCTGCTTCATGTGTGCGCATTTTAAATCCCATCTCACACAACGCTTCTCCCCACACAGCTACCATCCCTGCACATCTGGCCAAGTGAATATTTCACTGGTTTTTCCCCAGAGCCTGCTATCAGCTGACCTTGTCCCTGCTCGGACAAGCAGCTCCTATTCCATCAGTCACTCTGCCATGTGGCCCACAGGTGCCACAGCCTACACATACTGCCACATTCTCGCTTCACACACAGCTCAGCTGAGCTTGGCTCCCCTTCAGCCATCCCCAAACCCCCGTTTCTTAAAGAGCTGACTTCATCCAGCTTGTTGTAAATGCTGTCAGACAGCTGGAAAGGGCTGGCAGTGAGAGCTCTGCAGAGCCCAAGAGCCTTTCACCTCAGATTTCCTGCACAGTCCAAAGGGTCCTCCTTTCTTCCCTCTGTGGCCATCCCAGCTGAGAGCCAGCACAGGCTCCTGGAGCTGACAGCTCAATGCAGCTCAAAGCCCAGCGTGTAAAATGTAACATCAGCCTGAGAACTTGCTCCTTTCCCGACTGCAAATTCTGAAGCTGTTCAAAGAATTAACTCCACATCAAATGCTATCAGTGGTTTAATTTGCTGTGAGGCATATCAAAAGCAAAACCTGCAAATATGAGCATTTGAAACTGTCTCAGAAATATGGATATGTGCAACTCTGCCTCCAGAATCTTTAATCCCCTGCAACCTATTAAACACAAGAACAACTTCTTGTGAAACATTCTTACTGTAAATCCTTCCCAAACAAGTGAGTAAATCAAATCTAACATGCTAAGAACACGATAGTACTGTAACTAAATTGAGATTAAGAAAAGTTTAAAAATATGAAAGAGATGAATTCTTTCATACTTTCATAGAAATTAGCAGCAAACACATCATGCATGAAAGAAAGGTTTCCTATCCTTTTGAGTTTTTCACTTACATAACAGCATGTACCAAGTAACAGGTTGGACAAGTCTTATCTGCATAGCAAGGACTACGTAGAAGCATAACGAGATTAGCAATGTTTGTTGAAAAGATCTGTTTATATGCTGAAAAGCCTATTTAAAAACCTTTCCTGCATTCTCTGCCAGATTCTAATTATTCCAGAAGTATTTTCTATTTTTTTCATCTATACACAGAAGGGCCTGCTAACTTTCCTATGGTTTGTATCTGTTTTTCCATTTTATTAAGAGGTGCACATGCTCTGTAGCTGACTACCTCTCTGTGCTGGAGTTTCAAACTGCAATCGAATCATCAGCCTGAACAAAGCAGCTCATTGTCATTCTGAAAGAACTTGGCAAGTGTTCAATCTAAGCAGGAGCAATAATCCATGACAGGGTGCATTAGGCAGGTACTGATGCATGCCTAATGCACACTGCAAAGTATATACCCCTCCAAAATACACTCTGAAGTATCTTATCTCTCCTTTTTCCTGCTTTTTAAGAACGTTTACATAAGCTGTTACTTTTAGCAACTACAAAAAGCTATCCCTTTAAAGAATAATAATAAACTGGATACAAATACTGTCCCACTGCAATTCTGTACACAATTACTCAACATATTTCTGTTTTTTCCAATGAAAAAACAAAAAACAAACCAAAACAACAATAATAAAAACAAAACAAAACAAACACAAGCCACATTTTCACCACGTGCACCTCTGTTTAAAAAGCACCTATTTTCCCCTGGTGCTGGAAGCAGCCAAGTGCTCAGCTCCAGCACCATTAGCCACACTTGCATGCAGGCAGTGGGAACATCACCCTCTGGCTCGCACCAAACCAACAGCCAGCTCCCGTTCCCACGGGACAGCAGCACGGCTCTGGCACTGCCGAGGCCACTGCAAACACTGCAAATCCCTGAGCTGCCTGCTGCAAGCCCGGGGCTGGGTCTGCCTCTGCGTGCGCCTGGCAGAGCCCAGCGGGCACCGGGCATGTCCCAGCCGTGCCAGGAAAGGCCAGAGCAGCACAGGGGCTTCTGCAGGCAGGTGAGCTCGGGCATCCTTGCCTAAGGCAGCACCGGGAATCCAGGAACTGCATGTACAAGGAACTACACCCTGGGAAAGGGGAGTGCTGCTGGGAACCAGCAAGGCCAATTCCAAAGCACTTACCTCGCCTCCCTGAGCAGCACCTGAGTGCTCCTGGAGAACTGCTCCCTGCTAACCATGCCCTATTCTGGAAAGCACACAGCTGTACACCACATCCACAGCCAGCTCAATACCCAGCTAACAGCTGTTTCACCTGCTGCTCCTAATCTAGGTGAGACATCTGAAGGATGGACAGAGTTTCTCTAAGGACTACTGTATCTTGAAAGCCATTACCATTGACATGATCGTGGTCAATGTACCACATCTTGGCTGCCTAAAAACATGAGGTATTTTTTGTGAACCAGGTAACACAGCAACCCCATGATTTTTACAGGGAGGCAGAGGGACAATGTATTTTCTAGCTGAAGTAGCAAACTACTACATATCAGGAGTTATCTGCCAATAATTGGGCAATGTGCTGATTAATACATTTTCTGGGTTGCCTAAGGACACTGCATGCATGAGTATCTCGTCATTATTAATTAATCACTCTTTGTGCTTTTATCCTGGTAGAATTTACATGTCGCACACAGTGAATACCCTGAATGAGGCAATTCCTACCTCCAAAAGCACTTACTATTGTCAGTTTATTTGCCCTGCTTAGCCCGATGCTCAGATTGGCAATAAATCATCATTCTTAGCAGCTGAAGTGTTTAGTGTCTTTCATTCAATATTCAATTTCTTTCCTCCTTGCTGTTCCCCCTGGAAGGACAGTAATCATGTGCTGAAAAGTCATTTACAGCACTGCAATTAAGAGATTATTCCATTAGGCTTTGTATTTCTATCCGGTTTTATGTTTCCATTAAAAGCACTTTGTTAAACAATTGAGCAAACAACTTCATGCAACAGCAGGAGCCTCATGAGCTGATGCCTGTCAGGCCGAGCCCGGTGAAGCAGCCCAGGATGGGCAGGAGGGGCTCATGGATCCACAGAGACCCTCCTCTTAGGCAGGATCCCCAAACCAGGGACAGGACAGGCAGCATGACTGCAGATGGGCCAGTGTGGCATCAGGAGTTGGGGAGTGACTGCTGCCAAGAGATTGGGTGGAACTGAGGAAGAGTCCCTGGCCAAACACCTGTGAGTGGGTGCATTCCTCTGTAAACACAGCATCATTTCTTGTACCTCTAAGAACAGAGCAAAATTGTCAAGGAAGTTCTATTTATTTCTATAAAAACTGACCACCTCTTCAAGGAGCAAAACCTGAGAGCCAAAGAAGTCACATCTGCCCAGGCAATGACTGTGGTGATTTCACACCGAGCTTGTGATCAATGCTGGAAAATCCCACCAAAATGCCTCAGAAATACACGTGAGGAGTTTCACCAGGCACATCCAGCATTCTGTTCACTCAGTGGTGACTCAGGGCACTTCCAGGGAATAAACCACCTTCTCTGATAACGCCCTTCCAAGTCCGTACCAGTATTTTCATGGCAGCAGCCAACGAGTTCCTGCCCTCAGCACCATGGTGGCAACAGACTTGCAAGGAGAATGAATCAGCTGCCTCTCCCCGGGGTTCCTCATTCCTGCCCTCCCACACTTGATCCCAACAACAGCCACTCCCTGCCCTCAGGATGAAGCAGGAGGTCTGTGCTCAGCTCACCGAGGGACAGAGCAGATGCTCCACAGGAACCACTGCACCGAGCTCCTGCAGAAGGTTTTCCATTCTTACGTGCAGGCTGCTGGACTTTTCCTCACCCCCGAGTGTCTGCCCAGAGCTACACTCAGTGCCAAGCACAGAAAGCCCCTCCATAACCCGTGTGCCAGCAGCCAGCTTCCCGCAGCGTCACAGGGATGCGCTGACTCAGGATTGCTTCATCTCTCTGTACTCTCTCGCTGGCCCTGAAATTCATTCATGAAACATCCACAAACAGAATGAGCAACACCCCCCAACAGCAGCTGACACCTCACATAACCCAGGTAACATCCAGCCAAGCAAGCTGTAGAAAAGCTAGGTATTTTCGAGAAAATGCAAGTTGATCACAGTAATTTGGAACCACGGGATAACATTCTCCACACACACTTTTTAACACATTCAGTAACTTTTCCATCTTGCCCAATTTCTTGGTTAAACAGTGACTAAAACACAGGCTGAAAAAGAGTCAAATTCTGCAAAGCAAAACTTGCCATAAGTATTTCTGGAAGCCACTTGAAAAAAAAGGAGTAAGGAAAGAGTCTCACTATTTATGCAATTTTCTATTCTTCTTGAAACTTCCATTAATCCTCAGAACAGCTCTTAGAATCCTTCCCAACTAGCAAATGGTGCCTTAACTCCCCATTTTTTCACTTAACAGCCCTGCTTAGAAATGTGGAGCTTGTAGTAATGCATACAACAGGGAAAGAACACAGGAAATTGTAAGGTTAATATCCCTCCCTTTTCTACATCTCTTTTTCTGTCACTTCTCAGTTTCAAGCTGTGAATCAGGAATCCATTTTGAGCACTTGCTTTTACACATGCAAAACCCATTCTCAGTGTAAAAGCTCCAGGTCAAGAATTCTTTTTGAGCACAAGCTCAAGCAGAGCTCTTTACCAGGAACACCCTTTTGAAGTGGACTTGAAAACTTAAAAGCCAAAGGAAACCAGAAAATTAGATACTAGCATAAATTCCTTTTTTCACTAAAGTACAACATTGCCTTATAATACACAGTTTAAGTCTCTCAAAAGATATGGAAGGAGTAGACCAGCTGGAACCCAGTGCACAAGCTGAAGGCTACAATTTGGCCCCAGATGAGAACAGCATAGAGCAACCCAGAGGAACCAATAAAATTTGAAGCAGCAGCTGTAACAACACCTTGCGTGTTCACCCTGCTGAGCCCTGGCACATCAATTCTCACCACTGCCTCAGCTTTCAGCACACCCTTGGCCAGCTGAACTCACACAAACCATTTCAATCCTCCTCTGGTTTCTACCTTCCATTGAGACTCAGCTGTGTGTAAGCAGGATCCTAGATCTGTATCTAGGCAGTGCCTGCACCTCCCTTGCACTCCCATCTCATTTGCACTCGCCCACGTGAAACAGAAGAGGAAAGGGTGAAAGAATAGTTCAAGGGCCTTCTAAGAAAACTGCATGGCTTAATTAAAGACCTTTTAAATGTATCTTATTAACCTCAGCAACTGCTACTGGTTGTTCAGACCTCCCCCTCTCTAGGGGAAAGAAAGAAATATTGAACAAGTAAAACCAAGCCATTATTCACTTGGCAGATTACTGTACACAAACAGCCTTTCAAGTTGTTACATTAAAGTAAACACAGCTTATATCAATATCATCTGTACTTTTCCGTCATTAGGCTGCCAGGGAGGAGATGGCCCACTTTCAAGGAAGCAATTTTTACAAAAGGAAACCATTAACTTGATATTTAATCGATGAACAAAGGAACAGGGAAGTGAAGAAGAAATAGCCCAGAAGATGGGGATGGGACACAGAAGAGAGTTTTCTTCACAATACCTTCTGTTATATGGCATTTCTATCAGACTTTTCCATGGGGACAGGGGGGATATTTTCAAACAGGATTTTGATGTTTTCTCCTGCTATAGTTGAAAATAGAACCTTTTCTCCTATTTCTACTGTTTTGACTGGCACAAATGATGGCCAAATCAGAAAGTTACAGGAATAAGCACTGTTAAGGGAGCTGAGTGGAAACAGTACTGAACACAGGACCCCTGGCTAAGACACTGTGAGCTCCATACGTGTCTCTTTATAACCAAGTATAGCACAGACACCAAAGTCAGTTCTAGCTAAGAACTGAAACCACTGTGTTTGGCCAATGTTCAGCCTAAAGGACAGAATGTCAACTAAATGTTCATTACATTTAAAAATTAACCCAGACTGCATCTGGGTTTATAAGCATTACAGGATGAGGGGTTGTGTGTGTGTGTGTGTGTGTGTGTGTATGGTCAATATCTTTGATTTGGCATGTTTTGGTAGGGTTTGTTTAATACGCACAGCTCCTCAGTTTTCACAATTCTCTCAAAAGTTGTTCAAATAGTAAAACAACATCAACACACACCAATACAGTTGCCAAACCAGATCCCAAGAAGGTTTTGGTTGCAATTACCAGATTGTGCAATAATTACAAACTGCTTTCATTTATTCAAGAAGTACAGAAGGAGGTTCTGGCTGTGAAACACAGTGCCACACTACATCAGCTGTCTATATTGCAAGAGGAAGAAACAGCAATAGGTTCCCTGCACATAAATTCTCTCTGTCCCTCCAAACATGCAGGAAAAAGGGATGTGTAATGAAAGAAACCTATTTACTGTCAGTCAGTTCATCCAGTTTACTTAACTGACTTGGAAAGAAAACACCCTTTCCAAATCATTAAGAACCAGACCGATTCACATGTTTAAGTAATGGAAGAACCAGCTTGGGAGCCAAGTTTTAATGTTATCAATTTCTGCAGATTGGCAATTTCATCCATCTGTTTTACTCCACTGTGGTCCCACTTGTGCAGAGCTGCACTGTCAGTGCACCATGGCACCAAACAACAGCAATACTCATCAGTGACATGCTCAGGTAGGTACAGAAACTCCACTTTGGGACTGGCTCACTTGGAACCAAAATCAAAGCTGAAGTCATCCCACCTAGCCACTAAGAGCTTGGAACTGGTTTGGAAGGAATAGGGAACAACAGCAAATAGTTAAAGGCATCTTCAGAGGGAAATTCTACACTGAAGCTGCTAATGTTTTTTCTTCTCCCATCCTTGGCTTTCTTCTCCCATCTTCATTTTGATTACAAATAAATAGAGAGCTGCAAGGGAAAGCTTTGTGCCACTTAATTCACTAAATGACCAAGCCTTTTTTCATATGTAAAACACCGAGTTACTGAATTTTCCCAGTCAATTTAGATCTATTGTTCTCAATTCCTCATTGTACAAGTCAACTTCTGCAATGGCAGAAGCATCCCAGGTCCCTGAATAATAGATCTCATTATTACAGTGTTTCTAAAAGCAGATTAGACCTTCTCAAAGAACAGCACATGATTTTACCTATTTTTCTCTCTCCCCAGTACAGGTGATTGCAGAGAATGTTCTTATGCTCTAGGACTAGTTTTTTTACCCCTGTAGTGCATTACACAGAACCAGGCATTCCCTCTACAAAGGGCCACAAACCCAGCTAAGCAAAGAGAGCCTGTTAATAGTTTGCTGAAGCCAGTCCATGTAAAATGGATAGGGGTTTGCAAACAGATAAAGATCACCTACAGTGTTCCAAAACCTCAGCAAAGTGATCACATTCCCTTTAAATATTAAGGCACTTGCTCATCTTGCTTCCAGAATGAAAGCTACAGAATGTCATGCATTGAATGAGAAACCCAAAAATCAAACCAATTAAAAGTTAACTGCTGGATAAAGCTGAGCACTCTGCTGCAAGGGAGCTGCAGGGTCTCAGCAAAGAACAGAGACACAGTGGTCCAGAAGAGCTCTTTGGCCAACACAGCTTGCACCCACCATGCCACAGCCATCCTCCCAGAAGCCATAAGCCAGAAAAAGCAGCTCCTTCACCAGTATCATGGAGCTCACACTTGGGCCGGCACAGTTATCTCACCTCTGCAGTGCACTGCTGCCTTCCAGCTGTGCCAGCACTTTTCACTGAGTCTGCAGTGAAAGAAGGTCTGCAGTGACAGACAGACAGACACACATGGCAGCTTCCAGGTAGTGACAATTCTAAGGGAGTCTTCTAAAAATCCGAGCAAAGCTCCCTGCTCTGCAGCACAGAGGGCCAGACCAGGCTCTTTTTCTGTTAGCACATGTTATTTTAGTAAAGCTAAGAAGAAAAAGATCTCTAGACTGACAGCCTGTTCTCAGCAGCGCCACAGGTTTACTGACATCAGGAAAACAACTTTTCCTAGAACAGCTTGTTCTGCCGAGGGCTTTGGGGACAGGGAAAAGAGAATAATGTCACCAAAGCACTTCTAAACTGCCAGAATATTCCCTGCCTTCAGATTAGGATGATTTTTCCAAAATAGCCTACGGGGGGAGAGGAGTATTGAGAAATAGCTGCATACCAGTTACAAGGGAGAGTTTCTGAGCTCTGCTTGAAAAGATTAATTATGCCAGTAATATCTTTTTAAGCGAAACCTTACAAACTGCAGAAGAACAAAAAACCCAAAAGCAATTTCTTATCACGTCTCCAATTCTCCAGAGATGTAAATATCCCTTTACTGCTCCACATTTTAATAATTCCTTTCCATTTCAGATGCAAGCAGACAGCTGTATTTCAAAATGCAGTGCCCACAGCTCAGCTCAGGGAGGAGGCACGTGCACTGGAGCTTCTCACACATCTCACATGCACACACCACCTGCTAAACACCCTGCCATGAAGGAGCTGATCATCACTGCTGAATACATCCCTTGCTGCTTACAGCTTATACACTATTCTAAGAAGCAAAGATATACAGAATAAAAATACTACCATACGCTCAAGAGTTTCCTCTTTTGTTTCTTTTAAAAATACTTATCACTCAGGTTTTGGTTGAACTGGTGATATAGGTTTTTGTGGTTTGTTATTTTTTGATGAGTTTTTGGGGTTGGTTTTTGTTGCTTTCTTTTTTTTTATTTGCAAGTACAGAAATGAAACCCACAGTCCTTGCAGTTCTGAAAATGAGTTTTGCTGTTGTCTCTGAGGTTAACCATTAACAATTTGCTTGTTGAACTTTCTCTAAAAATTACAGCAGGAACATTATTTTCTCTTAACCTGATGATAACATTGCAAAAACAACAGTAAAGGAAAACTTTAGGTTGCTAGTACAATAAACATTCATAACAATTGAAAATGACAATTCTACAAACAATATCTAAGCCTAAACTAATCCAGAAGTCAAACATCTTCCTGAAGAATTTGTGACGAAGGTTGCCTAATCAAGTGTGCCTAGATACCTCAGCTTGACAATTCTGAAGCATTAACAGGAGCAGAGCAACTTCTCAAATGCAATTTTGCGCCCACACACCTGCTCTTTCTCCCCATTTGCCACCTCCCCCTTCCAATACAAGAATAAGGCAGCAAAAGAAATGCACTTTTTAGAAAGCCATGCAGTTCAATAGGGTGATAAACAACTTCTGCAGCTCAGCAGCAAAAGAGCTGAGCTAGGGGCTGGCTCTGCACACAGCAGCCACCACAGCTGAGAGGGAAGATGGGCTACAAGAGTTCTACCTCTCACCACTTTCCACAGCTGCTTGATTCTCTACTGATAGAGAATTCAACTTCACTTCCCTGAATTGCCTATGGATAGGCCACTGTGGAAAATCTTCTCCTAGCACATGCAGCACCTCTTGTCTGTTCCCCACAAAAGCATTCTGCTGGAGAGGCAGCTCTATCTTAATCTACTATGGTAACACCTCATTTGGGAGTGATAATTGCCCCAGCCAATCCCACACTCTTCCCTTTTTTATCATGGACACAGATGAACTGCAGCAGCCAAAACTGCAAAACATAAAATAGCCAGTACATTTTCCACTATAACATACCACAGGGGGAAAAAAGCTCCAGGCTGTGTTCAAGACTGAACAGAAAAATACTTTCTCTATTTTTTTGAGGCTTGTGCAGTAACTCTTTTGTCATGCCAGGTAAGCAAACTCTGCACCCCCAACCACTGAGCACCAAAGCCAGGCCCTAGGATGACACCTTGCACTCTTTCTCACTTCACTGCCCTCCACCTCACGGAAAACAATGCCATTGTGGCATTCCCACCTAACTTCAAGGAGACACCTTTTCTATTCTATTTTAAAGGCATTTAAAAGCTTCATGTATCATTCACTATGGCTCCTCTCAGAAGAAAAGTGCTGAGGAGAATTTATGCACCTCATTAAAAGCTTGTTTCCTGCTCTTCATGCTGCATCTTGCAGTTGTACTAGCAAATGATTTTCTCATAAAAAGCTGTGAGAAGCGGCTTCTCTTTGTAACACAGATTCAGACACAGGAAAATTACACGACCTAAGGAAACATTCCCTTGTATACCAGCTCAAGTATGCCATGACAAACGCACTTCAGAGTTTTCAATGGCCTATTGCAAATTGGAATATCCACTCCTAATAAAACCAAACCAACCTGAAAAATTCACTTCCCTGTGAGCATCTCTGTCTTCTGTGTGGGAGAGTTTCAGCTGCAGGTCTGCCTCAGAGCAACTCCACGCTCAGAAAGTCCAGGCAATAAGGAATTGCAAACTGAAAATCCCCAGCAGCCCACAAAACATGCCATAGACCATCCAGACATCTGGTTCTGGAGAAAACAGGTCTGTATTTCTAGGCAAGGGTGGTAGCAAGCAAAACCAACAGGGTTTCATGGGATATTTTAGCTTTCAATAGACAAGTAAACTCCAACAAGATATTGTTTCAGCCCTTCTTGACCTCCATCAGCTGACCGGAACTCAGCATCATCAGGCAATACTGGCATTTGCCTGTATAAACAGGATCCATGAAACAAACAAGTTATGAAAAGTGTCCTTACATCTGGCCTGGAAAGCTGTGAAATGACACGGAATGAACTAAAGCTGCATTATTCAAAGTAGCTTCTCCTCAGGGAAAAGCCTCAGCTTTACTCTCTTCAGAATTTACTGTCTTTTAAATATAGATAAACCCACATTTTATTTCTGCAAAGCACCACCTTTTTTCTACCAGAACGGGCAGTACAGTCTCCTCTCAAGATTCTTGTGTGTTTAGCTGGTACAACTTGGCTTTAGGGGGTGGAAACAGAGGGATTCCCAGGCTGCCGTCCATCATTACCCTTCCCTGCAGGGCTGGCTCAGGAGAAAGAGCAGTATGAGCCCAGCAGGGATGACAGCACAACACTCAGGTTTCATGTTGCTCTGACTGTGTACTGTATTCACCTATGTCCAAAGATTTGAAAATTGCATTGGTTCTGCACACCAGAAATGATGCTGACCATGACTACACTAAAAAGCAAGTTATAGATAAGACAATCCAAAATGCTTAGCATCCAAAACAACAAAGTATTTTGTTTATCCTCCAACTGTAAATAAATGTAACTGACAGCATCTACAGACAATTTTAAATGACCTCAAGCAGCCTGAGAAAAGCAGCCTGCATCTTAAAAAACAAAGGCAAATATTCATCTAAAGATCCTCAGCTTGCAATTGCTGCAGCAGAGCAGGTATTTTAATGAAGAAAGAAGCAGAAATGATGGGCTCTGTCAGTCTGTCCCACACTCCTCCCAAGGGTCCTGCCATATTCCCAGAGCAGTTGAACGGCACATGATGAACATCACACCACAGTCGACAAGCAACTAAATTTGTCCTTATTCAGATCAGCTCTGCTTCTGCTCACAAGTCGCTGAATACACCACAAAAACCTGACACAAGCCCCGTTGCCTGGGGACACCACAGGCATCAGATCATCTGTGCCCTCCAGAAGGGAGCACACAGAAAGCTACAGCTGCAAACCTACGGCTCAGTGAGCAACTTAAAAAACCCCCACAACCCCACATTATACACAAAAAAAGCTAACTGGAGGATGGTTTCTCCAGCTAATAGCTCCAGATGAGATGTAAGCTACCTGCAGCAGCTAATGGGAGAAGCTGATCATTCTCAAACAGCTGAAACCAAACCATGCCCAACTCACCCTGCAAGCATTTCTTAAGATCATGATTTTAAAGAATGCTGCGGCATCCATTAGCACATCAGTTCCTCAGTTATCACCACTACAGCTTTTAAAATGCTAAGGAGCAGCAACAGGTAGGTTTCATCACCTTGTTTTCCCTACCCTTCCACCCTTCAAAACTGTGAAGCCCAAATGCCAGGTGAGCTGCTGAGGATCACAGCACTGAAGCTGAGGAAAGGATGCTGGATTTTCTTGTTTCCAAACAAGCATCCTCCCCTGTGTCACATCACTTTCGCTAGCTAAAGCAAACAGCATGTGAGAAATAGAAAACGCGAGCAGATGGAGGAGAGCCTGAAGGCCTCACACAGAGTGATACACAAACCACTACTGAGCCCAGTATCACACCACCTCATCAGTAATTTACTGAGCTTGCAAAAATTGCCTGTATTTTTTGCAAAGCACAAATAAACACAGAAAGCTCACCCATTTCTTTTGTCAGATGCCTTGCAGAGTAAACCCTATGACATGTTTTGGCAAAATGAATTCTGGAGACATGTGGCTTCTCAGTCCCATGCAGCAGAGTTCTAATTATTTATTGTGAATATTAACTCATCCTTTACTATTGAATAAAAGCTTCTACATACCCACAAAACACATTTTTTTTCAATGGGATGGATACCCCTGCAGATCTATGCCACGGAAACAGAAACATCACAAGCCTTCTGGCAAATGCAATCTCTGTCCTACAGACTCATTTCTGCTGCTCATATGCACTCCTGCTCTCTTTAAATGCCTTAAAACAAACAATAATCAGAGATCTTAACACTGATCTTCAGGCATACAGAGTAACCTCTGTACTCACTGTGCTGAAATGCTCTGACACAGTTTTACAGCTTGAGCACCTCACAGCATTGTGACAGAAGCAAAAGCCAGCACACAGGATGGAGAAGGAAGGAGGGCACAGAATGGCAGGTGCATGTCTCGTCCCCATGTCTGTCTCAAATGGCAGGTGTGGGGCACAGTCCTTCCACCTGCCCTGCAGAATCCAGCCCCACAGTCCCAGCCCCTGGACCAATTTCCTGCCTTCAGCCTGAGCCACTCAGCCTGTAACACTTAATTCTCTGCACCATTCACCTTAGGGGTCAGGGATGTGGCTCCCTGGCGCCAGCACCACTCTGCCCTTTCCTGGCCAGCTGGCTGAAGCTGGGGGTACTGCTGGGACCCGGCTCCCCCGTGGCCTCCTGCCACCCAGCAGAATGGCTGTGCGACCTCTGAGACATCAGGCACGTCCCTGGCCTTGGAGCCAAGCCAAGCTCCAGGGCCAGCCAGCATCCCCAGGATTTATGCTGCATCCAGCATGCGGTCCTATTACAGCAACGCTGATAATGCAGGCCAGTAAATCATGCAAAGGGATGATACAAAGGAAAAAAAAAAAGACGCTAGAAACTCAATCTTTACCTTTTTGTTAAGTACTCTTTATGCAAAATAGTCCCAGTATTGGGAGAGTAGGCCATGGAAGCTGAAGAAGAGCTCAGCTGTTAACCAAGCAATCAATCTTCCCCTGCTTCTTCCCCAAACCGCAGGGCTCTGTCCTTCTCCAGTTTGTAATTTAAAGCCAGCTCTTGGCTTCAGACCTGCAGAAAGGCACCACTGTGAAAATGCACCGTGAGTGCCAAACTTATGTGTAGGATACACCACCATTTTAATTTTTTTTTTCCTGCCTGCAGGAAAGCGGAGCAGGGTGCCTGTTTGGTGTGGGACTAAAGAGCAAAAATGAATTTCTCTCTTTGACATTTCTTAAATCCCCATTAAGGCATCGTAAACGCTAAAAGGCATTTAACAGGTACCTTAAATAGCACTGCTCTATCAAGTACTACTGCTTAAGAAAAGCTGCCTCCCCCATGCTGAGTGTGAAATTAACTTCAGGCAGGACACTCCCCAACTCCCCCAAGAGCAGGCTGCTTCTTTAAAACCCCAGCTGAAAAGTATTTACGCAAGATCGGCGTTTTCGCTTGAATTTTGCTCCCGGACAGCAACTAAGTAACTCATTCCCGTACCCTTCTCTGCTGTAACCATACCTAGAAAATGTAACCCAGCATTTTCTACGCTCGCAGCTATCCAGCAGAGACAACCTGCTTCCCCCTGCCCACTCGCCATCCCAGCAGAACCATTCCCCACCTTCTGAGCCAGTGCTGGAGGCACTGACAGAGACCCGCTCACGCCGGGCTGGTTAGGGGCGAGCAGAAACAAATACACGCGAGAAGAGAATCAATTTCAAAGAGCTTTTAAACAGACAAGTCCACCGGGGAGAAGGAAATCGGTTTCAAGGAGCTTTTAACTTGTTGGACCGGGAGAGATTTGACGGGGAGCAATTAAGACTTTGCTTTTCCTGCTGGAAGAAAGTTTACGCCGGGAGGAGGGAGCGGGCACGGCGGTGAACAAAACGCAAGGACAAAACCCACCCGGGGCTCGGGGTGAAGCCCCACAGCCAGCCGAGCCTGGGCAGGAGCCAGGGCATCACAAACCCAGCTCCAAGCCAGATGCACCGGGCGCCACCAAAGTTATTTAGTGCCGTACCTCGACTGGGCAGCCATCGCGGGGTTATCCTGCCAGACGTCCTCTATCCATGAGCTCCGTCCGCAGCTGTCCAGGCTCTATCCCGCTGCCCAAGCCCGCCGTCCCATGCGCCGGCCGCCTCCCCGCCGGTGCCCGGTGCCGCCGCGCCGCGGCTCCCCCCGCCCGGGCGGCCGGCGCAGGGCTGGGGCTCGCTCATTTTGATCGACATCCGGGCGCCCGGCCCTCCCCCGGCCGCCGCCAGGGAGGGGGGCCCGCCCGGCCCCGGGGGACGGCCCCGCTCCGGCCCGCAGCCGGCGAGGCCCGGTGCCGCCGTTCGCTCGGGCCGCGGCCCCGCTCGGTGTCGCCGCGGTGCCCGGGGCGGCAGGACCGGTGTCAGAGTGAGCCCCGCGCCCGCCCCGCGCCCGCCTCCCCCTGCCCGGCCGAGCGCTCGTGGTACGGCCCGGCCTGGCCCGGCGGGCGGCGGGAGGGCCGGGCCCAGCCCGGACCCCTCCTGAGGCGAGCGGGCCGAAAGGGCACGGGCCAGGCGGGACGGGCCGGGGCTGCCCCGGCAGCCGGCCCCTGCCCTCCGCCACGGCCCCGCGGCTGCTCCGGCGGCGTCTGCTTCGCTTATCTGCTGGTTTATTTGGGTTTATTATTTTATTATCATTATCATCATTATTATTTGTATGGGGGAGGGGAGGGGTTGGTTTTAGAAAGACAGAATAAAACGGCACGAATTTTTCAAAATTTCGGGAGTTTCCAAATCTTCGAAGCGAGCACAGAGCCCGGCTGCAGACACCAGACACGCATCCCAGGTGTCCCCGCAGATGCGGCGGAGGAAATCCTGAGCGCGCTGCTGGAGCCGGAGCTGGAATTGCAGGCTGAGAACCTTTGGGGAAGGGTTTGTTGTGGCACATGGAGCTGGTTATGCAACTTCTGCCGGGCTCCGCTCCTGGCCGCGGATTGCAGACGCTCTCGGAAAGCAGCAATACCTGTCCTTTGCTCTGGGTGTTTCTTGGCACAATTATAGAAACAAACTACTCCTGCAACTGCTCTTAACTAGGAATTAACCAAGCACTCAGCAGGCAAAAAAACATCCATCCAAGATCCCCTCAACTTTTCTTCTCGACTGTGTATGGCTAAGGTTTCTACTGACGCTACAACAACATTATGTTCCTCCTACTTTTCTTGTTTAAAGCACAGCTTGTGTCAAAGTACTTGGGAGATACCAGGAGGAGGGTTTGTACTTGATTGTTTTCCTATTCCAGATAACCTTTATGGGAATCTCGAGTCTGAGCTATCTCCTCAGAGATTAAATAAAATTCATATCAGCTCTTTCAGGCAGAATAAAATATAGCAGAAAAAAATATTCTCTAGATTTTCCACAACAGCTGAGCTTTCTCCAGGAAGAAAAAATTGTTTGCTTTCACCCAAAGTTTCTAGCAGTTTTCTACCTGCCCCCCTTCAAAAGCACTTGCACATCTGACAAATCAGTGTTTCTCCAAGGAAAGCTTTCTGTAAGAATAGGTCCCTTCACCTGTTGGCTCCTCCTTCAGTTTGTTTCCAAAATCAGCTTTTCTCACCTGGTTCTATTCACTGATCAGCCATGCAAGTGTGCTCTTTTTTTACATTGCTTTTGTAGGATGTATTGCAAATGAAGGAAAATGTCTCCCTTAAGTAAAATGCAGAAAAGCCAAATCAATAAAATAAGCTCTTTGTACTCTTCAGCTCATCATAAGCTCAGAAATGCACCACTGAGCTCTCTAGTCTTAAAAACCTATCAGGAAAGGCTTCCTACAGGTGATCATCATTCCAAATGCTATTTAAGCTGTATATAATATTTGAAGATCCATTTGTATCTGCCTATGCATTGGATGAGAATGGAGTTCTCCAGAGATGAAGTCTATGATTTAAACACTTCACAGAAATGCAAATCCAACCAAAAAAACAAACAAAGGTGTGCAGACAGCCTGGATGCCATTTTTACTTAATTCTGAACTCCTGAAAAAGCCAGACTTCCACCCTCAGGCATCAGTGGTAAAGGCACCAGTGGCACAGGCTGTGGGTACATTATGTTTCTTTTAAGTCCCCTCTCACCTGCTTATAGACCTACCTGTACCTGGACATGTTGTTCAGAAGGATATTTCAATAGAAAAAAAAAAAAGACCCAGGAGTTTCAAGCAACATTATGTCCAGATAAGGTGCAGATACTGATACATTGCTACAAAATTTACCCACAGCATCTGCAGCAGGCCCTGTAGAAGGAAGATCGGATCACTTTGCTCACCACTAACAGTGCTGGCCATACCCAGGTGTTGGTTCACGAAGGGGAATGCAGCATCCCTTAACTCCAGAAAAAAATAAAACATGACATTATCCTAATAAAGGTATGATAATTCATTAAGTTTGTGGGACAAACGCCATAAGCTTGTGGTGTTGTGAAACAATTAATCACGCATGGAGTACTAATGAAGAAGGAGCACATACCAAGCAATAGTAAAATCATTAGAATGAAGACATGGTCAGTAAGGTTTCCTGAAACACATTCGCTGTAGAGTAAAACAAGTTATTTGTTTTTACAAAGAAATAGGTCAAATCCATGCCCTTACCACTGTGGCTGTTCAAAACACCTCATTGCAGCGCACTGCGTCAGGTTTTTAAACAGACACACCCCTTTACCTTCACTCTCCAGGAGTCCCTGCTGTCCTTTAATTAGCATGTGTTCTCCCAGCCCTGTTGATAAGGAATCCATCTTACCACTGCAGTTTATTGTCGCTGATGAGTCCCTCACATTTGGAGGTGAAAAGGGTGCAGTGGATATTGTGTTTCCCGGCCTGAGGGAGCCGTGGGTGGCCTTTCATTTGCAAAGGGCACTTCTGCAGCGGGTCAGGAGGCAAGGACTGTGCTCCATAGAGGCTCTGCTGCCCAGCCCGGTGGAACAATCCCTGACCCCTGAGCCCCTCTGGCTGTCAGTGCCTTTCTGCCTTGCATCCCCCTGCTTCCCCTACGGAGAGCCAGAGGCTGCACACCTGCAGAGTTGCTTGTGTTCTGGCAATCCCAAACCCTACACAAACCTGCCAAGGACTTGATTCTCATGTGTCTTTGCCCACGGGTAGGCAAGGAGCCAGCCACACTGCAGATGTGTGTGCTGGTGCTGTAAAGCAAGGGGTACAACTCTAATGCACAGGGTTTCAAGAGTTCCACATATTTGAAGGAGTTTGTTAATCTCATCCTGAAACTCCTGCCTCCAAAGCTGAGTTGGAAAGTGAGCAAAACTCAGAAACCCATCCAGGCAAGCACACACAAAAACCAGTTCAACAAGGTAAATGAAGCTGTGAGAAATGATGAGTCTGAAGAAGGCTGAGGCAGCAAAACTCTCTGCTAACCCTGATTCAGCAAAGCACTTCCCTCTAGACTTGTTTTATTGCACCTCCTTAACCTTAGCACTTTCCAGAAGCAAAGCTGACTGCCAGGAGCACATCCTTGCTGGGCAAATCCTGGAAAGCACTTGCATTTCACTGGGTCTTACCCACACTGTGTAGCTGCACTGAGGTTAGAGGAGCTGCAGGGCAAAGGAAAGAAACAGCTGAGTACAACACTGAAAAAAGGGGTAGGGAAGAATACAGCCAAAAGGATATGTTGACTTTAAGAAAGAAGTCTAACTGGGGTACGGTCTGTTATGCAAGTAATTGCTCTGCAGATGTTAGGAATCAAACTTTTCTGAGAGAAGAGGAAAACAAGCCTTCATCTTTCAATGTCTAAATTGAAGAAAACTGATTTTAAAAAGAAACCACCTTCTTGCAGGCACCAGACTCTACTAGAGGCTACGCCCTACTAGCTTTTGGCAGCCAACTGGAGCAATTTCCATCATCTTACTTGGCATTGCTCACTTATCACTCACAATGCCTTAAAATGTTCCATAATGCCCATGAACTTTCACAAGTTAAGGTTCATTCCTTGCAGACGTATTGCCAAAAAAAAATTATTTAGATGTACTTTGGAGAGTGATAGCAGGTGGTACAAGTGTACAGCACACTGGCAGCTGTTAAGATCTAAATGAGAAACAAATGGAAACTGCATAAAAATTATCTTTGGGAGGGCTGGGCAGGAACAGAATAATAAATTTTGCGAGTTATATGTGTGTAAAACCCTCATTGTCCAAACTTCTAAAGAATTGTTCCTGCAAGCACTGTGCCCTAAGCATTACATCTGCATGAGGGTACCACTGAGACCCAGTGTCCAGCACTGATGATTTTTTAACAGATTCAAGTTACAAAAGGCATAGATTTTTTGGTTGGATTTAAACCTCCTTCCACTCAGTGGTTATGCTTCTAGCATTGAGGGAGGGGTTATTTTGTTTAAACAGTTCCTACATTTGTCACAGCACCTGGGAAGCCAAGATTTCAACAAATTAATTCCTAGTTATTGCCACTGTTCTGCATGTCTGTAAATTCCATTTTAAAGGCTCAGTTTGGGTCAGCTTCTCTATAAGAGAAAAAGCAGATATTGAACATCTCTTTTACAAAAGAGCAGCATTGTACACAATAGATGCCACTCAAGCCTTGCTTCAACAGTTGAAAAGGTCAATGCAAAATGCTTTCTTGGAGACAACAGTGGGAAAAGGGGAAAGTTAAGCAAGCAAACATGAAAAATCTTCAGTTTCCAAAGCAGCAAGTCATTCCAATAATTGCTCAGTGAACAAAAAATGATATCCAAACATTTATTTCCTCCCTCGATGTGTGCCTCCTGTGGGTGCACACTCTGCATTTTGGTTTGAGTGTGTTACATCCAAAATCTCCATTTTAAATTAACTCTCCAAAACAATTTTGTACTGCAAAATTAAAACACAGAATACTCGCCCCCAACACTCCCATAGAGATTTTCAGAGTTGTGTGAATCCCTAGATTCTCCCTAGCATTCTAAACCATAATTTAGCTATGATTATGTTCAGTGAAATACTACACAACAGGAAGGTGAGATGGAACATAAAGAACAGGTTGCTTACCTGAGGCAGCAAATCATTTGAATTTTTGATGTGTACTAGGTTGACAGCTTTTTCCACACACAATTCCCTATACTGATAGGGTGAGGCACAATCAAACATGCAGCTTGAGAAGCTGAGTTCAGGAAAAGCTTGTGAATGCTGGGAATTCTCCTGTAAACACTCCTTTTGGTTTCAGAGAGACCTCTTAGAGCCACACACACTCATCAGTAGATCATGATGAATGTTTGCAGAATTTTGCCTTAACAGTCAAGAAACAACAAACCAGATTTAGCAATCGCCTGTCTAGAACTGCAAGGCAGTGGAAGCTGCCATGTGATGTTGGCTCTCATGGCAGGTTTTTCAAAGGACCAGCAGCTGCCAAAGCCAGCGTCTCTGCTGAGCTCTTCAGAACTCCTCACAGGGAACCCAACTGCAACTGGATGAGGGACACTGGCTGGAGATCCTCAGGGACATGCTAGGCAGAGGGCCTGGAATGTCCAACTGGCAGTCACCAACAGTGCTCCTGAACATACGAGCCAAACATGTGCATCATATGCAGCTAAGAAAGGGAGAACCAAGAGATCCATTTTTGCCTCTCCCATTTCCATTCCTATTTCCCTTCTGCTGCATTTCAGGTCAGCTCCTACAGAGAACTTCAGGCTTAGCCAAGAGCATGACAAATGAGGCTACTGCTACTGGCTCCAGGATGTTTTGCTCAGCTTAAAGACTAAATGTGCTGTTAGGGCCTTCCCTTTAGACAACCAAAGAGGCCTCCAATGAATGTCAACATTCATGAAAAGGAGAGAAGAGAAAAAACAAACATTAAAAAGACAGCTATAAACGCAGCACTGGGTAAAAATTCAAAGCAATGTTCAGGAAGCAAGGAGGGAAGAGAAGGATCTTGTAGCAATTAAGCTCCTCATGTCACTGTAGGGTCAGTTCCACCTTGTAGGGTCCTCAGACACAGCTAAGTTTCAGTCACCACACAATTGGCACCATTTTGGCTCATCACAGTAAATTTAAAAAAAAAAATCCCCTTGCTTTGGTCCTAAAAAGGAGGTGAACTCACTCCTACAATGCTGTTCACTCACAATGGCCACCACCTATTTCTCATCATCCTCTCTGCCCCAAACTTGTCATTGGTTCACAGTAGAGCAGAACTGGTGGCATTAACATCATGGTCATGAGATCTGGCCTGGCCCATGGGTGTGCTGTGCAGTCATGTTCTACAAAGACCATGGAAGAAGCGAATCCTGACTGGAAACATGTTAAAGAAGCCTTGATTAATTAAATGCAAGATCACCTCAGCAAAAGCAAAGTCTCAAACAAGAAGAAATAGGACAGAAAATGTTTACATTTCATTTTGTGACATTCATTTACAGCATGCCACGCTCCTGATTGAGTAAAATGACTTCTGGCAGGGGTCCAGGCTACAGGAGCTTTATGTGAAGCCTCATGAACCAACCCGCTTAGAGCAACTGGTACAAAACAAGAGAACAGGTGCTTTGATGATTAGATGAAGCAGCTGAGCTCTAGGTCATGGCTTTAACACCAGGTGAGGGACCATCAGACAGCCATTCTGCAGCCACAGAAGGAGGAGTTTCCTCAGCTGAAGCACAGACCTCACGCTGTAACAACATGGGCAGATGGAAATGCATGCACACATGACTGAACAGGGTGTGGGAAAGCCTGTTCTGCTGCCAACTCATCTTAACACAGCTAGGAAGCATGTGAAAGCCAGCAGTGAAATCTAGATTTCACCAAACAGTCTACAAGTTTGACAAATGCTTTTGACAGAGTCAGGTTTTCCACCACACTGATGCCCCATGGATTTGTTGTTGTGTGGGCATTAGTAACCTGACATATTTCCCCAAGTTACAAATGCTTTTCCCACCAAGTTATGTTTCAATTCCTGGGAGAGTTACTGAGAAGTCCTCCTGAGGCTACCACAAGGAAAATTAGGCAGGTGATTGGGAAAAGCCAGGATGCATTCACCAAGGGCAAATCATGCTTGACAGAGCTGATCACCTTCTATGGCAGAGGAACTGCTCAGTCCAAGTGGGGCTGGTGGTTGGATTGTTTACCTGGATTTCTGCAGGGATTTCCAAATGGTTTTCCACAGCCTTGTCCTGCACAGACAGACACATTATGGTCTAGACAAGTGGTGCTTGCAGTGGGTGGGGAACTGGCTGGCTGGAAGCGCCCAGGAGGTGCTGGGAAACAGCTCCTCTTCAGGCTGGTGACCTGTCACACATGGGGTCCAAACTGTTTAATATCCTCACGAGTGATCGGTGTAATGCGACCAAGGGCACCCTGGGGAGGTTTGGCAAGTGGGAAACAGGCACTTGGGAAGAAAGACTCACCCTGCAGGAAGACCTGGACAGGCTGGAAGAGTGGGTACTATGGGTAACTTGGGCTAACATGAACCCTATGAAGTTCAGCAAGGACAAGTGTAAGGTCACAGAACCTGCTTGAAAGACAAAGGTAAGAGCTAGACAGAGGATGTTTTTAAATATACATTTCACTTTGACTAGACCCTTCGTAATGGCTTCATTAGAATTATGATTGCTCGGCACAATTCCCTTTTGGATTCCACTCCTGGATGTGCTGATTCATACACAGTGAGTGAGGCAACTTTATGTTCCAGAGGAAGGGGAACATTTTGAAATGCCCTTTGTGGAAGTCACCTCTTTCCATTCACCTCTTTCAGCTATGCTGAGCTCCTGTGGACTCTAAGGTGAATTTTTACAAAAATTAACTGGAATTTAACATAATCTACCTCTCCTCATACATAATATGAAAAATTTCTCGTGTCAGGTGCTGATTTGTGCTCTTACCTAGGGTCAAGAACACTGGCGAACCTCAAAAAATTAAGTGAATAAGACAACTGGACAACATGACACAAACTGCACAATAAATTGTGCAAGGGAAGTAAGGAGGTCTTGAATGATAAGGTACCTATGTGTTTCCCTTGGCTGCACTTGTTTTCTGCCCAGTTCCACAACCTTGGAGTGCAAAAGAAAGTTATTGTACCTCCAGGAGCCTCTGATACCATGCCCGAATTCAGAAAACAAGTTCTAAAGATTGCATTATTCCTATGTGCCATAAACCATCAAGTCACTGGTCACCCAAGAGACATGTAAATAATGTCTCTCTCACAAGAGAGTAATGAAAAGAGAAAGAAAAAAGATAAAGTGATTTGGGGGTGAAGAAGGTAAGTGTTCTTGAGGTAAATAAGGCAACCCTCCTTAGTAGTACACCTATGTGGCTGGACACACAAATCCCACTTAGGCAAATATTTATTTCTGTTGAATCCTCTGCTGAGAAAACGCTGATTTCTAAAGCAACTATCAACATGCCAGGGCTACACATCACTGGACAAGGAGTTTATATCCAAAGTCCCAGGACCAAAAGGCCCAAGACAAGTAGCCTGAGCTGCTGGGAGCACAAAGCAGTCATGGTAAGGACTTATCACAGCAGACAGATTTGCTGAATGCTTACAGCAATACAGAGATTTGAAGCAAACAAAACAAAATTTAAGCTCTGCTGGGAAAAAAATGCAGCTGTGCATAAAAAAGCAGGTTACAAAAAGAGGATGAATACAGAATAATTATCGTATGAATGGACAACCTTGCAAGGTTGTCACATAACTCCTGCCTAAATCTAACCTTGTTTGCCAGTGCTTTATGATTCCCTGAGAAAAGCAAAGCAGGTAGCTGTGCTTCAGGGAATTATTTCCAGTATGGGACTGGGTAGCATAAGCAGATTGTGCTGATGGGAAGACTGGCAGTGCCCTACGAACACTACCATGGAGGAAACACCTCCTGACAACCTGTTATCTGTAGCATCAGCATGATTATCTTTTCATAGAAGAACTGGGAACACAGCCTTTGTGTCATTATACCAAAATTCAGCTTTAGGAGGAGCCAGGCAGTGTCACCTCTGCTTCAGTGCATTCAGCACCTGTTAAAGATATTGAGGGGATAAATAGAATTGACCTTACTTTATAATTTCATTTAGTGTAAATGAACATTTTTTTCCTGGATGCATCAAGATGACCCAGACCAGTTATTTTAATTACCAGGTCAGAGGTCACTGTTCTTTGAGACATTACTATTCCTTGTTAGAAAACTAACTTTAAAAAAGCTTTGTTACTTTCTAAGACTGTACTGAACACTGCAGAATCTCAGGACAGATTTGAACACAGGAAACCCACAACTGTGGGACCATGCCTTATGGGACGTGTTCATTCTCTATCCAGCAGTAGGTTACACGCAGGAGATACAAGGAAAGTTCTGCTGCACTACCCAGCACATCACCACTCAAGGCCAGGGTATTTTTAAACCCACAAATGTTTGACAAGTGAAAATTTATTTCCTTGACAAGTGCTAAAGGAGCTGTGGAGAAAGTGACCCCATTCTACAGTGCATGGCCAAGAACTCTCTTGCTTTATTTTCTAACCCTGTCCAGCTTCCAGAAGGCTTCTGCAGACTTGCTCAGCACATCAAATTTGGCTTACCCACCTCAAGGAGACAGAGATGTTACACACCAAATACTCAGCACTCTCCAATTTCAGTGGGCTTGGTCTGAAAGCAATGTTAGAGGTGGAACCAAAATCAAGTTCCTTTACTGAAGCTTTGAGTTCCACCTCTGACAAGGCTTCAAGGAAAGGGAGTTTTAATTGGATATCCCCATGTATCTGTTTTTGAGGACAGTGCAGGAATATCTGGCTTTAATAGAGCTGAGAAGGCAAAACAGACCATACAAGCTCCTTGTTACTGAATACCAGGATACATCTGTGACCAAGTAAACTTGTTTAGAGATAATTTGGGAATCTGGCTATTGTACAGTCAGAGCCCTACCACAGAAAATTTTTGACTATGGAGGTCATCACAGTACAAGGAAGATGAAATTCATTTCCTAGAACCCACTTGAGGAAATTAGCAATTAAATCGACTCCCAGTCCAGTGATTTATCCTTCAAGTCACATTCTCATAGCCAGCAAGATCTTTCCAGCACTTCAATAAAACAAAACCAACCACCCTTTTCCTAACATCTCATTAAGAAGCAAAGCTCCCTGCAGAGCCCACTGGGCTAGCCAACACAAAACACTAGGAATTAAGCCCAAGAAGCAATGCTCAAACTGAGGTCTGAATGTCAGCCACAGGATGTGATGTTCTGCTTTTTTTTGTTGTTTATTTACCCAAAGCAGCAGTGGAAATTCAGTCATCATGTCCACAGCAATACAAGATTTTCTTTCCATGATGGCTATTATTAATTTTATCAGAAGCTGACACGAACTGGATGGACCAAGATGGGTATTAGCAAGAGATCTATATAGGCCAAAATTTCAGACACAAATGGTCATTTTATCTTCACTCGCTCATGGGAGAGGCTGGTGTGAAATATCCCACTCCACAAATTCTCCAATGCCCAGAGGATGTGATAGATTCACCACTGTCAAATATAACACCTTCATCAGTCAAAACTCCACTGGACAGGCTACTTGAAATTGAATAGGAACTCCAGAAGGAATTTTCCAAAAGACAGAATCCAGAAGAAGTTCAGTTTACCTCCAATTCCAACCCAGTGGCTGTGCTCCAGTTTGCAGCAATCACTGCTCAGAACCACGTGCCATGGGAGCTTGTAATCTCATCATGTATGTGTAAGTCTGCCCTTCATTTCTTTTCAGTATATCCAATACAGCATTAATTTGTATCAGCCCCTTTTTGTCAGCATTTTCTTTCCCAGTGTTGAATTGGCCTTTTCTTCTCTGCTGGCTTGTTCATTCATTTATTTGCCACTTTGCCCAGCCAGGAGAATGTCATTCTCTGAATGAATATTCGGTGAATGAACACTCTTAATATTCAGAGCCCTTGCTATACAGCCCTCTTGAAGCTGCTTAAATGCTGAGTAACATTTCCCTCATGTTTACTCCTGAGATTTCCCTCACAGTTTACTCCTGAGATCAGCTGCACTGAGAAGGCAGCACAGGACAGGTTCTCCCCTTCAGCTGTGCCAATATCCACATGCCACTTGATGTTTGCCCCAAGTCATTGCCCCGATGACTTATGTAGCAGCGGATATCACAAATTCAAACTTCCCCCCCAGATGATGGTTCTTTTATTCCCCACACAGGTAGTTTTAGAAGGACTTCAGTTGTAAGGAAAGAAGCTGTTCAGAAGCATTCAAGTAACAAAAGCAATGAACCCTCAAAACAGTTTCCAAGGAGCAACTGGAATCCCTCCTTTGTTGCCCTTCTCTTGCAGGCAAAGACCAGCAAGGAAAACTAGGATATGATAAACTACTAATGGCACAGGGCTGCTTGTGTGGCAAAGCTTCTGTCAGCTAATTCTGGCTGGAAAAACAAAAGGATTCTTTCTCTCTTGGGTTAATACACAGGGTCAGTTCTTTAATTAGAACTATAATGGATTAAATGTCAGTTTTTTCCCTAGTCTGGTACACTTCCTGCTAAAAATCAGATACCTATATAAAGGAAAATCCCTTTCAGCTGGAGCATGTCCTGGATGCTTACTCAGCAAGGCATCCCAGTTCCAAACAAAAAAAAAGCCTCTCAAGATTTTTTGCCCCTGCAAATCATATAGTCAGCATAGTAAGAAAGCCCACAGCAATCTTCCCTTCAAGGAACTAGGCTGCTTAATAATTTTACTTCTCATTTCTTCAAAGAGGGCATAAGGATTTTAAGTAATCTAATCATTTGAAGAATAAGATGAACATATTTCCAACCAGATTTTCCACAGAAACCAAGTTTAAGCCATCCCACAGCATAAGCACATCCATTTTTTTATAATGAGTTTTGAGCTGTGGGGTCTGTTTCAACCAAAGTGACCACACTAGGTGTCACAGAGGAGAAGTTCCACCTGCTTACCAGAAAACAGACAACCTTCCAGTGTCCTCAGCAAGTGTCAGACTAGAGAGCATTCAATCTTTATTCAATATTCTATACCTCATCACTGAGACAAAAACCCAAGGAAATTCAGAGCACTTCTCAAAAGAGGCCAAATGCCACCTTTCACCATACATGCATGATTTCTCAGCAACACCTGAATACTTTGTGTGTCCATGGGTTTATTTTATTTTTTTTTTGTGCAGATCTCTGCTTTCTTTGTTTCTCTGTATGTGTGTTTGTCCTTTATTTGAGGAAGGGGAGATTAGGTCAAGTTAGTTATCCTCTGCTTTTTTGTGTGTCCACCATTTAAAGGAAGTTGGGTATAATGCACCATACCACAGCTCATCACATATCAGTGAGGACAAGCAGCAAAATCTGGAGTTGTTTACTGATCTGTGTTTCCCATAAGCTGTAATCTGAAGCAAGCTGTTTGTGCTGTACCTGCAGCATGTTATACAATATCTGTTCCTGTTTCTACATTGTTTGGCATGTACCTGAAAACATTTAAAAGAATTTAACTGCCTTAACCATGCTGTCTGGTTACCATAACACTTTCTTTTGTTTCTAAAACCCAGACATGCCCAAACCCTCTGAACTCACTATTTATGTTAAAGCAGCTGCAGTGCATTAACTAGCTGTGTTTACTTACTTTGCCTGTATATAACTGTTGTCTTGAAAATCTTCTGTACTCAATTTATAGCTCCTTCACATAGGTATACTGCCAACATGGCTAATCAATTTACCTCTGCTTCTATCTACACAGAATTGATCTTCCTTCCTCAAACTATGGTGCTCTGTAAGACGCACAATTTGGCTGTTATGCTGGAGGGAATAAAATACAGAGTATTACTGAAAAGTGAAAAAGGCTCTTTCCTTTTTAAGTAATGGTCTTCCAAAGCAGTGGTCACCTCAGTTTTGGGACACTGGAACACTGCAGGCTACTACTTTAAAGAGTCAAAACCTTGAATAATAACCAGTCTCTGAACTTACTTCCACCACTTCAATGCAGAATGCTGTTAAATTAGCACTCTTACACCCTTCCTGACAGCACAAAAGTTTCAGTTCTGTCAAGGATTGCTGGGACAGGAATATTGCCTGAGCCCTCAAATGACCACTCAAGGCTGATGGCATTTATTCACCATCCAAGGCTCCCACAGAGCTTAAAATGAAAATTTTCTATCAGAATAGTTTTGACTGTTTACAGTACCACTAAACCACAGAGCTACTTAGAATCTGGTATCTTGCCTCCAACCTCAAGCCTGAGAGCAGAATAAGCAGAGCAGGTTACACTGTTGTCAGAACCCTGCTGTAGCAGGGCAAACACATCCTCTAAAAAAGTGATGTGGTCTCACTGCCCAGGTGGGCTGAAAAACAAGGAGGGAGGGAAAAGAAACCTTTCACCATAGTGTGGAAAGTCTCCAGGAATGAGCCCACAGATTCTGCCAGATTTTTCAAACAGGTACTGGAGAACAGAAGGACACTGAAAAATTAAAGTGTGAACTTTATGTCTTAGGGGCAGCAAACACAAAGAATAATGCCATGGAAGGCCAAGAAGAATCAGTCACAAGGACACAAAAACACCCAGACCCACTGATCAGTGTACATTAGGTATATTTTTATTTACAGAGTAGAGATGCCTAATCAATTATAAGGTTAGACACCCAATAATTCAGCTTTTTTTTTGTGTAAAAGTATATAAATATATACATAAAATTCTATGAAGTAAACATTATTAACTGTGATACAGTTAACATTCACTACTATCCTTATGCTAACAGGCATCTCTTAAAGCTTAAATGCTGATTTCAAGATACCCTCTATAAAATAGCTCTAATTGTACTAGAAGGACAAAAATTCTGTGCCATGAACAAGCTTTCAAAAGAGACTAGTAAAAGGTCTTTGTAATAAAGTTTACAAGATAAAAATACTGCTTCATCCCTCCCACTTCCCCACCCTGAAAGAAAAAAATACCCCAAAACAGTTGCAGAACTGCAGGAAGTAATATAGGATTACTTTTTTCTTCTTCTTAATTTTTCTTTTTAAATTAAAATATTTTTATTTCTGTCTTTCATGACATATTAAGCAAGCTGCAAAAAAAATGCAGCTTTATTAAATATTGTTATACAAAAATCTCACATGTGCATCCATGGGGCTGAAGATAATAGTGGTATTGTATGAGCTATCCCTTTTCCTTAAAACTATGTACCTTATTAGGAATGATGGAGAGACTTCATAGAAAAGGCATTGGACAGCAACTGAAGAAAGGGATTATAAAACTATTGGCAAGACAAATAAAATGCTCCAAAGCCTCTCAATCTCCTTGCTTCCTTATTTTAAATGCACTTCTGCTTCAGTATTTTATTTGTCTCTCTGTTTTTCTTCATCCTGGAGTTTGTTCAGGACATAAAGGACAACTTGATAGCAGAAAATGTACTGATCCTGTAAGAAAAAGGAAATTACAGAACATGTGAAAAATGCCTGCACACCTAAGCGCTCCCACTTGCACTTCACAGTTGTACAGCACTTTAAATACTAGTTATACTCTTAAATAAAACCACCATCACCAAATCCCAAAGAAAACAAAAGACCCCAAAAAACAAAACAAAACAAAAAAAAATCTCCAAACAAACAAAAAGGCCACAGTGGAAAAAGATGCAACCTCAACTTAAAGCAAATACAGACACTCTTCTGCCACTATCTTTCATAAGGGACATTTATCTATCTTTCACACCAAAAGCACCTAAAGAAGACTAGGCACTTTATTTAAGCAGAAATTAAGACAGCAAGTGAATTTCAAGGACTTGCATCAATAATACTTGCCAACTAATACAGAACTCAGAGGACAGTGGAACTTCTTTCCTTAATCTGAGTGATGGAGGTGTGGGCGCTGGTAGATGTTTTGGGGTGTGAGGTGGGGATGGGGCTGATAGTTTGCTTATTTGATTTCAGGTTTGTTTTTTTTGTAAACTATGACTTCACATTTCCTTCCCATTCAAAGAAAAAGTGCAGATTTTAACAAGACCTTGTGATGACCATGTCTAAAGTTAATTAGCTCTAGATCCAGATTATTTCTAAAAGATTGAACTTCTGGATGAGTATATCACCAAAAGAGATCTCAAGACATGTCATTGATTCACAGCAGCTATAGTTAGGGCTTCTCTTCAGTTTATAATGCAACTTGAAACCAAAAAAGCTTAGCTGACCTCCTCTATGAACACATGCTTTTGAAGATGAAAACTCACTTTTTTTTTTTTTTTTAACACAGATCAAATCAATACAGCATGTTAAAAACAGCTTGTGTTTATAAATGTTAAATACAACCTGCTACTCATCTGATTTAATTCCTGTGACACAAATGTGTCACAAGAATTACAGTGCACAAAGACAATTGCTATGTGCATCACAAAGCTCTCTGGCACTTCGGGTGGTTCAGTGAGTGCCTGGGGAATGCAGACCCACCTCTGTCTGAACCATTCCGTGTCTCTGCAGGCGCATGGTGCGCACCAGGTCCGAGATGTCGAACTGCCAAAACAAACAGCAAGTTAAACACTCAAAAAAGACAGACATGCAGAACAAAGGGACATCCCCAGCATCAAACCAGGGAACAGAATTAGGTACATCAGTAATGAAACAAATAATTCACTACAGCCTATGTTTGTCTAGTAGGTAACCAGCATGTGCTGTCTCTGGGCAATCTGGATGTGGTCCTACATCAGACAAGCCCTCCTTTTCTTGTGTTCTTTCTGGATGCAGCCTGTCTTGCTTACTCTGAGGTAAGCACGCAGAAAAGAGTTTCAGACATTCAGAGGGAGCTTAGAAACTCTATTGAGCTAAGCTAAGATAAGCTTAACATAGTTTATCTTCCTTGGAAATTCAGCACAGTTTTGCTACCCCAGGCTGCTGAAGGACAAACATAAGGAAGCTAGCACCCTCCTGTGGATCACCCTAGAAAGCAATCCCTGGTTGTGCTGGAAAAGTCAATTCACACACCCCTTCCACCAATTGCCCAAGCAACCATGGCAACACCATTTTTCCCATGGCACGTGCCAGAAGTCCACTATGGTAGAAGATGACCTTCCAACCTGAAGTGGCACCTGGCTGCTGAGGTTCCCTGAGCTAACCCACTGGATATCAGAGCTCTCCCCACCTGGGATCACCAGCAAAGAACCACAGTACTGCCAACAGCACAGCACACTCATGAAGAGATTGCATGGATTCAGTGGCACACACTTCCTGCAGGTCAGGAGCACCCCTGGGCCGCCCCCTGGGATACTCACATCGAGGTCTCTGCTGATGAGCCCCAGGACCACGTCTATGCAGATGAGGGTGCCCGACCTGCCGATGCCTGCGCTGCAGTGGGTGATGATGGGTCCTGCCTTGTGCACGTGCCTCATGTACGAGATGAAGGTGAGCAGATCGTCCGGCTGCGAGGGCGTGTCGTGGTCAGGCCAGGCCACGAAGTTCAGGTGGGAAATGTGCCGCACTTCACCCGTCTGAGGGACAAAAACAACACCACTGTTTGGCACATGGCAAGAATGAAAAGAAAGAAATGGAGTTCCCAAAGAAAAGTTTCAGAACAGAGGGAGACTGTGAAGGTGCTTTGTAATTCAATACAGCAAGAGCTAAACTGGAAATAACTAGTAAGTAATTTAAAAGTGCAAGGTTCACTCTGTGCAGACTGAGCTGATCACACAGAGGAGTCAACCAGCCAGGCTGAATTATTAGTGAATTAATATCCCTACATATGTTTCTGTGGCCAATGGGGACCAAAATTTAGAGTCTTATTAGTGTAATTAAATCATAGCCTGGCCCAAATACTGTAAAGGTCACAAAGCAGCACAAGCTGCCATGAGGAACAGCTGCCCAGTAATGATCACTGGGCAAAGAGGAGAAGCCCTGGGTTGCCTCTTGACGTAGCCAATGCAAGTGAAAGCAGAAAAGGCAGAAGTACAAAGGTAAATATGGCAACACAGAAAATACTCTAAGCATGCAGAATTAGATTCACTCACCTGAATCTCTTCGAGCTCCAGCACCCTGATGATGAAGCCCTTCAGCTGCTGCAGTCTCACAAGAGCGAGGCGCAGTCTGTCATTGATCATGGTGGTTTTATTGAGCACATCTGGCCAGTAACGCTGACACTTTATCTTTTCTCCCTCAACCTCCTGAGTCATCATGGCAATCACAGTACAGTTTTGCTCCCAAACCATTTGCCAGAAATCTGCCACAGTAGTAGGAAGAGGTCCTTGGCAGGCAATGTAAACGAACTCCTCACTCCCCACGGGCATGCGAATGAAGCTGGCATTGATGTATCCACCTTCCACCCCGAGAGGGACTCTGGTGGTGTCATCTGTCACCCCCACAAACAGAGAGACCTCATGTTAGCTGTGCACATCATCTCACCCTCACACAGTACAGGCTGAGCCTTACACACTCACACAGCACTTACGTCCACTGATGCTTCCACAGCTTGCTTTAGCATAAATAAATCACTTAAATAATTTAGGACACTAATCAGTGCTTTTAATAAAGAAAAAATGTCTACAGGAGAAATATAAATCAGCAGACAGGTGGGATAAGCAATTTGAACTGCAGCAACTCTGAAAAACAGAATTTTTCCTCACATAGAACTAACCTCTGTCAGTTCTTACTTCTCAACACCTAACAAGCAGAATTTTATGGCGGACAATTTACTGACAATAGAACGTGTCTGTTTTTCCAGTTCTGCATGGGTAAAACTGAAAAAAACCTTGTCTGGTTTCACATGTATACATCATTTAAGACATGGGACTTGTTAAAACAACTGATAAGTCTGTGAACATCCATCCCTATCTACTACAGCACAGTAGTATATTCACTGATCTTAAACTGCTTTATAAATGTTTGCTTTATTTTCACCCTTACTAGGATTAGGAATCAAACCATGCCACCTCTGATCCAATCCATCTGACCATACAGGTGGTGACAGAATGTCAACTGTGAATTTCAAATGAGTTAGGACTTACAAGGAAGTATGTTTTTATATCTGTTCTTTCTCCTGTTCTCCTTTGCTTGTCCAATCAAACACTGATCCAGAGGTTTTAACTCCTGGAGGTTCTGAAAAGAAGCAATTATGTGCATTAGGAAACACTGGTTGGTAATAATAGCAAGAGTGGTTATGTTATCAAGTCATTAACAAACAGAATAATTAAAAATCAAATCCTAACATGGACATGCAAAATAATGCAGTCACAGGAAGGAATCTTTTACACAGCCAAGAAAATGAAATTAACAAAAAAAAAAAAAAATCTATAACTATCAATAAATATTTAATGTCATTCTCTCAAAAAAGAAAAAAATCATGTAACATGGCTGACTTAAGACTTTGAAAAAACTGATTTCACATTCAGTAGCTGGACTTTACAGTCCTCGTCTATGCCTGTTTACATTATATTCACTTGGTAATTTACCAGAAACAAGAATGATGCAAAAAGCACTTATGAACAGAATTCAAACTGATCTCATCTCTCAGCAGCTTGTGGGAGAAAGAAGTCTTTGGTGTCAAGTCTTTTTATCTCTTTTGAGCTTCCAATTAAAGAGCTATGGAATTCAAGGCAGTGATGATCCAGCCATTCTATTTTTGTTTCATACTGGGAGAAAGGACTTTAGAGGACAAATAGTTACTCACTTCAATCTCTTTAGAAGGGACTCCCTGTTCCAGCAATCCACGCAACATCCTGATCACTGACTTCAATTTGGCTCCTGAATATTTGCCTCCAGGGAGCACATTCACAGTAGGGAGTGCAGAGATCTCTTCATGTGTCACTAGGGGGAAATCTAGCAGAAGATATAAAATATAAATAAATAGCTAAAACCAGGGAAACATAAACTGAAGCTCACAGTTGGATTTGCATGTTGCTGTTTTCTCCTGAATGCCCCCATACACAGAGAGAACACGGCTCTCCTCTTAGTTTGGCAGGCAAAAGCAAATTAACTAGCAAAACCATAAGACACAAAATCAGCTCTGATAAATCCAGTAACTAAAGGGAGTATTTTCCTGAACTTCCAATAAGTACATTGAAACAAACTTCAAGTGCATTTTAAATGTAAGTTCTTCACACAATAACCTACAAAAATGGATGGACATGTACAGGGATAATTCAGAACTCTCCACATTACAGGCTGTGACTTGTTTTTAGCACTAATACTCAACACGTATACGGCACATTTTACAATTGTCTCTTGGAAGGACATTTTTTTTCCAATACATCTTGCCTCCCATCAGGCCTTCAGTGCTTCTCTGAAGCACAACAAAAATTCATAAACCAAGAATCTCTCTGGTACTGCAATTAGAAGTGTCTTAAACATACTGACTTAGTCTGAAGTGTCACATGGATTATCCTTTCTTCTTCAAACGAATGCAAAGGACTGCTGCATATGAACTTCAGGAACTAACATTTCTAATGCCAGCTGCCAAACACATCAAACTGTACAGATGCCACTCTGCCACACTAAGCAGCACTGGAAGAATGACAGGCGAGATAAAAAAGTAGTGCCTGATCTGAGCATGGGGTAGCTGGTATGTGTGAAACACATGATGTATCAATCTAATCACAGTCAAACATATATTTATTGTTACAGCTGAGTGAGCTGATACTGATAGTGAGACAGATACTGAGGAAGGAAGTATTGCAGCTAGTCCCAGCTTTCTACAACTACAGACACAACATTGCCAATATTTGTTCCTATTAACTCTCACACACTTACTACATAAAAATGTAGAGATCCTTCCCAGTGCATTGCTGAGCTGTTTGAATCCCCCTTATACCCACCCTGACACACTCAAAACATACCCAGGACATCTCAAAATTCACTTCTGTTTCTATAAAGTGACCCTGAAGTTTCCCAGTGATTATGTAAAATGTCCTTGCCTTTATTCACTCTCTCCTGGCTGACTGATTCGATCGGCAGCTCGTCGCTTCCCCACGTGATCTCCTCTTCATCTGCCTGGCTCAGGGAAGGCTGTGGAGGGGATCTATGAGAGGACAAGGTATGGAAGTAAGAAATAACACCTAGAACCAACACATTTGCCACCTAGTTAAAAAAAAACAAACAAACAAGCCCCACCAGAAAGTAATTTATAGCTACAATTATTTCTGGACTGGACCCCTACACCAGTGATCTCAAAAACCCAACTTTTTTCCTCCTTGGTTTTCTTTTTTACATCCCCAAAGGGGATCTTAAAAATATAACAGTGGAAAAAGAGCCAGGAATATACAAATCTAGTAATAACTACCACTGCAATTATTTTTCAAAGGCTAAGCAATTAAATAGCATCCAATAGCAGATTTGTACCACTCACACAATTCACTACACTTGAGTATCTATTTTCAATTGTAATTTTTCTAGCTTTGTTGAAGATACTGATGAATAGATTAAGTATCTTAGGTCATAACGCAACCAAGTCTCAATCCCAAACTTCTCACAAGCTTAACAACATAAAACCATATACATTTTCATTGAAATTTCACTTGGACTAAAATTATTTCACCAAGAAAAACAACCTTGGGAATATATAAAGTTCAAAGTGGCTCAAAGGGACAACTAGCTAGTAACTTGGTCAGTCATATGCTTCATGCTCCACGGAAAAAACAGTAAGCCCCAGGCACCCAAATGGGAGCTGATGGAGCAGAGGAACTCTACATTTGAGTTGCAGTAGTCTAAAACCAGAATATGTAACACTAATAAAGGTTGTATGGATTTAAACTGAAGACAGCATTGATTGAGTGTTTTCTTCACATCCAAATACCCAGTTGTTAGCACAATGCAAATTATGTTATTTGGAGACATCTGAACACAGTCCAGCTGCTTGCTACAACAACATATGAAAGGAACAGATAAAAGTAGGGTGTAGTAAACCACATAAAGCTGACTAGTATTCAGGAAAATTACAACTTTTAAAGTAAGGAACAGACCAAGAGAACAATTCAACAAGCCATTGCACAGATATTTTACTGGGTTTGTTTTGGGGGTGGTTTCTTGGTTTTTTTGTTGTTGTTTTTTCTCATTCCAACATATTACACTTCAGACTTCCAGACTTCATGGGTTTGCTTTCAACCAACACTAGAAAAGAAATTTTACCTTTCTGGCACAGCTTTTACTTCACAATAGTCTTCACAGCCATTTACATGTGTTGCCTAGAAGAAGATGCATTTCAAAACACATTAAAAGACATAGTTACAACATTCACATGCTGCAAGTTTTAAACAATTAACAATTACTGAGAATATTTCTGAAGGGTACTAAGTTCAAAGCAGCACATAATGGAAGACTTTCCTCTTTTAGACATCTCATTAACCCAAAATAACAGAGGACGAGAACACTGAGCACTTGGAAAGAAACTCTACTGTAACAAGGCCAAAAAGCTATATTAAAATCACTCCTGACTCTCAGCAGCAGCAGAGTCACCTAAGTTTTCCCCAGCTGGCTTTTTTTGTTTCTAATACTTAGAAACCCTTTATGAGCTAAGCTTGACAGTGAAAACTTCTGCCTCAGAGCTGTCAAGCCACAGTTCCTATAGTGTGGATATGGAACACAGCTCGAAATGACACAAACTCCTATTCACACCTTCCTCAGCAGACAATGAAGACTCAGCAGCGCAAAGGAAGGCATTTCCATCCTTCTTTCAAGAACAACTCGACAAAATAATTTCTACATTTTAGGCCAACTTGCTTTTCCACTGCCATACTGGGACAATTTTACTCATGGCTCTCCCTAGAGCACATTGACACAGAGCCAGATTCCTAATTTGATTTTCAGCTCTACTAACTGGACAGAAAGCTGCAAGAGGCAGGATGTGCTGGAGAGACAGAGTTCTGCTGATTTAAAACAAGAGACAAAACCCAGGCTTCCAGTGACTGATGTAAACCAGGACACACAATACCATAGAGTAAACCACATATAGAAGTTATTCAAGCTAATGAACTTATCCTAGCAAAAAGCAGCAGGAGAAGAAATTTTAAATCCATATTTTCACATTTTGGACAGTAAGGTCTACATGGCATTAATTTTCACTGTGACCACTTCCCTTCTTTGAGCAGGAATCACTGAAATCTTTTAGATTAAAAAGCTGAAGTACCATTAATAAAGTAGTTTTATTACCACTCTTTTTGAAAAAAAAAAGCTGATGGACTTCATATGATAGTGTAAAATAACTTTAAGCTTTGTCCTCTTACATAGGTAATTTATAATTATAGGCTATTTAAAAATAAATGTTTGCACATCATTTAAAGCTACTACCTACAGTGATGTTATCATTTAAAGGACATATCATGTTATTACCACCAATTCTATGCCAATAAGGAAAAAAACTGAAAGATCACTTGCCAGCTTCTTGCCATCCTACCTCTGAAAAATCTTCAGGTAAAGATGACCCATCACAGTCTGTGTCCTCAGACTTATCTTCTGTCACCCTTCCATTCATCTCTGCTGAAAAGGAAAAATCAGGGGATACACCATAAACACACCAGAAAATGCCCAGGAGCCACCCTCTCATAGATGTGAATCCTGTTCCACCTGTCTGGCACCAGACAGGGAATACAGATGCCAGAATAACCAAGAAACACATTTTGAGGCTCTTTGCTACCAGAGTGTTGAAAAGAGTTCTTACTGTATAGGATAAACAGACTTTAGGTTTCTTTATTTGATAACTGGCATAGCTGCCATGCTATGTGAGGTTGTTTGCACAGAATATCTGTGTCACAGCACAACTGATGGACAGGCTGCAGCTACTGAGGTATCACATTATCCCTGCCAGTGGTTATTCTGCAATTCAGTTGGACTTAGACCAGCAGTAGGTCCAAACCAGGACTCTACTCTTTGCATAACAAAATGTAATTAGGACATGCCAGATAAAATCTGACTTGTATTTGTCTGCTGTGGCAGCACCCTGCTGCTATACCCTATGGATTCAATTCATCTTCAGTCACAAAGGACAGCCTACAGGAAACTGGGAGTACTGGAGCTCCAATGATATTCCTCAGCTGAGATTCTGGCACAGCCAGAACCTCAGTGATCCCTGACTTCTAATGCAATGACCAATGACAATAACCCAATGAGCTTGTAGTCATGACCTGAAATAATTACAACTTTGAAAGGTGTATATTGAGTTTTAGAAGGAATCTCTACAGAAGCAGCAAGCATCTTGCTTGGATTTTTGGAGCATGCATACCACAAAGGAACTACAAATCCTACTCCTCACTACATCTGAGTTAATGACAAGTAAAACTGAGGAGATGGAATGAAGCAAGAAAAATGTGTACAGTCAGAATGAGGTACTGAAAAAGAGCCAATCTTTCTAAAATAGACAAAAGTTGGTGAATTGCTTGGTTTTGAGAGATTTCAACACATTTCCAAGTTGTGCAAGCTGAAGTCAATGAAATGCTGAAATGCTTCAGCACACCAACATGACTGCATCTGCAGGACCAGGTATCCAAACAATAGTAATTTCACTCAAGAGACAACTCTAGAATAGGAATAATTTTCCCAGATTACTTAAAGCAAAATTCAGATTTTTTCAAACCAGAACCTCACTTATTACATTGCATCTTGAATTCACGGTAATCAGCAACTATTTGTCTGTGTTCAACTCCCCCTGTTGACAAATCAGCTGCTTACTTGGCACCTTGTTTCAGTGTTTTGCTGTCTGTGATTTTTTTTTTAATGGCTCACGTTACCTGGCAGGTGATTTTCTGATGCAGCCTTCTTGAGATGCAGAAGACTCTGAGCCTCTGAAGTTGCATTATTCTGATTTAAGAGATTCTGGGCTTCCTCATCTACAACATCCAACAGATACTGGACAACTTCATTGTGGTCATCTTCATCATAATACTCATCATCTGGAACCTCTGCTCCTGAAGGCAAACAGTGCAAAATGACAAGTTTTCCCAGTACAGCATGGTTTGCAAAAACTAATTTAAAGGGGCAGACACAAGGCATTATTTCTAGCTGTTACCATGGCCTTCCTTTATTTCTCTCTAACAGAAAATCCAATTTCTATAAATCCACTTTCAACATCAACTAACTCCCATAAAGCAATGCACAAGACTTGGAAATGATCTTCTAAAAGAGACTGCCAGCCTAACATTTGCTTATTTCAGCATATTCAACCATGCCATGATTCTTTTGCACTGGTACAATAAAGACAGAATGACACAGTGCCCATCTCATCCCCTCTTACCTGATTTGTCAATGTGTTTAGGAAAATCTGACATCTGGTTGGTAAATCCAAGGGAAGGTGCATCTTCTGCCCCTGAGAAGTTCATTAGTGCTTTTGTGTGATGGATGTTGTTTTCTGTATTTCCCTGAGAAGGTCCCAGGATGCCATTGCCATTGACCTGAGGAAGCAAACAACAATCAACAAATTGCTACAAATTAACTCTTAAAGAGCCTGGCAGTTTGTTGAAGCAGCAAACAACCACTAAAAAGTTTTCACCTCTCCTCAGCAACAAATGAAAACCTCTATTCATATCATCTGAGATATCTGGGTGATGGATGAGAAGTTTCATGTGACAAACAAATAAAACAAAATCAAGGAAATAAGAAAAAAATTCACATGCTGATGAAGCAGCAGCTTTTACAATAGAACATGTGGTAGTACTTAACATTACTTTAATCCCTATAAAATGTATACAAGATTCAGTATTTTTGGTCCCACTACAACAGCATTTCTATGGAAAAACTAAGGGGGGGAAAAAGAAAGAAAATCACCTAGCAAATATAATATGAAAGCATCTGCAGAAACTATGGGCTGAATGGAGTATCCTGGATGATAGCCTAACATCCTTTTCATAAGACAATTTCTCTTTCAACAAAGTAGTGCCAAAAGAAAGAGCAGATCAATTTAAAAAACTTGCATTTTTATTATGATCACTGCTTATTCATGTCAATTGATAATAGTGGGTTTGTATACTTTGATCACTAGATTGTTTCCTTCATGTATTTAGTTTTAGAAGTGTTTGAAGCAGATCCTTTTCTCTGGTTAATGGTAACAGGCACAAGAGAGGAGCATTTACCTTGGGCCCATAAGCATCAGTTGACTTCTCTGTTTTATCACAGGGATCGCCACAGGAAAAACCTAAAAAAAAGTGGGAAAAACAACTACTTTTTCTCTGAAATTAAATTAGCCCCCAGTGATTATTTTTATAAAATAAGCAAGTATTATTTAATACATTACAGCATGAGTAGCATTTCTGCCTGGTTTCTGTGCATTGCCAAACTTCTGTCTGAATGACTACGCTTCATATAATGGCTTTTTGAATGTTCTATTTAATGTGATCAGAAAGCATGAATGCTAATACAAGTAACCAACTCAAAGCAAAGAGAAATGTTGATAAAAAGTTTAACAACTTACAGTGGAAACATACATCTTTGAGAACAGTGTTGATTCCCTTTTCCTCAAAAAGTATGAGATACAGCCCCACAAACATCTGTCATTGACTACTTTTGTTCTTTTTAAATATTATCTGACACTTGGGTCCTTCTTCAAAAGAACCCTTCTGCTCTATATTAGAGAATTACTAAACTACACAAGAGATGATATCATAAAAACACTATTGGTGAATCTCTTTTCATGGAGCTTTTAGAGGAAAGATCAAGCAAACTCCTGTTGGAGCTGGTCACAAAAAGCTGGACTAGGATATTCTCTTCTGGTCCATATCAGTTTGTTGGAGAATTTTGCTCAGACATGGCTTGAAGGAAAAAGGGCCATGAAAATATACAGCTGATGGAAAAGTAAAAGGCAGCTGTAAGCAGCTAATTCTCAAGCCTGTTTCTCAGAAACGTCTCTGTAAACAGCAAGAGTTCTCAAGCCCGTCTTCAATAACAAGTAAATATTCTGTCCTTGGCTGGTATGGGAAAGCAAAAATAACAAACCACAGGTATTGAAAACAAAAGGAGGGGTTGGTGTTTAATCTGTAACCAATGATGAGCTCGGGTTTTGCAATATGTATGAACTTAATTAACACGGTTATAAAATGTGCATGCTGGATCAATAAATTGGAGTTCGATGCTGATCAAAGGATGGGTCGTCTCCCTTCGCTTTCCACATCAGTTCCTTTATTTTTATAAACAGGTGAATTTCACTTGCTATGAGTAAGCACAGAAATCTTACCATTAGCTTTCATTGGCCATGGACTTGAGTTCTCTGGGCTTTTGGATTTTGGGAACACTGCATGACCATCTCTGTGGAAAGAAATATTTACAGGAATATTTATTAAAAAAAATAAGTAAATCACGGTAAGCAACAGATATTGAAGTAAGCAGTACTACTGGTAAAACTGCTAATCATTCCCAACCAGCTTGGTGTCACTTGCAAACTGAGGGAGGACATGTCCAATCCCCTCTTCCAAATCCTCAATAAAGAAATGGAACTGGACTGGCCCTAGCACTGAGCCCTGGGGAAACCCCACTAGAACCATTCACCATCACTGTCTCACTCCAGCCAGGTTTCAACCCAGTGAGGAGCATCTCCCCAAGGCATGGGCTGCCAGCTTCTCCAGGAGTGCTGTGGGAGACAGCATCAGAGACTTCACCCAATCCAGCAGACACATCCACACAGCCTTTGCCTTATCCACCAGATGGGGAGCCCATCATGAAATTAGATCAGGTGGGCAAGGCAGGACCTGGCTTTCCTGAATCCCTGCTGGCTGGGCCTGATCCCTTTGTTCTGTACATGCTGTGTGGTCACTCAAGGTAATCTGTTTTATAACCTCCCCTAGCACTGAGGTCAGGCCTATAGGCCTGTAGCTCCCTGCATCCTGCAGATGGGTGTCACACTGCTCACACTGCAGTCACCTGGGACCTCCCTGGTGAGCCAGGACTGATGACAAACGATGGAGAGTGGCTTGGTGAGCTCTCCTGCCAGCTCCTTGCATATCCTTGGATGAATTCCATCCATCCTCACTGACCTGTGAGTGTCCAAGTGCCACAGCAGGTCTCTGACTAATTCCTCCTGGATTGCAAGGGGCCTATTTGAACACTTGTAGTTCATAGCTGGACACAGCCTTGTGCATCCAAGAAGCACAAAGACAGCAAGTATCACATACCCTTGTGCTCCACTGCAGCACAAAAGCTGTGAATTTGCAGACCCTTTCCATAGAGTCAGTCCTCAGTAACATGTGGTGGTTCCTGTCACATCAGGAACAGGTTTTACTCATACACTCTCAGATACACTCACACAACCATGCAAGAAAAACAAAAAGTACGGGGAAGCATCTGCTTCCAGAACACACCTGGTTGCTTTGAGCACCACTGTTGGGAGGCATGTTTCCAGCATTCTTTTGGCTTCTTTCAGAGTCATTCCTTGTGTGCTTACTCCATTAATGTAATGGATAATATCTAGTACATGGAGACTTTCCTCTCTGGCAGCAACTGATTTGGGGAGAATGTCACTAATATACACAGCTTGATAAAGGCTGTCATGGCCTCCTGATAAGGACAAACCTTTGCAGGGAAAGAAGGGAAAAACAATAAAAATCAAGGTTTCTTTGTAACTGAAGGGGGAGGTTTTCCTTCAGGGCAAAAAGCAGATTAATTCTGTGTTACCTAGCTCCTCCTTATGGCACATCAGTGTAATGTCAGGCAGCAAATGAGGCAACACTGGCATCTTTGGTAACTCCAGAACACGCCCCAGCACTAATCTGACAGTCCTGGGGGCAGCTCGCAGGAAGTTGACAGCATCAGTATGGCTCATGTTGGTGACATCAATGTCATTCACCTGCAAGGAACAAAGCAACAGAGGTGTCCTTGTTAGGCCACAAGTAAGACAGCATTACTGAGGAAGAAGGAAGGAACATTGCTGTTCTGAAGTGCCATTGAATCATGTCTCTCAGAAGGTGCTATCTTTACTCTTTAACCACATTTGACTTGGCCTACAACACAGCTCCTTTTTTTTTAATTATTTTTTTGACTCAAAGTTGTCCATTTTGTGCAATCCCCGAACATGAAAAGGTGAATTCTCTCACTTTTATGAGTCGGTCTCCAGGCCGCAGTCTCCCATCGCTTTTGGCAGGATCCTGAACAATGTCATGCACGTAGCAGCCAACACTGTCGTTACCTTTGGTCACTGTGAAACCCAGGCTGCCCTTGTCTGACTTGGTCAGAGTCACTCTGAGCTCCACTTCCTAGGGGGACAAAACAGCACCTTACTAACAGGCAATCAGAAGAAATAAGAACATTTTACTGAATTTAAGACAATGCATTTACCTACTGATTTAAGTGTGACACAAGCCTGGCACAACGTTTCTTATCAGGCTCAGCTTAAATGCTTCAAATAAGCATCTCTAATGAGTTCAAGACAGAACCAAATAATGTTTTACATGGAATTCACATGGGGCCAAAAGTCTATGAATTAAACATAATTTTGAAGGCACACATCAAAACTCACACCTTATTTCACCCTAATGTAGGTGCCATATATAAGAAAGGCTCTGTATTTTTAAATATCTCAACACATCCATAATTATTCAGAACAAAAATAAGTGAGCATATTTTGCTACAGTGGGACACAAAATTATAGAGCTTTCTGGAAACTGAAGACATGCACGTGTTTTGCCCACTTTAATTTGCATTAATTTTGATTTGAAAGATATGGATCTGTCTCATTTGCATTAAAAAAATCACAGAGCACCAGGAAGGATGGAGAAAAACTTCTGAAGAAGGGACTAAGAAAAGTACAGTTTCTTGTCAAAATGGAGTATTGGCTACTTATAACATGGAAGACCCTCACAACTGGGATGTATCAAGACTCAATTTCAATTTTTTTCAGTATTTGAACAGATTACGTGATGATATGGAAGTCCCTTAGATACACAAGACATTTCTGTGGTATCAAAAGCTTTCTCAAAAGAGCCTCAAAAATAGGCTCCATCTTCCAGCACAGCAGAAAATCTTTGGGATTCATATTTATAAATGCAGCAAAGAATAGGGTCTCCTGATGCCCTTGATGCCTCAATTTGTTCTCTGACCTCTGAACAACCACCTAAAACTAAAAGAGCAGAAGCAAGATATCTGCCATTTAAGCTTCCTCTGAGTACATGGTTGAGAGGTGGGTAAATATTTAATGCCAAGGTTTCCAGGATGAAATGACCCATGAAATGGACATACACACATCCACCTATGTACACATGGATGCCTCCACATCCACAGAGGGAAATGTATCAACTCTTCAAGAGCCCACACAGAAAATGCCTGCAGACACTGGTATAAGCAGCTGCCACTGATTACAAATGGCAGTGTATGTGCCATTTAATAGGCACACAACCAGAGTAGTGCAAGTATAGCCTACAGCTATCCCATTTGTAAATTAATGTGCCTACATTCTATCCACTCCCAAAATCACGACTAAAACAACCACAGCAGGACATTTAGGCTCCTGAAAGACAGAAATAGTGTATTACTGGCTCATATTCTTCAGCATTTTTTTCCAGCTGGGTGAGTAATGAATCTATTTCTCCCAGGTGTGAAGTCAGCTCAGAGACAGGAGTTGCATAACAGTCATTTATTAACATGGATGTGGCAACATCAGGTACAGTTCTACAGGTTGGGATCACTGGCAAATCCAAAGGCAGATCACTACAGATAAAGCAGAAAAAAAAAGAAAAACAGGAGTAAGTACAATGTGGCTGTCATTCATAAATTAATATATGAACCAACACTGACTTTATGCAGATGTAAAAAGCAAACCAAGAGAAGCGTTTCTATGAATAGGTCCAATGAACTACTTTTATAAACATTTCTGCAGGATGATGAGGATCATTATCAGCAGCATACCTGTCCTCCAGCTCTGCCTTGCCGGGAGCCTCCTGATCAGGGTACAGGATGGTGCGGACAGCGTCCCTCTGGGCAGGGTGTGCCTCGTACTGAGCCTGAGCCCGTGCCTCAGCTTCCCCTGAGCCCTGGTACAGCGCTGAACTCCAGCCCAGGCCCACCTGGGCCGCTGACTCCATCACCTCCTCATCACCACTTCTGCTGCTGTCGCTGTAGCTGTCTCTTCTGGAGGGAGATTTTAGCCTTTTCTTGCTCAGATCAGTAGCTTCATTTTCATCTGAGCTGTCACCTTGTTCTCTATTTGATGGACCAGAAACTTCTCTGCTGACCTCTGGAAAAACTTGTTGGGGCGAATGGATGGGGGTCTACAAGAGCAAAAGCATTTAATTCACAATAATCCAGTTCTGATGACAAAAGAAAGTTTCAAAGACTGCACAAAATTACCAAAAAACAAGGAGTCAGTGGCTACTGACCCAACTGTTGAAACACATCATAGCAGAGTTCCAAAAAGTTCAATGCAACTTGGCCAAGACAAAGTGTGCAAAAATCTGAAACTTATGTTGTTAAAAACCTTTAAATTAATCTAAGGAAAACAAAAATACTTTAGCTTCAGAAAGCCTACTAACAGATGCCTTTAAACACTCCCCAGCAGTCTTCTATGCAAGTACCATGAAATCCCTTCCAACCAGAAGCTGAGGCTCACAGAGCTACTGAAGTCAAACCAGCCTCACAGAGGAGGGAACCAGAGAAGCTGTCAACCAAACAGCAACAGTAACAGACCACAAAAACTAAGATAATTTATGCAAATGCTGACTGTTAACCAAGTTATTAACCACCAGACTGAATAACAATTTTGCCAATTGTCACATATTCCCAAGCATTATGTCAGCCAGCAGACAGAAAAGATTTAAAAACTTCATTTATGCTTTTATGGTCAGATTCTTGTGTACATGAAAACATCAGTCTGTGATAATGTAAAAAAAAAATTTGGTTTTCCTCTACTTCTAATATGTGCACTGTTTTATTAAAGTTCCTGTTAAAGTTTGATAAAGTTCTATTAAAGTTCCTGCTATTCCACATTACAAACATGTCTATTATAGGAAGAGTTATTTGTGTTATGAGTTTGCTTAGTTGCATCTCTCTCACTCTAATCCTAACTTCACTTAAATTTGTATTTGTCTACTTGGATGACCCACAAGGATCATCCAAGCCTAATTCCTGGCCCTGCACAGGACAGCCTCAAGAATCACACCCGGTTGCCATAAAGCCTTGTCCAAACGCTTCTTGAACTCTGGCAGGCTTAGTGCTGTGATGAATTCCCTGGGGAACTTAAACTGAAGACCTGTCTTCATTAGTTTTACACTTTCCTGTGTATTATGGAAAGCCTAATTTTTGGGCAATTTGTCCTCTACACTCTCTTTTGTTGAAACACATTTCATTTCCACTTCTTCAAGTATCCTAAAATGGCCTTCTGCTCTTTCAATTTATTTACTGAACCATTTTGAAAATATTCTTTGGGACATCTCTAATTTCCAGGAGGTAAATATGAATACATTTTCCCTGTCTTTACATACATCAACACCAAATCGGTGTTTTGCAGAATATCCTTCACAAAAATATCCAATTTCTATCTGATACCAACTTCAAAACATTGGGCTGCAAAGAAATCTCTGCTCCAGAAACACTGTGCTAAACCAATTTCTCATGCCTTAGGTCACAAAATGAAGGAAAAAAGCTTTTGAAGCCATACATTCCTTTAACAGTGCTCTCCTAAGGAATTCATTCCAAGAACCACATTTCTGTGGTTCCGTTATTCCATTTGCATCTTGCATCTTGCAGATGGAATAACGCAGATGGAACTAACCCACCCACCCACCTTAAACAGCAAATAATGTTTAAAAAAATCCCATTCCAGACACCTTACCAGCAACAAAGGGTCAATGTCTGGTAGTATTCCGGATGGTGGCCGGCAAAGGAGAAGAGAGACCTCTGGAGATGTTCCCCTCAGAGCAGAGATGACTTCCTGTGGCCACAGAGGGATTCACTGTGAGATGCAGACTTGCAGGACTATCACAGTACGAGTTTCACTATTATGGGTACAAACCTGCTGGGACAAGCCCTTCAGTGATGCCCCGTTCACTTTCAGGATGACGTCCCCGATCTCAATCTGCCCGCTCTCTGCGGCTGGCTGCCCAGAGAAGAGCTTCTTCACCCGCACAATCGTCGAGCCCAGCTGCTCTGGGGTCAGGCTGTCCTCACGGCAGAAACTGAACCCGAGGCCTGAGCTGTTCTTCAGGAGTTTCACCTCAAATGTGTTCTCTGTAAAAGAAACATGAACTGTGGTGTAGCAGCTTTGGGTTCCTCTGGGTCTGGGTTGAAGACACTTGAGACAGCAGTTCATGCTTGGACTCAAGGGTTTATTATTTCTTATCAGTAAAACAGCTCACTACTGTGAGTTCAGCAGCTTTTTGTGAGAAGGCACAAAATGGCTAACAGTCTCTTGTTACAAGGTCTTTTAAGACTAAACTATCCAATTAAGAGCTGACACATAGATTATTTTCCCTTTTAACCCAATAACTGATCCCCAAAAGCTTGCAATGTGGACTTTTCTGCCCAATTACAAAATGCCACTCAAATCCATGAAGAAGGAGGAAGAAGAAACATGAAGAAGAAACCCAGCATGACACCCTGTGCCCCCCCATCTTGCTTCTTTACTAAAATTCCCAAAATCTAAATTGCTCACCAAGTGATACACCTACACTACTCTCTATAATCTATTTCACACTTTTGTGGATTCTAGTCAACCTTGAAGTCTAGGAAACTTTCTCCGTGAATGAGGGTCAAGGTCAGTGCTCCCCTGGGGGTCAGGACACCCCAGAGCAGACAGAGAAATATTCCTGGTGCCCTGGGTTTCCACAATTAACTTATTATTTCCTATTGCACATGGCCATGGAAAGAGCATCTGGTGCTCATATTCCAGACATGACAATGTGCAATCTCCCCCTCACATGGCTCTTTCACTGAGTTGAACAGAAGTGTTACCCAAAAGATCCCTCCAGGTTAAAGGGGACAAAAAGCTGATCACAACTTCTCAGTCGGCCTGCTTGGCCTGACATCAAAGTGCAGGAGGGCAGAGTGTCTCCAAAGGACTTATTCCCTAGGTAGTCCATTTAGGAACCTTTTAAAGCACAGAGTGACACAACCTTTCCAGCCACTGATTAGTGAGAGCAGCAGCTGGAGCTCCTGGCAGACAGGACAGAGCCCATGCAAGAAGACCCAAAGGTATCTGCAGGGGTTCTGCCATCTGGGTAGGCTTCCCTTCACCTGCACAAATCACCAGCAAGAGAGGCTGAATTATGTCAACCTCTAGTCAGGAGCACAAACCCTTCTATCTTCATCTAGCTCTTGATGTCTTTTCTCTTCTAAGACAGGAGCTGCAGGACCCACAGAAGCACTCATTTATATATAAATATCTAAATTCCCCTTGGCACCCCTTAGCAGCACCAGATACAGCAGCACCCCCTAACTCCAACCTTGCTACAGCCTTGGCATCTAAGATGACACTGGGAAAGAACGTGAAACAGTGAGAGAGCAAAAAGTTAACAGTAGTTAAACAAAGTAACCAAGATGTGAAAGGAAGTGTTAAGAAGAAACACAACGGCACAAAACCAAAGAGACTGCATTATGTGCAAGGGCTTGGTACAGGTTCTAACCCACTCCATTTCCATCCCAAGAAGTAAAGACAATCTTATGAAACTACAGGATGCTTTGACAGTTAAGACAATTGTTCTGTGGGAGCTGACCTGCAGTGACAAAGCTGTAATCTTTGGCATTTGAAGAATCTGTTGCTGGCTTCTCCTGTGGCTCACACTGCCCCATCTGGCATGGGAGCGTGCACTGTGGTGTCACTGGAGCATGAGCCTTGGCCCCTGAAAGCTGACCCTTTTCCAACAGCAGGTGCACCACCTAAAGAGATGAAACATTCTCCAGTTAACTGGCAACAGAGATAGCACAGTCTAGAGTATGTGTTTCCTTCTAACTTCTCAAGGTCCAAACTTTTACAGCAGCAAGTGTTAGAGATACTCCCCTCCCCATATATGTCCTCCAATTACTCCCCTTTTTTTAAGGGCTGTTAAATGACAACCTCCAAAATACACTAATGGACTTGCAAGACATTTGCCAATACAGTAAGAAAGGGTTTTCTTCCTATAAAGTTGTGAGGGTGTTAAGAGGTGTCAAAGATAGTGTCACTTGCACATTTGTAGAGGGAATTAAGTTAAAAACATTTTATAAAGTGAACACAAATAGCAGTTCTCAGCAGTTCTGAATGTGTACACTCATTGACTATTTTCAGGTGTGCCAGGAAGCCATGGAGTCCTAGAAATCAAATCTAAAATAACCACAACAACACTGGGGAGAAGTCCAGTCTTGAGGTTCCTTCACCTCTTTTCTCAACTGGTTCATCACAGACAGGAGTAGAAGCAGCAGCCACTCACCTGGCCTGTGTTTCTCAGGATTTCAACAGCTTGCTTATGGGTAGCTCCTTCCAAACTGATCCCATTGACAGACAGCACACGGTCACCTACATGAATAATTTAAGAAAAAGTAGGCAGAACATCACCTATAAAACATCTATGATGCACAGAAACTTTCAAGTCTGAGCTCACAAGGACAGTTATTTAAGGAAGTTCTCCTTCCCTTCCATGCTCTGAGCCAAGAAGAGAACTTTGCAAATAAACTATATGGTTCAAATCAAAGGTCTTTTCCAATCTAATGATTCTGTGGGATAATCCCATGTCAAAACTAGTATTAACCATCACAGTGAGAGCCTGCCAGAAAGCTCAGACTCTTTATTCAAAACAAATCTTAGTCTACAGCAGGAATGCTCACTTCAGTGAAGAACGTGGCCTGGCTTTCTAACAAGAAGAGCCATAACAATTACAGCATTTTCTGTATTGAGTTGCTGGGCGTGCCAAGCAAGAGGGCCACAAATAACACAAAGCCCTCTCTCTCTGTGCCTGGAACAGAGAAGCATTCTCCATTAACATAGGCTGCTTTAGAGAACAAAAATCCCACAAGCTATCTCCTATTTTTCCCTTCCACAGCCTCAGCATTGCTGGTTCTGCAGTTGATCTACATTAGTTTTTTAATCTTCACCTGCAGAATTAGCTATCAAGGCAATATTTAAAATGACAACTGCAACAGCTTGAAGAAATAGTTCTTCTCAGTGAAAAACGTGCAAGGACAGGAGGCAAACAGAGTGCTAGTTTCCAGGCCACAGGATATTGTCAAGTCCCCCCCAGACAGTCCTCTGCCCTTTTTCCACATTAAGAGTCCCCACTAAAAGAATGGAAATCCTACCTTTTTCTATTCTGCCATCTGCTTCAGCTGCTCCCTTGGGAATGATTGCTTTCACATAAATACCACCATGCCTTATGCTAGTATTTACACCACCCTAAACAGAAAACAAAAATAGGATTGTTAGTCATTTTGCAGTTAGAATACTTAGTAATTAAACACAGTGTGACACAAGGAAAACTGTTCTTAGGAAGCATTTGGGCTACTGGCATGTAGAAAAACCAGAGAAACTATCAAAATCAAAAAATGTTACATCAAGCATGTTCAGTGCAGTCATGCAATTTGCTACGAATGAAGTTGGGGTGGGAAGACTGTGAAAACACAATGCATCACAATGCAAATGCACAAAACACAAACAAATGTCCTTCAGCAGAAATATGTCTGCATTTTGTTGGACTTCACATGCTTGCATGCACACCAAAGCTCAGAGATGTGCAAGAGCACAGCATGCCAAAGCAGGAGATGCACAACCATGCAGTGTCCTACTCCAACACAACTTCTCTGATGTAACAGGAGATATGGGAGTGCTGCTTTCTCTCAGTTCAGACAAGTTTGAAGGTCCAAGCTGCTCAGGCTGAACTGACATTGTTTTTGGAGGGCCTTGGCCTTTCTGCTGATTGCAGAGGGGTAGGACTACATGGTCTTTAATTGTCCCTTCCATCCTAAACCATTGTGTGATTCTGGCTCACTGTGCTCCACAGACTTGGAGGGAAGGGGAAGACCAACAGTGTGTTAATGCTCACTCCCAAAGCACCCAGGTAACTCACAGGGAACTGCATACCTCTCCTCACCACCACTGCACAGCAAAACAATGAAGGGGCAGAATGGGGGCTGGAAAAGCAAAGAGCAGTGAAAACAACACCTGGTCGCCTCTCAAGGGAAATCTCTGCATTGGCTGGCATCTTCTGGCATCTCTACAAAGCCAGTGCATGCAGGTCTGGTGCTACTCAATAACCAACTCCTGCTCCACCACTGTTCCTCCAACTCTCTCAAGCAATGGAACATGGCTTTGAATAGACTTGGATGCCAAAATAACAGAATTTCCTTCTGCTCTTTTTACAGTTCTAGCCATATATATGGAAACAGCACTAGGCTTCCAAATCATTCCTCCACCAAAAATAGCTGAATATTAAAATACACTAAAATGTATATATTTAATACAGGAACAGACGCAGTGGAAAGTGTATGTAAATTATTCTCTTCCCTGAAATGCCACTCTGCAGTATGACAGGCCCTAAATATAAAACTACTTTCAAAATCTTATAGCCTGAAGAGATAGCAGTCTTAAAAAATATGGTTTTGACTCATATCGCAAGAAAGCAGTGTCATCCAGGTCTCATTTGGGTTTATGCAGTTTTTTGCTTTCTGCCTTTTCTCCAGCAGAGGGAGAACACTGAACATGGTGAATGTGACTGAGCGTGCACAGATACCCTTAAATAACAATACTCCTTCCACTGCCCATGGTGCCAGTCTGGGAGGGTCTCCCTTCCTTCCTTGCAAATCTGCCACAAGATTAGGTAGCAAGGGACAAAGACCGTCTTGTCTTTTGTACTCACAAAGCAGCATCTGTGATAAGAGTCTATTAGGGCTTTGGGGCTCCACCATAAAACAAAAAACAAAAATTACTTAAGGGTCAGATGACAAAAAAATGAATATAAATTAATAGTATTACTTTTCAGCTTTGGTAAGATTAACTACACATCAATAAATCTATAAATTAAAGTGATTCCAGAAAATATTTTGCTTCCTTGTAATTTAGTAATTTAATGGGTTGCTGGGAGTAGAGAAAAAAGAGAAAACATCTAAAAACCTTGTCAAACAGTACCGTGACACTTATTCCCAAGCCGTTATCTTTTTTTGCTAGTTCAACCTCAAAGATATCTCCAGGTTTAAGAAGTGTTGTAGAAACCTTTTTAGAATTCACTTTGTTTGCTGTATTCGATGAGGAAGAATCCTTTAGTTACAAAAACAAAAAAAAAAAAAAAGAGAGAGAGAGAGAGAAAGAAACAAACAAAACAAAAAGAGACAATGATTTGCCTTTTGCCTTTGGAACAGATGCTTTTAGCTAAGACCCTAAAGGGTAAGGGGTTTGAGTCAGACACAACCAGGAGGAGTCCACCTGGCAAAGTACCAATTAATAACACTCACTGCTTCAACTCTTTCCATTCCTGCCATTGAACAGGTTTAGCACACAAATATGCTTGACCTTTAGCAGCCAAGTCTTTACAGTCCAAGTGAGCTGGGTACAGAACACCGAAACTGCAGTACCTCAGCAGTACAGCAGCCTAGAGTCTGTTGGATTAATTAGCATGAGCTGCCACAATTTAATTGAATAACCTCCATCAGATGAACAGAGGAATCACTGCAAGTTGGAAACAAATTTTCAGTACTTGTGATTGTGCCCTTTTGGAAAGGTGACACAGCAACTGTGTCTGCACAAGAGCATGACTCACTGCTGAATTTTAATGCACAAGAGCAGTTTTTCAAGGATTAGATCAATCCCAGAAGACAATGAATTCTGCTGCTACCCACTCCAGATGTACCACTTCTACTTTCCTTGAGGAAAAAACTTCATTTATCTGACAAGTGAATAAACTTACCTCTAGGAGTGGTCACTAGGTTATGAACATATTGGACAAAAACACAGAATTGAAAGGAGGTTTCCTACAGCCTCAGGAAGTGCACTGTAAGTTCATCCCAAAGCACAATCTGCCTCTAATAAGACACATCTTGTGACATTGGAAAGCTGGAAAGTTGTTCCAAGTTACAGAAGTGATTTTCTCCATTTATTTTGCACAAAATCACCATGCTATTAGAAATCAGCTACTGGCATTAGCTGCAGGCTAGGCCAGGCTGCTCCTCCCTCACATCCTGACGCCCAGAGACAGCTATCAATCCCACTCTCACACTGATGGGAAATATTCATATGAAAGCCACTATGCCTTTTTAGCTGGCTGCTGCTCCTGACTGCTGGAGTAGGTTGCTTCATCCATGTCAGAATCCCCTCGGTCAGAATACTCCACAGGCTCCACCACCCCGGGCCTTTTACTTTTCGCTCGAGCACTGTCCGACGAGGATCTCCTCTTCTCGAGGGCTTTCGAGGGCCCAGCCTGGGGCTCGCTGTGAAGCTGGACATCCTGCTGGGCTCTGCCACTGGCACGTTTGCCCAAGGTGGGCTGGCCCTGGGACAGGCTGGCGCTCTCGGTCCGGGAATCCTGGGAGCTCACGCTCCCATCCCGCTTGGACAGTGCGGAGAGGCTGCCCGAAACGGGCCTCTGGTGAGCGCGGCACCGGCTGTGCTCCTCGGAAGAGGACTCTGCCTCGGTGTCCTGCACTGAGGAGGGCCTCCTCAAGTAACCCCTGGCTCCATTACTGATCTGAGCAGTGCTAGACGATGCTGCAAAGCAGGAGACAAGACAGCCATCAGCTTATCTGCAGCACGACACCCTTTTCTCAGCTTACAGCCCAGGAAGGTTTCACACACCCAGATATCCCGCAGGAAGCTCGCTGCTCACACTGTACCCCCCAATGGATACCCTCACACACCCCCTCTCTATCCTGTCCCTAAACCATTCCCAGCTACCCGGGGTTGCTCACAGGGGAGACTGCAGATCCCTCCCTACCTTTGGACAGCCTGTCCTTGGGCTGGGAGATGACCAGTGTCACATCCTCAGGAGCATTCTCCAGGATTTCCAAGGCTGCATGCTGGCTGACACCTTCCAAACTCGTGCTGTTTATGGATATGAGGCGGTGCCCTGCACAAAAGGGGCTGTTCAGATACAGTCCAACACCTACGTTTTTACCCATCAGTGACAATGTGGAGTACAGGTCTGACAACTACACAATACACAGATTAAAAATCACTAAACTTCAAGTGATGCTGGAACAGGAAACTCCAATCATGAAAAAAGAAAGCCAAATCCCAAACCACACCACAAAAACTGGTTATATTTCCTATTTTTAAACCTGCCAAATCTTTACATGTTCTGATTTCTACCTTCTCTTTTACTGTAAAAGAAAAAAGAAAAAGAAGAAATCAGAAGTTAAACTGAACTGCATATTGCTCATTTAAGACACAGACTAAGAAGAAAAGGCAAAAAACCCCCATATTTCTCCTCCCCCCCACTACAGTTATGGTTATAGTATATGGTTCCATTTCACTTTTTAAAAAATTACAGTAGGGATACTGAGTTTTAAAAACTTTAAATTAGAATGCATCTGCAAGACAGACTATGGAAAATAAAGCCCTTATCTTTATATATAACTTTAATTTTCTGCTACTTCAAACTTTATCATTTTTACATTGATTTGTATGATTGTTGCTTTTGTATAGTCTTAAGAAAGAAGCATCACTAGTTTTCAGAAACTGTCTGGAAGGTGACTGAAGGTCACTATTGTAAGGACTGTAATACCCAGAGCCATAGATGGAATTTTATGCTATTCACCTGGTTTTAGAGTCCCTTCCAAATCAGCTGGCCCTCCAGGAATAACTGAATGAATAAAAATTCCCAGATCAAGTTTCCCTGTCTTCTCTCCACCAACTATTTGAAAGCCTAGGAAGAAAAGGCCCAAAGCAGGAAAAATGTCAGTGATCACTGTGTAACTTAACACAAGCCCATCTTCTAGAACAAACAAAAACTTAGTCATTCTAATAAATGTAAAGCAAGAAACCCCAGACACCTCAAATCTGCATGGAAACAGACAGCAAAGCTTTTTGATAAAGCTTTATTGCATACTCTTGTTTTAAGCACTGATTTAGACTTTGTCTGTTCAGGACACTTCAGCAAAGGCTACAGAAGACAACTCTGGCAAGAGAAACACACAAATAGGTGACATGAAATGGACATTTGCTGAGCAGACATAATTTGTTTTCTATCACATAAAATTTTCTGGTTTTCTCCATTGTTTGATGTTTCTCATAGAAGTCTGACCCTGGTCTTAAGATCCAAGTTTTCAATGTCTCTGTTTTATTTTGAGGCTTCTAATCTATTTCTGTTCATTCTACCACATAAACCTGGGACAAATGTTCTGGGGGGGGAAAAAAAGTAAAAGATATCAGGTCTTCTCTATTCTAGCTAAAACAGCAAACTACTATAAATTGCATGGGGAAGAAAGAGGAAAAATACTACATTTATTTGAATTTTTTTTTTTTAATTTCTGCTCAACTTATACATTACTGTGCAGTGTAAACACTAAGTATTGCTGTCTTGTAGGCTTTTTTCCCCTCTCAAATTTACACTACAATCTGATTTTGAATGACAGAACAATGTCCTTAAGGACACTTTAGAGAGTCTTCCTAAAGCACAACACTGCCATCAAATCTTTCATTACTCATATAGGAAAAATTAGGTGGGTTTATGCAAAAAAATCAGTGGCAGAGGAAGGAATGTAATGTAAATATCTCATCTCCCAGGCTCCTCAAACATCAAATCAGTGTTCCATCTGATATTATAGGAATAAGCAAAACCCTCCACAATTAGCACATAATGCTTTTATTGTGTCTTTTTTTTTAAAAAAAGCATTCATTTAAAGCATTTGTCACAGCTCAAAGCTGTGACATTCCACAGAGACAAAATTCTATACTTTAAACAGAGATAAACTTAAAAGGCCAACTTCAATGATGACAAGTTCACAATATTAATATTATCCTACACTTACAATATGGAAAAACTAAAAATCAGACTTGCTTAACATCACAGAAACTGCATTTTAAAAGCCTTCACTGCCTGCACTGCTTTACTCAGTTCTACAATAAATGCTTAAACACAGACCAGAAAACTCTATTTTGTGATTGGCTTCTAGAAATACATGTCAACAGCAATTTTAAAGCCACTTACCTAAGCCAAGCTTTTCATCCTTTTTCAAGTTCACTAAAGTGATCTCTCTCTCTGGTGTGGCAACTCTGTTCTGTGTTGTTTGAAGAGAGTCAACTGTAAAGCCAACATTTCATCATCAGACACTACCTCAACACTGCCCTTCAGGTTTACTTTAAAGCTCTTTTCCATTAAAAAATATTACTTCTCTGATAACTTGAAAAGTTGTTTTGATCTAGTTGGTTCAACTTTCATCTTCTAAGCCATGGCTAAACAGAGAAAAAAACCTCTATAACCCTTCTAAGGCACTTCCATCTTCAGCAGTTAAAAATCTTTTACTCCTCCTAAGAAAAGCAGCTGGCACAGTCTAATGGAGGGACAACATAATTGAGTCCTAGAATCTTTAGTTTCATTAGTCTCAATTCAGGAAAATGTTTAGATCTGTGTTTATGTGCTCTACTCATAGGTAGGGAGGATGCAAACACATTGGTAAAATTGAAACTGAGGGTCATATGGAATTACTGAAAGGTAACTCAATGAGTTCTCTTAATGGTGTCTCTTCATTAAAAAGCAACCAAAATTAGAAACAGCTACTAAAACTTCTCTTGCTTCAATTTACTTCCTCATTTGCAACTCCACAGGCTGCTGATTCCACCTCTTCTAAAATTTGAGCATCCTCACAATACAACTCTGACTCCTGAGGCATCCCATCAGGCTGAAGTAGACCCAGGCATTTAAGAGACCCAAGGACAATAATTTTGTGAAGAAAAAACCCCCACTAACAAACACCAACAAAAAAATCCCATCCCCCAAGCAAACAAGACGAAACACAAACAAATAAACAAGCCAAATCTCCTGAAACTTCAGGAAACACCAACATAGTGCAAGTCTGAACTCATGGATTTGCATCCTAGAGAAGACATTCATTTGGTCCAGGAGTGCCTGGGATACTTTTACCCTAAGTGGAAGAGGCAATCCACAGCTGCAGAAATCTAATGAGCTCCACACACTGGTACAAGCACAGAACAAGTGATGCAGGAGAGTGCAGCATACTGCACATCACCCAGAAAAGGAGCTTTTTCTCCCTCAAAAACACATCAAGCCTAAAGAGTGAAAGAAGTAAAAAGAAAGGACAGAAGCAGTAACCTCCTAAATAAGGGAAATGAGCTTTCAAGAGCTTGATTCTGGTAGGAAAGAGCACCCTTTAAGTGCTTCACTCTTTCATATCTGAAAAATATCACATACAGATGTCTAAACCTCCCCCAAGAAGCAATCCAAAATAAATAATAGGAATGAAAATACTAGAAAAAGGCCCTATCTAGCTAACTGGCAGAGGCACTCAAGAACACCAAAGGCACAGGACAGGTGGAACAATGAAGCATTTGCAAGTGACAAACTGACTGAATTAATTACTTATCAACTTACCACTCTCTTTATGTGCTGCTGATGACAGAAGATTTTCTGAAGTATTCATGCTAACACCTGTGACATGCATGGAAGTATTAGACACTGTTATAATTTTTTTTTAATAAAAAAGCTACCAAGAATTGTTTCAGTCTTTACACAGTTCACATGAGCTCATTCACAATAGCAAAATTCTTTTAAAAATGAATAAACATAAAACTAGCTTTGTATTAGCAAATCCAAATTTTTCATGTGCTCTAGTTGTAGTTTAAGATTCAGATAGATGGTAGCTCATGCAAAGGCAATGAATTAAAGGAAGGACAGAGGTTTGGACTTTATGACCATGGTTAACTTCAGATCAAAGTAATGGATCTTGTGCAATGAAGTCAAAGACTAAATTTTCTAACAATATTGGATATTGAATACGCTGAACCTAATAAACCAACACAACAGGACTCTTCTAAGATTTTGTAAAGGAACAAATAAGCTGCTGCTGTAATAAGCAATTTGAACTACTACTTAAAATTGTTTGCTTATAGAATCATGCCTTCTTTGAAATTATCACAGCCAAGCCAATGTGGCCCTACTTTAAAGAGGATAAAATAATACATGTACAAATACATGAAAGTAAATGAGGGAATAAAATTCAAGCTTTTTAATAAAGCAGCCCTGGCCTTCTCCAAACCTATAAACCCATCTGATGTGTTTCACCGTGCAAAGAACCTATGTCCCTCAGCACAGGCAGTGTGATCCAGCAGGACTTTCTGACATGTGGCTAAAACCCTCACCAGAACTGCTGCCCAGAAGATTATGGGCAAGCACATCATCATATTAATCACAAAACTAAAGGCACAGAGTAAATGGCTGCAATCAACAATTACAGAACCTGCACACTTCATCTCACTCCTCAGCATTTATGCTCTCAGCACTGAAAATGCATCATTCCCAAGTCAGTCCTGGTTCCAAATGCACAGGGTGCAGATGTGGGAGGTCACACACTGCTTTGTTTGCTTCTTTTACTTTGTTTATAATGACCCCATCCCCAGAAACTTAACCATCTTCAACTTTTTCTGATGTCCTGTAACTACAGGAAAGCCAACCAGCAGCTAAGGCTGCAAATATTTCAGGCATTATAGTTTCTGTTGTTATAACAGGGAACCTTCTGGAACCAGAAACTGGTAATACAGAGATATTAAACATTCATGTTTAATAACCCAGTGTTAGTTTAAATCTATTTAGCTGCTTTGAATGTTTTTTTTTTTTTTTTTTTAATGTGAGCTCTCTCTTTTAGTTAATAGTAAGACTACTTGTGTGAACTCCAGTCCTTGCCAAGAAAATGGAGTAAGTGCATCTGGCTTACCTCAATACAAAAGTGTTTTTGTAAAACACCCAGTGTATTGCAAAAAATATTTAACTAATTTGTTGTATCTGAAAAAAACCCTCCAAAATAGAAGAAAAAACTCCCAAGTGTGGAGCTACTACTTAGAGGCACTGCCCAATACCCAGCTGATGCCAAACAGTCAAAAAAACACTCCCTACATTCTTTCCACAAAAAACACTAAAAAAGTTCAGCCTTCACAAACAGACTATGAAGATTAGCAAATTACTAAAAGATACATACAACCAAATGGCACCCTGAAGTGATAACCTGGAAGCTGTTTTCTGCTACAGCTTTTACATTACACCTCTGTGCAAAGACTGGTGCTGACCAAAGGAGGATTTTTTGGATTCACTGCAATAATGGCCTGGATTGCTTTCACATGTGATACTCTGCTCCCACTTTTAAATCAGAATATTACCATCAGTTAATAAATATATCAAATATATCAAAGCATTACCCCCAAAGCAATTTTAGAAGTTTGTTAGTAAATACAGTAATATTATTTTTTGCATGCTGACCTACAACATAGGCTTGACCGGTATCTTCAATGGATGATGAGTCTGATTCATTTTTCTTTCTTTCAGGGCTTCTACTTAAACCTGCATGAGATTTTGAACTTAAAGGGGAGAAGGAGAGAAGGGGAACCAGACAGAGGGAAGAGGAAGTTGGGAGAGGGAAGGATCAATGTAATAAAATAATGGCATGAATAATAAATCAAAACTGATGCAAAATGTACATTGACTGTACACAAATATACTGCAGGGTGGTCAGAGAGACTCTTACTTGCTTGGTTTTAATGCTCCCGTTGCTGATCCAGTATCAAATTTTGGCATTTGCTGAAAGACCCTTCCCATGATATCTTCTATTTTTTTGGGGGAAGAGTCGAAAGCAGTAATAACATTTTTCCTCGGGGGGTAAACAGAGATGTGACTCTGGCTCAGATCGTGAAATGACTTGCTCATAACTCTGGGCCTTTCCTCCCACGGACTCTTCTCGTTCTTGTCCCTTGCAGAGCCAGGAAGTGGCTGGAAGAGCGAGAGCTCAGAGCAGGACAGTCTCTTCAGGATCTCTGCCTGGACAGACAGGGGTCGGACAGCGAGTCTGTTCAGAGTGCTGCTGGCCAGGCTGCCAGTGCTGATGGCTCGGCCCATGTTGAAGCCTTTGACAGAGTCTGCATGAAGGTTCAGGCTCCTAAATGAAGCTCTTTCTGTGGAAATTAAAAAAACAACAAACCAACAACACCCAAACAATTAAAGTTATTCAGTACAGCTAGTGTGAACACCTTGTGCAAAGCATGCTTTTCAAACAACTAACTCACACAAAATGTATTTTCTCCAGATGCTTAGCAGAGATATATAATCACCCACCATGGGGTTTGCTCAGGAAGCAAATTTTGGAGCTCATGACACTACACTAGCCCAAAGTCCAAAACCACTGAATATTTATCCTCTTATTAGCATGAAGACTCATATTCCCTGTCAGGCAGCTGTGCCTTAGACAGACACATCATCTCCTTCTGCAAAACAAATAATATCCTCAGGCCAAGTGACCTGGATCACTACATCTTCTTTCAATAAAGGTCTTTTCCAGGATTTGAACAAATAGGTCTCCCCTGTGTGCACACTATTAGATGCTTCCATCCATTGCTTTGTTTTCTTGGTGTGAGCCTCTCCAGATTTACAGCACAGCTGCAAGGCCATGAGGGCTTGGCAGCATCTCTACCCAGATACAGAGCACCAGTGCACTCAGGTGCACTTAAGGACCTCCCTGCTACAAACAGCCTAGCACAAAACAGAAAGGGTTGACTGAGGTTTGCCAGACTTTTGGACTCATTAGCAAGGATTCCCTTAAGCAGCAGTGAGAAACAAGTCTTGGGCTGTAATTAAATTACTGTCAGCTGAGCTGTGGGAAGTGTCTGGGTGGATGTTCTTAGCTGAAAGCAAATTCATGATAATACATCTTAGCCTAAACCCCTCTTAATTCAGAGCAAAGCTGAGCAGGGCTCCTTTCTATTACCCTAACAGCCTCCTAAGGCTAGCAGGCTGTGGCTTGGCTCTCACACAGCAACCTGATAAGCTGTGGCAAGTGGTTGGCTGTTCAGAGACTTTAAAGGAAATCAGGCCACCTGGACCCTTCATAAACTTCACTGATGTCTTGGAGTCAGTTCACAGGGAAGTCTCAGGGAAAGCAATCCTCAACTGCCATATATATTTCTGATGTAGGGTTAACCAGAGGGAGGTTGTAACCCTATATATATGTAGCAAACAAGCTGCTTTAGGAAGCTGCACTGTAAGTCAAAGGGAAAATTATACTTTTTTGGTACACATCACCCATTAGGTTTAATGGTAAATACTGTGGCATTTAGAAAAGAGTGTATTTGACAAATGCAGCCTCAGTCCTGCCATTCCAAAAGACTTTACTGCCTCCAATAGTGCCTCCAAATTCCTCAGGCAGGAATTAACTGCCACGGTAACTCAAGCTTCCTCTGTAACAGACATAGAGATGGTGAAGATTTAGTTGTGGAAGGTGTGTTTTTCTGTCCTTTCATCAGGTGAATTAGCATACAATAACCACTTCCTCATCCACACCAAACACCTTTTCTAGCTACAGCCACCAACCAGATAAGCTACAGAAAAATGATTTTGCCCAATCAGACCAGAAATCCACAAATCCCAATTTCCTGACTCTGACAGAAGGCATCAATGACAGCTGCACTTGCTGTGTTGCCATCATGGGGAAGAGTACCCTAAAAAAGTGAGCTGAGATCTCTTTTATTATTGTATTTACCCTCTGAGAACATCAAACAGAATTTCTATGGATTTCAGATGAATACTTTCACACCATTACCTATATTATATAGATATTAGTAGGCATTAGGCTTTTCAAACCTTCTGCCAATCCTGTAACTGAAAATTCTCATGTGCTCAAAACTCATCATCTCTAAGGCTGACTTAACCCTCATTTCTCTTTTTTGGTTTGTTTTTCCATATGCCCTTTCTGGAATCCAGAATGCCCTTTTCTTTAGTGTTATGTATGTCCTTTTCTTTACTATTTTACTGAGTGCTTCCAATTACCAGTTTGTACTGGCATATTAAGGGTTTGATTTAGATCTAGCAAAGTGATGACAGGAGCATTTTTTTTTGTTTAATTGCTTTTACTTTTAATAATCAGTGTGCTGGAGTTAACCATAATGCTGATTCGTTTGCTTCTGATTACAAGTGATTGGTGGAATCTGGGACCTCTGATTTCCAAATGATCTGCACTGTACAGAAGCAAACTATTGTTTCCCAGACTCCCACAGCACAACACATACGCCATCTGTTAAGAGCAACCAAGTTTGCCAAGCCAAGAAAGCCCTTCCTGTATTGCTTTTCTCTGCAATTCAGGATAAGCAAACTCTAAATCAGAGAATGGTAAAAAGGCTTTAAGTCACTTGGTCTTATTTCTTTGCCTGAAGCTGGCTGAGCCCAACAGAATAGAAGAAAAGCTGGATAGTTGCCACATGCCTTTTCCCACTCCCACCCCTCCTCTTTTCTTTTCTTTTTATTTTAAATTAGAGATCACAATATCCACAGCAATGTGGTCAAACTTCATCCCAGCTACACTGGTGGAAGTCTGGATTAACAGCAATTGGAATGCAGACAGATAACAGGGAACAAAGAGAGCATGAGCAGACAGACTGACCAAGACAGCACTTCCAGACCACACTGAAGGCCAGCCAGCCAAGTGAGCTCTGCTCCAAACAGTGAAGAAATTCATTCAGAGGGGTTTTTTCACTGACTACATTTTCCAATTAATATTTTTTAACTAAAAATAATGCCTTTACATTTTTCTGTTATGCACACAAGTTATGAAGAAAATGGGAACTATGAAGGAAAGATTAGTATGCATGTTGTTCTTTACCAGGTCCACCCAACATTAAGCAAAATAAAGACAGCTGCATCCACAGATCAGAAATGGAGCATCATGGAATGTCCCCTACTTTACTTGCACTCCCATGATCACACCATTAATTCCACTTTATTAAACCAATCCCTTTCACATTAAGCAAAAGGTAAAAGTCCCGTTATTGAAATACTTTCAAGATACTTCTGAAAGAAAAGGCAAAAGCCTTTATTTAATTAAAGAGGAAAGTACTTTTAATGACCTGTTTTTAGATTCCTTTTAGTTTAGAGCAGCTGCTGTGTGCCAGCCTGTGTTCTTCCAACTCCTTTCCCACCCCTTAAACAAAATCTAAACAAGCTTAGCTAGTAGAGTTTCTTCATAGTGGAAACCCTCCAAATGTAGATTTACACACACACACACAGAGTACTCAGAACAATTACTGAAGCTCCAGTTCAGTTTTCTTCCTTACAAAAATACATATAGATTACTAATAAAAACCACATAGCATCACAGTCCTTACCAATGTCCTGAGTGTCTTGGTTGCTCTGTCTGGTTCTCATCTGTAGCTGGAACTTATGCTGGGAAGAGCAGAGATGCAGAAGGTACTGGCAAGTCTTGCTATTGTCAGTCTGAAAGGCATGCTTGATGCCATCTGATGTGTTCTGCAAAGTTATTTTCTTCTTCTACACAATGGAGAAACAAAAAAAGTCAAAGACAAATTATTTCTTTTAGCCTACAAAGAATTCTGTGTTTGCTTGTGCACAGTTACAGCATTCATACTTTCCTGAAGCAAAATGCATGGATGAAAGAGATTTCTATTAAAATAGGAGTCAAAGGTAATGTGAGATTTATAAAGTAGTTCTTTAAAGCTACTTCTGGGCTAGATGAGAAAGTGCTTTATTATTTTATTATTACAGTAATCTGTATCTGTTACTGTTAGTGCTGAGTAATGACAACCAGAACTATTACATTTTGCAAGATGGGGTTTTCAAACGCCCCGAGGAAATCACAAGGGATGCTGCCATTTAAGAAAAAAATAACTAAATGCTGATCTAATTACCAAACCTCTCAGTTAATGTTCCAGGTCTTGAACTTATATTTTCAGTAATCTTTAAACTTGAATTTATCCATTCTAGTTAAAACCATCTCAGAGATGAAATGGGCTGTAGCTTTTCAATAAAGTATCAGACAGAATTAGAAGTCCTGTTTTCAACACCTATATAAAGGTAAGCATTTGAAACCAATGCTTCATTAAAAACTGATACATGATCACCAGATTATGGTGTACCCACTCAAGTTGGCTGGTGTTGTCCAGATCAAGTGTCAGCCTGTTATCTTTTATCATTTAACTTAATTACTCTTGGAAATATAAATTGAAAGCAACATAGGTGCACCTCCTAATTATACTGAGTACTGGCATTTGCCTGCACCCAGTCCTCTAATGCAGGATTCTCATTCTGGTGCTCCTTCACTATGCTTGTCCATGCAAGCTAAGAAAAAAAAAAAAACCTTCAAGACATGAAAACTCCTATTTCAATCCCATAATATGACAGCCATGCAAAACACAGCACTATGCTGTAAAGCAGCAGCTTAATTTGCAAAAATAACCAACAAAAACATCACAGTAACCAGAGACACAAATATAGATGTGCACACACAGAGGAAAAGAGACCAACTCACACTGAAGGATATTTTCTTTGTCTCTCTCCATGGGAAGCGCAGCACAGGTGTTCGGGCACCATTGTGAACTTCAAAAATGACAACTCCTTTGCAGCACACTCCCAGAAGGATTCCTGTTTGGGATTTCTTCTCAGGCAGCACATGATGAAGGTGAACCCCATATTCTGTGAGCCTCTGACACAACTGCACGGATCAATGCAATGAGACTTCTATGAGTACAAATTCAGGGCCATTACAAGTTTCCACAGCACTATATGAATATTATACATCTCTCTATAAATGTTTACATGTGCATATAAATGTACAGATTTTAGCAAAAGAATCCTCTCTGCCTGGTGATTCCACTTACTTACAGTTTAAAGCAGCTGAGGGTTTTAAGACTTGGTGGTACCTCTGACCTGCCAGACTACAGCAAATGAACCCAATGTTTATTAAAATCAAACAGGGAAAGCACAGAGAACACATGCCAGTAATTCAAACTTGCACAAAGCCGTTTTTAGCAAGGAACTGTGACTAGCCAGATGCACTTGCTCTTCACATAGTTTTTAAAGCAGAATTAAATTAACACTGCAATTCTGTGACCATATTAAGGTATCCTATGCAGTGTCACTCACTTTGCACTCCCAGTTATTCACCCCTGTTGTCTCTTCAGTACTGGTGTAAGGGACTGACGGAATGAATCAAACAAGGGAAGCTAACTCCCCCCAACACACCCCCAAGCCAGGCTAGATTTTAGCCAGGATCCTGTCTCCTGCTTTGTTCTCTGTGGCTAAGTAACAAGAACACTTATGTAAAATGAGCAACAGACTTGGAATGGACAAAGCTGAGTGTCTTTTCCATCACCTACTCAGAGATGGTGGAACTGAAGTGTGGCTGTGGAATTACAGTGTAATGATTATTTGGTGTTTCAACAGCAATCCTTCACTCCCTGAACTCATTTTGATCAAGGGAGAACCTGATTATTATCCCACGAGCAAACAACATAATTAGATTTCTCAATGGGTCCTTTTACAATAATCCAAATATATCCATGGATAATGGCTTTCCTATCATCTTACATAGAACCTGCACAAAAAATTCTCCTTGGCAGTACTTCTGGCTTGTTTCATACCAAGAATTACACAGAGTACTAGCTGTAACAAATCTTTTTGTAATTTACAAACTTTTTCCCCTCTACAGAAAGCACAAAAGACATGGGGAATACAGGGTGTGCTGCCTCATAAACACTGCTTCCTTTAGAGCAAACATAGGATCAGCAGTTGCTTTTAGCTAGCTTGAGCTAAGACTACTGATTGGAAAACAGTGAGCGAACTTCCTATCTGTTACAATTTCTTTTGGCTTGTTATGTTGTGTCCTTTGGACAAAATCTTTTCAGCTTTCTTCCTTTCAGTGTCATTCACAGCCTGAGTTGTTTTACTGTGCTTTCACTTGAAGTCCATGCACTCACATTCCAGCAAGGGAATTTTTAAGGCACAGATGAAGGAAGCCAACTGCTGCCCACTTACCTTCAGAAATTCTAACTCTGTCTCTTTTTCAGAGGCACCCACGTAAGTGCTGTGCAGTTTTGGCAGCTCTTCCTTGATGTAGGACAGATCCAGTTTCTCTATCACTCTTGCTGGGACATAGTGTTCTACTCTGAAATAGGACAAGCCGTGCACCTGCAACGCAAAACATTTTTGTGATGGCACCTCCACATACTTCCATGCCCTATGAGCACAACTGAAGCACAAACATTCATTTTTACAAACAACTGTACATTACAACTCAGAGAATCATAAGATTCTGAGTAAGGGGAGGGAATCACAATCTCCATCTTGAAATAGCTTTATTTCATATCAGTTTCTCCATATTCAAGCCTGACTGTAGTTCCACTAAAAAAAAAAGGGTTTAACACCCAGATTGTGCAACTGTGTTAGACTTTAGGAACACCTGCTCACAGTAAAACCTGCCAAGAGCATAGAGCATATCAGCTGAGCTTCCAGTCTGGGCTAGAGCTGCAGAGCACGTGTGGGAGAGCACAGTCCGGTCTTTAATGAAGCAGCAAGATCACAGCTCAACAAGACCAAAGGTGAAATTGATGATGTACCTCTGCCTGGTAATCTCCATACTCAGCTTGGAGAGCTAAGGATGCTAATAACAAAGCTGTCTCATCATCACAATGCATCCTGTCTTCTAGGATGTCCTTCCTCAGCTGCAGGTAGTACTGGTGGCATGTCAGCGTGTGCCTAGAACAGGAATATAAAACAAAACCATGAAAAAAACCCACACACCACCTTTGGTGCTCCAGTACAGATTAATACCCAATTTCTGTCCATAAATTTAGGGCTTAAGAGGCTATAAAAAATTTCATACACTCACTGTATGAGACTGACATCATCCACAAAAAACTTTATGCGAAAAAACAGAGTGAAGTTGACAGGAGGCTTGTTCTTCTTCTTCGGTTCTTCTTTCCAGCCTTCTGGAGCTACTTTACTTAGCTTTATGTCAGGATCCACGAAGAAAAACTCATTGTCTGCACAACATCAAAGAGAAGCACAAGAGTAAAAGCATGAAAACCAAGTATTTGTACCAGATGGAGGATAAAGACCAGATTTATAACTCTGAAACTGGGCATTGAACAGCAAAGTTTTCCATTGACTAACAACAACTTAATAAGCACAATATCTCTTAAAGGGAATACTGAATTAGGGCAGAAGAAATAATTTAGCAGTTATTCTTACCTCTTAAAGTAGCCAATCCAAAGAAGTGATGCTCCACCAAACCAATATGGGCAACAACCATATCAAAGACATCTTTACATATTGTTTTGGTATCACAGGTCAGCTCCAGCTTCTGCCCACTCAGAAGCATCACATTTACTTTCCTCCTGGTGTCATCACTCTTGCCTTTCTTAGTCTGCATTTTGTGAAATGAAATCTCTCAACATTCACACTTGTGATAAAAACACATTTGTTGTTTAAACATAATTCCCCAGCCACAAATGGTTCAACAACCCCTTTCTTACCAGGATAGACTTCGGTAGATCCAAGGAGATGAACGGCTCAATCGTCATCTTCACAAACTCTGGGCCAAAGAAGTTCTGCAAATCACAACAGAGTATGAATGAACACGGTGTTCCTGGGACAACAGGCTGGGGCACAGTTAACTCCCACCCTGCAAATGCAAAAGAGGGACCAAAGGCTAAAGTTTGGCAATTACCTGGTACCTAGTCTGTATTATATGCAAAACATTTTCACAAAAACCTCTTAAGGGTTGGGGGACAGAGAGGGGAACCAACATGATTAGTTAAAGCCTACATGAGCTAACTCATCTTATTGTGATGGACTGGAGGCAGACACAGAAGTTGTTAGCCTGCATTAGGGCAACCAGTGCCTGAGTTTTGCTTGAAGTTTTCCCATCCTTACCTAAAAACAAACTCAAAATATCCAGTTCATGGAAAGCAGCAGCAGAGGGCATCAAGCCATCATCTATTCCACACATCAGACACTCTGTTTACCTCCATAAATATACCTAAATACCTCTGTCTCCCTCTTTGTGTGTAATTCCCTATTTCATCCACATACCAAGACAGCTGGGAAAGCAAAGGGGATTTGCACAGGGTGAACTTATGAGGCAAATGAATGCTCTCTCTCTTCACCTTCCCAACTTGTTCATTTAATAACCTCTGATGCTGGCAGGGCACATCCACATTCCATGAAGAGAAATGCAAATGGAGTGGCTGAAAACACCACAGAACAGAGGAGGAAACCTATGCCTTGCCTTTGTTAGAATGCTATACTGTTTAATTGATGCAATTGTCAAGCCTTGCTGTCTGTTTTAGAATCTCTTGATGCCACTTTAGGCTCTTTAGTCACTAATGCCACAAAATCTCAGAAGTTTTACCCTGCCTTACCCTGTGAAAGTAGGCCAACCCCACACACCTGGTATTTCATCTCCTGATGATTGTTTATTACAGGACCCAGTTTATGAATCCCACATACCAGAGTTTCAGTCAGGACACCGCTGTGTTTCAATGAAAACAAGAGTTCACCTGAGCTCAGTGCATTACCCTCAGTTTCCTTTGTGTCATGGCTGTTTCCAGGGCTATTTCCCTCAGTGGGTCTCTGGTGATGTCAAGCATTGAGGATCTAATTGCATCCCCAGGGTAGAGGTTAGGCCGGGACTGCCTCAGAGCCATCCTGGCTTGCAGTTGCATCATTTCTTCCTCCTGCCGCTTCAGCATCACCTCTTGGCTTATCAGCTTGCCTTCAAATGGTGCTTCGTGCTGCCTGCAGGAGGGTCAGAGGGGGTGACACATCAGCAGCCATGCCTAGGACATTCTGCTGCTTTAAGCACATCCCCAGGTGGGAACACACAGCACAAACACCGGCCAGCAAATGCTACGTTGAAGGCATTTATTTGGCAGCCAGGAGGTTACCTCTGTGCAGCAATCCATCACTGCAGAAACCAACACACCGGCTTTCTGCAGCTGCCTGCAGAACTGCCTCAGTTATTCACATGAAAATAAAGGCTCAGCTGCAGTCTGAAAAAAATACTCAACTACAAACCCAGTGAATCAGTGCAAAATTAGTAGATGCACCAGAAGAAGTATTAATGCTTTGCAAATATCTTAATTTTTGTGTTGATGTGGGGACTGTGAAAAAGGCACGCTCAAAAACATGTCATTAAAGAAAAAACTGACATAATAGTGTACTTTCTCTCAGTAAATATTGCTTCAACACCTTCTGCTTGCATGGGCCTGGTATTTATTCCCTGATTTCTCCTGAGAAGTAGTACAGCTTGAAATATTTATATAAAAATGCTTATGTCATAACATCCTATATACTAAAGTACTCTAAATATCACACACTAATGTTTCCATAATCTTATTTTGCTGATAATAGTTCATTTTTTTTTAAATTCCCAAGAATGGCCTGGCTGATACACAGTCACCCCAATGACTAAATTAGTGTCTAAATTTATAATCTGAAGGGAAAAAATGAGAAAAACAAACAAAAATTGAATCAGTATTTAAAAAAACCACAGCAACATATCTGCAATTTCTTTTCTGCAAGTATTGATCCCAAACATCCCCAAAGTTTTATTCTTTACATAAGGAAAGAAATTCACTAACTGTTTGGGTAAACAAAAGCCATTTTTTACTTGAAAAATAAAATAGCTGGTTAGGAAATGTGAACAACTGAGAAATAAAAAACAAAAAAAACCCAAAACAAACCAGACAAAAAAAAAGGCAAAAAACCACCCCACCAACTTCACTCCCCTTCTCTCTGTCCCACACTTACAGAAAAACACCTTCAAACCCCAAACTAAACAAAACCCAACTGAGCCTTCTGTAGAAATCTTAAACCAAGAAAAAGCAATGTTCTCCCCCTGCTAACATAACTACACAGAGGCAATTCTTAAACAAAAATGGACAGGGGAAACTAAAGTGGTTTTCATGAAAAAAGTCCATTTTTTGGCAATTCTGAACTGAATGTTAAGCATACCACCCAAACTGAGTAATGAATAACATGAAAAAGCATAGAAAATGTTTAGAAGCCTGTGTATCATTGCAGTCAGGTTTAGAAATGTACAAAAATAGAGAGTAATTGTGCACTGAGTGACACAGGGCCCTTTGTAGTAAAGTAACATACAGACTTTTTAAAAATACCTTACATTTACATACCTACTTCCTAGGACAGCCTAAAGATATGTTTGATGAGTGACAAATCTGTTAATAAGCTAAGAGAAAAATGCACTTGTCCCAGACAGTACACTTTCCTACACTTACTAAACTGGATGTGATTTCAAATTTTATTTTCCTCTTTTTACAACATTACTAGCTAATACAAATACTTTTAATACTAAAGTGTCATTGGTTAGCATACAAAACCTGCCTTAAAATAAGAAGAGTTAAATATAAGAGAACAATGCTACATTCCTCGAAGAGAATTTCAGGGGAGACACAGAGTAGTAATGGGACAAATGTATTAATGGAAGTCTTTCCCCATGTAGGACTATCACAACATTTTTTTCCCTTCTCCCTCCTCTGGTTTTTTTTTCCTACAAAAGACTGAATAGCATGCACCTAAAGGGACAAAGAAATGAGGAAAGGCCTCAGACCTGCCAACACATGCGCACATGCTTACAGGAAACTAGTTAGGATGACATATATGGGAATATTGACAAAACCCTAAGTTAAATACACCCACAAGCACCCTTCAGATCAAGGTCTAAGGATGGGCTCTGAAATAAAACAAAAACAAACACTTTCTGAACATAAATATCTATGAATTATCAAAGACATTTGAAAAAGACATGTTGCAACTGGCTCTATCTAAAAACTTGCTACTGTGAAAACACCTACTGCAGAAAAATATCTTGTTTTTTTAAAAACATACAGCCCTGTGCAACAGCAGCAATGAGAAGTTTTTATCACTAGGTTGCTTTTATCATCTCTGTTGACATGTATTAATTTCTCTTAAAATTGGGGTGGGCGTGGGGTGTCCCTGGAGGAAGCTCAAAAACCTAAGGGTTTACAAGTTTCCCTGTCTTAGTACATAAGCACTATCACCAAACATAAATGTGCACATTTCAGCATCCTGGGTCAGTAAAATGAGCTCTGGCTTGGTCAGACTGCCAGTTTTCATGGGGAGGGAGCAACATGATTCAGTCTTTATGTTCCAAGACAAGGAATGCATCTCTCCTACAGAAAAGGAAATACTGCTGAAATGAGGAGAACTCATTCCTGAAGTTCTGAATATGCAAATGTTATTACTGGAAGAAAAAAAAAAAAAAAAAAGAGTCAAGAGTCTAAATTACATTCCTAACAGATAGCATCACAGAAGTGTGTTTTGTGTGGTGCTTCATCAGACAAGTTCTTGGCTGCTACTCTACTCTGTATTTTCACCAGTGTCTGACTGCAAACCAGAACCTCACAGCTGCTTATTAACCTGCAGATGGAAGGGGAGCACAAACCTGGAAGGTTGGCACTTAGGAAAAAAAAAAAGGGAAGTGAATTCTTTCTTCACCTGGTGTACTTACCAAGAAATTAGCAGGTATTGGATCAGAGAAGGAAGTTGGAAGAAGGGAAGCAGGTAGGCATTCCCTAATGATTAGTGCAGTGGGAAGGTCAGGAATAGACTGAGAAAGATGGATGCCTTTTGGTAAGGCAGGAAGGGTATGAAAATGAAATCTACTGGAAGGAAAAGGCAACAGAAGGAAGAGATCCATGTCAGCTGCTGCTCCTAGAGAGAAAAAAGGAAGAAATAGTAAAGGAAGAAAAAGAAAACAGAAGTAAAAAAGGAAAAAACTCAAGGAATATAAGAAGCAGAGAGGAAACAAGACACAAGCCATTGCCACAAGGAATGCATTCCAAGAAGCTTAAAGGATAACAACAGTCACAGAGCACAAGAAGGGTAATTCTGAATGTCTACGGCTCCTGCTAATTTAACATCAGGGCATGCCCACCCAAATAGCACAAACTGCATCTTCTGATGACTCTGAACTCTTTGCTGCTTCTCATAAAAGCAACTTCCCTCAAATCCAAATCCTCCTATTTGCTTTACAACTCAATTTTATCAGGATAATTCTGTGGGTAATTAAACAGACTGGCTCTGAGAATAGGCCACAGGAGCAGTAAAATTAATATGTGCTGAAGGACAGTTGGTGTCTCTTGAATGCAAGAGAGACACTGAAACATGCTCCCCAGTGCTGATGGAATTTAAGTAAAGGATTAAGCTGCATATACTTCCCCAAACTGTGGAATCAAATGGCCAGCCAAAGCATATAAACTCTGAGATCCTGCTCATTGGAACTACTTGTTATCACCAGTTTTACTTTGGGACCTGAGGTTTTTCAATCCATAAAAGCCATGGTGGTTGCAAAACAGGACATCTTAAAGCAACAACATGCAATGTTCTGGATAAAAATATTAAGTTATTTTCTTAGAAGTCCCCCATTTAACTAACTACCATCTTGGATGGAATTCCTTGTGCACTTGTTAGCACTGGAATCTTTTATGAGCTGCTGTAATAAGACAGAGAGAACACACTGTTTTCTATTCAACTCACATTAGTAACAGAGGTATAATCTAAGTATTAGTACAGGACTGAATTCTGCTTGTGGCTGCTGTCCTGTTTCGCAGCAGGTCTGCAAAAAAAGCTAGTAAAACTAGCTGGCAGTCTTTTGTTTTCATCTTGGATACATGTACTCTCTGGTAGTTAGATTAAGAAAAAACCCAAACTTCTTTACCTATAAAAATGGGTGAACAATTATGAAAATCAGTAAATAACTACCTGAGGTACCCCACCATGATATTTTTGTGCAAGTGCAGTGGCATCAGAGTGGAGGTCAAGGATAAGGAGATTTTAAAAAATACTAAAAAATACTGGATAGTTAAATACATGCAAAATTCATTCCATTGCTAAGTACAATAGGTAAGTCTATGCTGTGCTTGCAAAACATATTTTCCTTCTTGATTTCACTCATATACAAATTACATCCATTAAAGGTACCAGTCTTAACAGAGTAATATAAAATAATGTGAAACAAACCATGAGAAACTATGTGCTGCTTCACCTCAGCATTTTCACTTGCATAATAGGCCTGATTCATTTACAACAATGACTCACTTACAATGTGACTCATTTACATACCACATACTACTTTCTGTTTCTGAAATACTTTGCAAATAGAAACAAAAGCTCTCTATCAGCATCCACAAATTACTGCAGGTTTATTTGGAAGCATAACTACGGTGCTGAATGGGCAATTTCCTGGGTTCCAGGCAAAGCAGGAAGGTTGACTTAGCAGTTTTCAACAAAGTAAAAAAAAAAAAAAAAAAAAGGCAAATAAGTTAAGAAATCTATATATTGCTTCTGTGCATAATGTACAGTTCTTTATCAGGGTTACATGGAATATAAACCAGTAACCCTTAGAAGTCTGCCATAAAAGCACATACATTATGTGAAGACAGGCAGGATTCCCATGAGTGCTTGGACACCACTAACACACACAGCATCACACAGATATCTTATTCCTGACAACAAAACTGTGTGGACTCAGTTAGGCTGCACCCAATCACTTCTTCCCTGCCAGAAATGCCAATATACAGGTTTTTAGATGACTCTGCATTTCTCAGGCAAAGTGTAGGTAGTAAGGAAACTAATTCACCAAATGAGGTAACCAAAAGCTGTATGACCTCCAAGGAGCTCTTCTTGTGCTCACCTGCCCTGAGATGCAGTTCTTTTGAGACCCTGCCTTACCCAGATCCACTTTTGGTACACAATATTGTGCAAGGAGCAGACTCACTTATTTTCATCTCCATGTTCACTGCATGGCTCTAAGCCCTATTTACCCTTTTCTTTAAGGACACATTTACCAGCAGTGTCACATTACCCAAGACAGGCCAAATCTTCACACACTTCCAAGTTTCTTTAATAGGATAGAGCAGGATTCTCCTCCAACATATGCCAAAAACATATAAATATCCTAGAATATTGAGCACAGCAGCATTATTTCTGCTGATCTACAGCATACAAAGCAAAAAGCTGCCAAGGGAAGGCTTTGTTGCTGTGATGTGATGAGGGAAGAAGGGAAGAAAGAGATGTGCCTTTATTTTTTACCCCTTGCTCCAAAAATTATCTGCATAATTTTGATGAAATCTTTCAAGGTGATTAGGTATCTGGCAGAGACCAGAGAAACTTTTAAATCCAGAAAGTCAATGTCAGTAAAACTTTTCAAACCTTTAGAGGGGAACCATTCTCAAAATGTAACATATATGGCAAGATATGCTTCTGCTGCATTAAAAAAATGCTGTATCAAAGGTGATGTTCAAAGTTTCGATGAACCTACTTTTTAAAGCTGTACTGGTGAATGGCACTTGGAAAAATGAAACTCATATGGGTGCTGTATTTGGATACACTACTCAGCAAAGTAATTTTCAAAAAGCATAAACTGTTGCTGAATTGGCCTGCTTAGTATGTGCTGAGGTATTAAAAAATGAATCCAAACACAAAAACATGAGCTAAAGATTTTGCCAAAACAACCAAACCAAATGTATTGCTTTTGACGTATTTCAAGGAAATAAGCATGCTTCCATTTTGTTATTAAATGAAAAAAAAACCCACAAATAAATCTGTATTAATATCAGTAGTTTCAAAAACTTTGTTCTGGAAAAGCATGATTTTAAAGTAATTAAATATTTCCAAGCAGAACAGCCTCTGACCTTCTGACAGTTATAACAACCTGAGTTCAACCCAGTCTCCATTAAGCATGGGAACTAAATGTGTGCACCCAACTTATCTCTGCATTACAGAGCATCATGAGACTTTTACTTCAGAGTGCAATATTTAATTCTGAAACACTATTTTCATTCAAGTATTACATGCCTTGTTTTTATAGTCTTAACCAGAAGCAGGGATGGGAGTGAAAAACTTCACCTGCAGATTTAGAATACATTCTTTGATAAAGAAAAAGCCATATTGTTTTCAAAGGGTTTACCTTGTTCTCTGAGAATTAGGTTGACTTGATGTGGAGATATCATCAGCACCTGATAACACACCACTGGCATCATCTCTCTTGAAAACTTCATTTCTTCTCACTAGCAAACCAAAAGACAAATTAATACCTTGGACAACAAAGCACACAGAGTAATCCCATCTAAACCTCAAGGATTTATCAGTCATATGAGATTACTCAGAAGGAATCAAATTTATCTGTTCTGCACAATGGCACCACAGTATGAAACAAATTGACATTATGAAGTTGATTTCAGTTTTCAGAGCTACCTTACAGTTTTACCCCAACAAAAATAGCTGAGGGACCTTTGAAGAAGAATACTAAGGAAAGTCTAAAAGAAAACACAATAAAACTTCACAAAATTTCATAGACCCCTTCCAAGGGAAACATATCTTTTTTGTCAGCCATGAGTTGAGACAAACATGGCAGAGACATCATACAAAACTACTCAGAGCAGAAAGAGAGCAGCTAGTTAACTATGCATCCAATACACAAAAAAGGAGCTAAGAAGGCAGTATCTGAACTTCTAACCATTATCTCTGGAATCTGACTCCTCATTATAATTTATAGGGTTTTTTTTTTCCTTTTGGCAATACATTAACCTGTGATTCTCTTTGTAAAATTACAGCTTTTGCTGGGAGATCGTCCTGTGGCAGCACCTGAGATGCCACATGTTGAGCTTGACTTTGCACAGTACTTCACTTCCCCCTCTTACTGTATCCTCAGCAAACAGAGCTGGCAGGAGAGCTCCTGCAGAACAAACTAAAGCCACATTGATTTAGAAATAGGGGTTTTTTTACAGTCATTTTACTAAGCCCAGATATACTTCTACTAGAAGGCAGCAGAAGGCAGCTCTGTCTTGCCTGTACAAACTTAGGAGTTGTTGACTTTGGACCAGAACACATAAACAGTCCATTCCAAATTGCAAGCAAGCAAAGGGAAATTACAGGAGCCTCAGAACTTGTTACTGCTCCTCAGGCTTCTGGCCCAGTAAGCACAAGGACAGACAATGACAAAGGAGGTTGAGAGAGCAGTGAGTACATGGAGGCTGGGCTGGAATTCTGTGCATACTGAATACATATAGTGCAGCTATATTCCAACTTCCTAACTATTGTTTTCTTTCCTAATTTTCACCAAATGGTTTGTCTCCGTTTTTTATAATGATTCTGCAAAGATGATTCTTCCTGCCATACATCACCAAACAATCTTTCATAACATCTCCTGCTTATTCAAGTGATTGATTTAATATAAACTACTTAAATTTATCTTACTAACAGCCTGTATTGTGTAGTACTTTAGCATTACACTGAAATCCTTGGCATATAAATTATAAACCACTTAACCCTCATAATAAATCCCACTGATATAATTATATTATGGAGGTCCCACATGAAGCTTTTGTAATTCACTGTTACTGTGCACTAACAATAACTCCATCATTTTTCTGCAGCATTTTCTGTTATTTAAAAAAGAACACTTCTAGTAAAAAGTTAATTATTTCCAGCTTTTCCTACCAAGTTCCCTCCCAGAGTGCCTCACGTCAAACTTATTTCTGAACAGACTGTACGTTATGCTGATCTGTACATCATGTAATTTCATCGTCTTAAGAACTTCGTATCAGGACAATTATCAAGACTCCTACTAAAGGCTTTTGTGGTCTGGTTTTCATCTTGAACTTTTTTCTTTAGGTTTTTTGTTTCTTTGGGTTTTTGGTTGGTTGGTTGGTTTTTAAACATAGGTCTTACCTTGCCTGAAATCTGGTTCTGAAGAAATAACAGATGGACTTTCACTCGAAGTACTATAAACATCGCTGTGATAAGATTTGTACCTTCTCAAAGGCTCTGAAAGTTTAAACCAAGGTGTCAGACGGTAGAAGAACACAACAGTTATAATGTAAAAATCAAACACAAACATTTGAATTTTTAAAAAATATTTTCAAACCATTTTAAAATGCCTGTGGCTATGGAGTCTAAAAGCAAACACCCAGGGGATGCTGGGCAGTCCCATTCTGTTCCCATGGCCTGTGGGTTCTGTGGTCAGCCTGGCTGCTCTGACTATCCCAATGCAGCCACCTCCTCTGAATTTCCCTCAACATCACTTCCAAGTTAAAACTGGTATTGAAAATACCCTTTGAGACCCAAGACAAAAACAGATCCCTCCTGCACAAACAAACCAGGTGCAAGTGTTTGGTGTGCACCTCTTGCATGTAAAAAGCAATCACCAAACTCAGTCCCTGGCTCCTTTATGATGTGAAAAGAAAAATATCTAGAGAGATAAAGCAAGCACTGGAAAATTATAATTCAGCTCATCTCTGACATCCACAAAATATGATTAACAATCAATTAGTAAGCCCCTAGAGGATATTTAATTAATCAGAACAGCTAAACTGATGTGATGAGAAATCAATACAGCAGTCTCAGTTCCTACTCTCAGGGGATTACATAAATAACATACAGGAGCAAAGGACTCCACAGAAGGGGGTATGTACTTGACATTTGCAAGCATCTCCCAGAACTCTCCTAAGCACAAGCCAGCAACCATACACAGAATGTGCATTAAAGCAGAACAAATAGACACAAAAAGATTCTCTACATCTTGGGAATACCAATGCTTCACTGTCAAAATGAGACAAAAAACCTCAGGTGTCCTCATTTGCAGAAGGCTGTTTCTGGTCTGACTATATTAATGTTTTTGAAAACAAAAGCAGTGATATAGAGAAAGCACATGTAACTACTGTGAAAACAAGTGCCAGTCACTACAGCAAGGAACATGCAATGCAAGAATAAAAATGGGGAACACATGAGCAGATGCTTCTGGAGGCCGCAGCAAGGAAATCAGAAGTTCTAACTTTTCACACCCAGAAAACAAAATGTGGTGAAAAATTCTGAGGGACCAATAAACCTGCTGCTTAACTTCTGTTGGGTCAGATGACAGGTTATTCAACAACACTACTCATACAGAATTCCTACAGAAGTAGGAAAAATTCCAAATAGGAAAGACGCACAAAAAGAAGTAAGATAATGCAGTACTCTAAGAACTAAAGTTTTTCATGTTCACTTTGGACTGTTTCCAAAACCTTCCTCTTTAAAAGCCTTTATTCCCCCCATTTTTACCCAGCTCACTTGAGCTGTGTAGGGAATCTTTACGAAAACTGGGAAAGGTAAGCAAAGCTACAAATCAACTCATGAAACCAACAGGTCTCACCAGCCCATCACATTTGCACAGTTTAGCAGAAAAAACCCCCAATTTATCCAAAGAACATTTTGCCATTTAAGTCTCAGAAAGGAACAGTATGGGCCTACAGCAAGATGAAAAGAATCCACTAGGGCTGTGTGGGAGCAGTGAGATTGCTTCAATCTTTCACAATGGCTACTTTCAATGTTGTGGATTTTACAACAAAGAAATCTGCCCCCAGTCTAGCAATTACTTGCCTACCATGGGAAATAAAAACCAAATTCAGCGGGTAGCTTTTGGAGATGTGTTTTCAAAATGCTCCTAGCCCTTAAGTGAGGCATCAATCCACACACAACACTGGAGCTGCAGTACTGAAGTGTTTAACTAAAACCAGATCTCTTGTTTCCCAGTAGTTTTATTAGCTGTAGGTTTTTCAAGTCTGCTGAACTGACTTTGAAGCAAGATGATGGAGAGGGAACAATAAAAAATGACGTGAGATTTTAAACAGACTTATTTTTTTCCACTTAGTCAGCAGCCAGGGCTTCTCAAATTGCACACAAATTATGGCTCCATTCTGGTTCTTTGAGACATTGAATTTTGAAAACACCAAACCCATGATAAAACAGAAATATGCAGTTAAACCACGAGACAAGTGTTTGTAGGCGGTGGCATGCTATGGGACTCTGCAGGGTGTTTGATTTCTCCTGACTCATCCTGTTAGCAGGGGCTGGTGCCATGGTGTAGGCCAAGAAGTCCACGAACCAAGAAACAAAAAGCAAAATTTCCACACAGTGTTTATCTCAATGTTGTCACAGATCCTCACATAAGGCCCAACAAGGCTCAAACCTACTCACAAGTAGAGCTGGAGAGAGGACCACACTCCTGTCTTGCCACATCCTTCTCCCTAATCAAGACCACACAACTTAACGCAAGAACACAAGCAAATGTATTATTTTCATCTGCTGGAAGCATTCAAGAGCCTTTCCATGCTGGGCTATCAGGCAAAGTTTCAAGGCAATTAAGAAGCTACATCCTGAAATTTCATGTAAATCCTCTAGATTTATATCCATTTTGCTCAGTTTAGAGAAAACACATACAGATATGGAACTGTTTGCTGCTGGGGCATCTTCCTTCCAGTTCTCTGCTGGCCTACACAAACATCTGTGTACACCCCCTAACATCCCCCCAGCACTGCACCCCCTCTTAATCAAGTGCCTTCCTTCCAGGGCACAGGCAGAATATGCACTGCAGACCTGCAAATACTCCATTAAAATGTAAATATTGAGAATATTCTATCTATATGCTTGCATAGTCATCCAAATAATTTATGCTCTCTCCTCCAGCAAGTTCTCCTCAATTCTAATGTATCATATTAGGATTTAACTTCAAAGAAGGTACTTGGATCATGTCCAAGCTAAGCTTCTAATTAAGAATTGCCTTCCAAAGGTCACAAGTCCCAGTTCTGGGATCAAATTAAAGTTTAGCTTTTCATACAGAAGTTCCAAAAGTAAAGACAAACCTCTAGACAAACTGTCTGGCTGGGAAGGAGCTGAAAAATGACAACAAAGGCTAGAGACTACAATAAAACAACTTATCTCCCACATTTACAATTTTCCCTGGGAATTCTGAATGGCCTTGGTTTGCTGTCTTAGTTTCTTGGGGTTTTTGGTTTGTTTTTTTAAAAAATTTTGGTGACTGAAGAGAGACTTCAGAACTGATTTCACTTCTATAAACACCAAGCAAAAACAATTGTATCAGTTACCTTCCTTAACATTTCGCTGTTTAGATTACATCTTTTACCAGAACACTTTGAACGATTTCATTCCTTAATAGAAAAAAACCATGAGTTTAAGCACGTTTTAAGAGTTTGTAACTAAAATGAATATACAGAATTTGTACTAACAAGTGAAATAAGCATGATGCAAAGGTAGATGATGCATTACAAGTTGGAGAGTCTGTCTTTGTGCTTTTTCAAGTTCCCTATCAAAACCAGCAGAGCACAACCTCCCAGGCACATCGTGCAGCATGAAATAACAAAACACGCTATTTACGCAAGGTGAGACCCGCAAGCCCAGACAAGTCACTAACAGAGAGCCTCACCTCAGCCAACTTCAACAGAAATCAGAGAACCACATTCAGCTTGGAATTTCATTATCCTGAACACCAGTCACATCAGATACCCAGGTTTTCAAATACACATCATTACAGAATTATTTCTGGTGGCACAGAGAAGGCGGCAGAATTAAACCGACTGCTTTGTGTCAGGGAGAGAGCTCTTGTTTGCCCTTTGAAGTTTGCTGGTGGGTGCCTATTACAGGAGAGTGGTACTATAACACCACTTAAAACACATTAACTGTCCTTCAGGAGAAGCTGGGACTCACTCCTTTCCCATGAGTTAAATCAATAAATGAACTTCATGTTTGCTTTTCCTTTTTCTCTTTTCATCTAAGAAAATTTGAACTATCTTATTCAAGCCAGTATAGGTTTAACAGGAAGGACATCGAGATCCATTTCAAATTCCTGGTAGGGATCCACATCCAACAACTGACAAAGGAAGCTATCCCATTCAGCTTCCAGGGGGCAGGCTCATTCTAACTTGCAAGGTTTCCACCACTCACATTCCACATGAGAAAGCTGTACTGCACGTGCAGTCCAAGTCAGCAGCTATCCAGGCATCCCCCAGGGAGCTCCATCTGGTGCCGAGGGCCTGGCAGGACCTAATGTACCTTAGATTAGATGTAATCTAATGTAGAAAAATGTAGCCTTGGAAAACTGCAGAGAACTCACATCTCTAGTGAGCTAGGCTGGAAAGGAAAACAGAGAGATTAACAATAACAGCGCGAGGGTCTGGTAGGAACTCAAGAGTCCTGTATTTAGAGAGACACCCCTGTTTTCTGGATCTGGATCGTGCCATCTGGGATAAGGTATGTAAACTAACACAGGCCCAGACAGAGTTTGTCTAACAAAGTTGTTTGCCTGTTTTAATTTAAATGTTTTATCCAGCTGAGAATGCAATGTATTGACCAGAAATTGACAATCTCAGATTGTGTGAGCTGCTGAAAGCTCAATAGATGAGATAAAGCAGATGCCATTCTGCTGTGCAATTGTGCAATTGTTAGAGCTGGTTTACTACTCAATGTTAAGCTGTGAAACTCAGAACAAAGTAATAGCTGCTGATGCCATACTACTTGTATTTTACAGATATCCCACAAATACTTTCTTCCTTGAAAAGCCAGCATCTCTTGTCCGAGTAAAATCAACTGCTGGAGTTCTCTAACCAAAATAGCATCAGTCCATTATCCTACCTCTCAGATTCATTACAATTATTTCTGAATATTATTCTACTGGACACACCAACCACATGAGAATCTATTTTGTCACAAATGAATTTAAATCACACTGCAGCACCACCGAGACATGTGCAAACTGCCCCTTCCTTTGCCTTCACACGCAAACAGATGTGCCATTGTGCATGACTGGAATGGCCCACAGTGAACTCAGAAACCCAGAACACAGAACTCAAGAGAAAAAGGAAGTATGTGCACTTCAATGGATTCACAGTGCTAAGTTTGTAAAGCAACTATTAACTTTTTTCCCCCTAAATCAAATCTCCCATTTAACCCACTTCTACAGAAATTCCCAAATTCAAACTTCTGGGGCTTAATCTACTGGGATACATTGGCTACCAACAGCTACCTGATTACCTGCAGAAATTTTCCCTTATTCAAAAATGCACCTTTAAACTAAGAGAGTGCCTAAAATTCAGGCCTTTAGAGTATCCGTAACTGTAATCTTTAACTGCAACCTTCCCAGCTAAACGCAGGCTGTCATAAACATGGAAATTTCATAAATGGGGTCCAAATGAGTCTTCAAGGTGGCTAATGAGAAGTTTCATGAGCTAAACACATGGAAGAAGACTTAGGAGGAAAATACTCTTCTCTAGAAATATAGACTATTACTGCCACTTCCTGCTGACTCTATGAAGCAAGAACAATAATTGGACAAAAACCATAAAATCTGAGGACTTAATAATCTGAGTTTTCTGTTGGAAAAAAAATAAAGGTAGAAATAGAGAGGAATAAACAGCTTCTGGGTCTGGAATTCACATGGTTCCCAACTGCAAAAACATTTAGCAAAGGCTTGAGAATATTCCTAAACCAAGCCCATTTCTCCACCCCTGGATTCAGCATTCCAGAACTACAGCAAGATCAACTTTTTCAGTATCCTCCCATCTTTTATTGCCCTGTATGCTATTTCAACCCACAGCCAGCTATATTACTACTCTGGTTCTGTTCTCCTGTATTCCACAAGGGCACAGGCAAGCTTTATGCTCCCTCATGTATCTCACAACATCCTCATAAACAGCACTGTGTTTAAAAAAAAGTAAAAAGGGATACTCATTCACTCAAGTAACACATAAATCCTTTCACTTTGAATTATGCATTCACTCAAAACAAAGAGTGGGGGCAGGAGCTGCCTAAGCAAAAGGAGAGGTTCAGACAAGGCTACCATTACCCTTTCACAGCCTTGTGCTTTGCTACTGAGCCATTGCCAGGCAGGCCTAGGATAGGAAAACTTGAGTGTGTGTACACTTGACAAGTGTCAGGAGATACAGTTTGGTGGGAGAGAAGGCAAAAAAACCTGGAGCATGGGGGAACAGATGACACCTTCACACTCTTGAGCTGCAATGCAAGCTTGCAAAATGTAAAAGATTGTTATTTTCTCTCTGAAAGAAATAGGACACTATCAGCAGGTGCCAGGCAACAATTTCTAAGTTTCAAAAGAACACTAAAAACAAATCCTGCTCTCTGGGTACAGGTAAGATGTTTGCGTTTAACACCTAACAACTTCTTAACTCTAAGAAGTTCTAAGGTCACAAAACCTCCATAACAAAACAAGAATGAAGAAAAGGGCAAAGGCGAAGAACTTACTGTCTTGGTAAAATTAACACATACTTTTAGAGTCTCTTATTAGTGATCAGAATTGGCTACACCATAAGTCAAATAGCAGACACTTGGCCTTGCCCCATCTGGCTAAATGGCACCTAAACAATCATCTTCAGTATAGAAGAGATAAACAACCTCAACCCTGAAACTGTACAGCAGATTAACATAAACCAGCAAGTTCAAGAGCAAGGCAGTCACAAGGACACGGTCCTTGGAAGCCTTTTGAGGCTAAATCTGAAATGTTGTAACAGTATATTATAGTGCAATTTAGATGGTCTGCAGCTCACTACAAAGTACCACAGCACAGCTGTAATTAAAGCTCTGTCATTCTTTCCACTATAAACTCTGCTTTTCATGAGTTTATAATTTAGATTGTAAAAATCTGTTCTGAGTGAAAGCTTGGCAAACCAGAGCCTGTGCATAAGAACATGTTCTTTTTCCAAGGCAGTCAGCTCCTTAAGGTTTTATGAAAAGCAGAAAACTTTTCCAGCTTAACCCAAAGTAAGGCAAAGAAAAATAAGCCATATGTCACTTAAATTCCTTTGTAGTTTGAGGAGGGAAGTTTTATCTTGCCAAGTTCAACTGACAGAGAGTCCAATGTCACTTCACAATTCAAAAATGGGAAAACAATGCATACAGCCAAAAGCAGAGGCTTAATACAATTTACACAGGCTTAGCTGTAACCTAGACCTGGGCTCAACTGATCTGAAAATATCTCCAGACCTACCAAAGAGAAGGCAGATTGTGTCTCCTCTGCTACCCAACCATAACCCTGTTTCCCGTGATTCCTTGCCCATTCCTCCCCCTCCAAAATGAACTGAACTCTTATTCCAAAGTGCATGAACTTTTGAAGTAAGTAATTCTCCTTCTCTGTTTTTCACTCATGCCTCTCAGCTGCTCTGGTCAGAAGAGTAATTCCACACACACTTGACACTTGATAGTGTTGGATGTGGAAATATCTGTCGACCTACTAAGTACTTCAAAATTACATACAACAGTAACACACAAAAACTCAAGACTGTATTTTTCATTTCTTTGACAGATGAAACTGGCAATAGACTTTTAACAAAAGATCTCAAGAGACATGTCTCATGTAAAAAAATGTAAGATGAGGATCAGTATGGAAAAAAAAATGAAAAAGAGAAAGAAGTCTTAACAGACCAGCAGACTTTATGTATTAAGACTTTAGTGAATCTGCTTGCTAAGGCAGAATAGATACTTCCAGTCTGGCTTCTCAAGCCCTAAAAGACATAACCGCAGCTAACTCCTATAGGAAAAAGCATTCATCATCCATCTTACTAGAATACTCCTTTAAACTGGCTCATTAAAAATTCAGATTCACAACTAGTTCCTGGTCCAAAAGATCTTCTTTAAGTAGTTAACTGACCAAAGAAATTGAACAATTGAGAGTCTAAAATATAACAGTAAAGTACACATGCCCACCTTCAAGAGTGAAACAAACCCTCCTTGAAAACAGAAAAGTCCGAAACTCAGCTACCTGTTGAGAAAGTGTCTTTACTTTTTTCCTAGCAAGTAATTCAGAAGGGTGGGCAGTGAGTCATTGGCTATTGCCTCAGTCTTCCTGTACAAGTTTGTCACTCAGCCTCTGAGACTACTGAGGCCCAGTCCCCAGTTTACTTTGACTGCACTTTCACCCATTCCCCTTATGAATTGAGTAGTTTCACACATCTGCCTGCAAGGCATGGGCATGTTTTGTTTTCTGCCATCTCCCAGTCTGCCCAAATGAGAATGATATAGCCATTGCTCATCAATGGGTTTGGCCATGCTTTTGGTTTTGCTCTTATGCAACACAAACCTGCACAAAGCTGCACTCCTGAACAACAAGGCTATTGAGCTTTCCCAATGCTGGGAGTGGCCTCCTCTTAAACTCTGTCAGCTGCCTATCCCCAGCGATCCCAATTGACTCATAAACTTGAGATGGACCCTGTTGATTTCAGACTCTTAAACCAAAAGCCAACCAAGCTTCCCTCATCAGACATCCTGGTAGATAACAACAGATAATAAACTTCTATAAAGATAAACAATGGTAACTCTACAGTGTTGCTTTCATCTGTGTTCATCTCTTCAGTGATAACGTGACCCTCATCTCCTCATTGGAAGATGCTGATCTGATAGCACAGGAGAACTCCAGCTGTACAGAAATCACAGCAGCTTTTTAACCTGCCTATGCCATTTCAGTATCACTCCTCCTTTCTGGAACAAAAGGCTCACATGCACAGGAGAGGATCAGCTTCCCGTGCTAATTGCAATATAAGCATGTCCCAAGTTGGCTACAAAGGGCATGAGCAGGCATTTTCAGAAATTGAACCTTGACAAAAGGCTTTATCCTGTCTCCTTAACATGGAGGTGTTTACATCTCAGGCAGAAGAAGGAAGTCAAGGTAGGGTGTGTTTTCCCAGTTACTCCTGTCACACAACAGGCAGGCTAACTCACCAGTCTTTGAGTGCCCCTGAGTAAATGCCTGAGCCAGCTCTATACCTACAGCTCTTGCAGCATACACCTTGGATGACCAAGTGAGGCTTTCTGGCCCAGCACAAGCAGGATCCAGCTCTGCTCTCAGTTTCTATCCAACTGTCTCAAACTTACAGTCCCTGAAAATCACCCGACAAAACCAAAGAAAATAAAACATGTAGTTCCAGTTCCAGAGGGTTCTGCATCAAGGTAATTTTATAACTTTCCCCACAACAATTACGAAGACTTGTTCTTCCCCCATGCATTTTTTAATAAACTGATAGAACTTGTGTGAAGTGCTCCCACTGAAGTGAAGATCTGAACACAAGGCCAAAAATAATTCATATTTAAGGGCTTAAGTCCAGAGTTATACGGCACAAAAACAGAGATCTAGAGATGAAATTCTGCCTTTCCTCAGGGGCATAAATGCATCTCTAATAGCTGGAGAGGAGAATCTTCCTTTAAGGAAATTTGCTTGACAATTGGCTGTTACCAGCTTTTTTTTTTCTAATTGTAATTGATGAGCTTGATACTGGTTAGAGATCAACTATTCTGAGTGAGCAATCTGGACAACCAATTTATCTTCATTGACAACAGATTATTGATTTCACTTCATGTAAAAAAAAGATGAAGCAAAGCCCTCAGCTGTTTCAAGAGCTGCTACAAGAGAACTCAACTTTATAATAATGAGAAATCTTTGTTGAACGAGTGGAACACAGAAAATCAAAGCTTCACTAACCTTCTACATTCATAGCTTCCCTCAGAAGCTGCAACTTCTTCTGTCTCTCTCTTATCCTGTCAAAGGCACTTGATATTGCTGCAGAGGTTGATGTCTCAGGCATGTGGCGTGTTTGGTCCAGTTTCTGTGGTCCGAAGACGTCCAGTGCTATGCTCCCATCAGAGTACCTTGCTTCCTTGTTCCTGGCAGCAGTAGAAGTCCTCACTGTAAATGTTTCACCCTGATGGCTGTGCCTGTGAGGGCCTCCAGCATGGTCCCTCTCAGCTGCCTTGTCATTAGTGCAAAGCAAATCTGTGGAAGAAGCCCATATTTTCCGTTTGGGAGGGACGTCTGTGTGAAGGTGACCTTTTTTCTCAAGCTCACTGGTTTTACACCTATGAGGACAGAAAACATCTTCCTGACCCGAACTGTAATCTGCAGAAATGCTCTGGAAAAACTCTTCCTCGTCTCGTGTTCCTCTAATGGACAGAAATCCCATAGACTTGCTAAGTCCTTTGTTAAGGGTGGTCTGGTGAGAGAAGTGAGCTCTGTGTCCATCAGGCGCATCAACCGTCAGTGGTTTTCCTGGAATGAGGAGACATTTCATACATGTAATTTTCTACCTAATACACAGGAGTCCAACACAAGTTAGTCAGAGTGTATGATGAACACATGCTTGGGCATTGGTTTTACCACACAAAGCATTGAAAAGGCTGCTCCCTCAGTCAACAAAATCAGAAATACAAATGCTTCATACATGATGATAATTTTATTTCTTTTATTTCTAAAATGCTCAAGAAAAAAAAATAAGGCCTACCCTAATTCTGTATTAACAGTAAAAACCCCCAAACTATCACATACTTGCTGAAAGTTGTTTTCTCATTAGTTTCGCTTTCAAAATAGCCTGGACTATCACCAAAAATACTACTTAATAATCAATCTGAAATCAGCCATTCCTCTCACACCCAAATACACCGCCTACAGGTTTTAATAACAAGTCCAGGTCTGTTCTACAGATTTACAGATGCCCTGCAATAGAGTCAGCAGTAAAAAAAGAATGACTGTGTACTTTGGAATTATAAAAATCCTGGATCTTCCTCTAATGACTATTTTTGGTGACTACAGTATCTCCTGGTAAATACTCTGAAACCAACAAAGATTCCAGGGTTAAAATGATTCTATGAGTCTGCACCCTTTGAGTTTCACTAATAGATAGATCTGCCAATACTTCACTTCTCCTTCTCCCTTCTCATGAAGTTACTTCCAGAATAAAAGAAACTGCCAGAGGTGGAACCATATCAATGAAATATGTGGTCTCTGAAGAATATCATATCATGGTAACCAAGAAGTTTTTTCCCAGGTGGAGTCAGCATGGCCTGTGACTGACGCCTTCCTTAGAGCTAGCTCCATCTTTATGGTGATATTCCCATGTACATTCTTTAAGAAGGAGCAGCCTTAAAGATTTCACTGCAAAAGCAAGCAGTCATGAGTTCAAAGTAATCCCTGTGCTGTATCTACTACTCTTAAAGAATGCTACACAATCCTGCCTGCATCGATTGAAATTAACTGCCCCACTTGCACAGCAGGCTCCTGTGATGATCTTTATCTAGAGTGTTATCCTTCCAAACAGAATTTCACAGAATGCTTTAGGGATGTTTGGAAATGTAGTCACTAATGCTTTAAAAGCTTATGGCTTTTAAAGGTGTAAACGTCTTTCAACTCTGATATACTTCTTCAAGAAGGGCTGTGCTTTTAGTTTGTAGTTTTTATTTCTGTGATATTTAACTAACAATCAAAACCAGCAAGACTTAAGCCAAATGCAGCCAAGTAGTCCCTTGTTTCCTATCACCATGCAAACACATGATGATAAAATGTTAGGGTTTGGATTGTCTAAAGGTGTCCTGTAAGAAATCACACACAATTCCCACATGCTCTAGCCAAGAAAATAAAAAACACTTTTGCCAGTGAGAACACACTAATCTTCTAAAAGGATCTGATGCCTCATTTTGTATTTTACAAAGATAGCTTTAATATTAAACTAAACATAATTATCTTTGTGGTCAAGTAAATATTACATTATTACCTTATTCTCAGACTATATATCATCCTAAGGCTGGTGAACTACGTATAATTCACACACAAAAAAGCCTTTTAAAAATAAGTGTTCATTGTGGAGTTCCCACTACCCATCTAAAGCAGTGGGATGGTACCCACTCTGCAAACATGTACTTCACATTCATGTACATGCACCAAGGACAAACATTCCTGAACAGGATTTTAACTCAGTCATTTGTGAGACAAAAAACTAAACACTGCAGTTGGCTTTTTAAGAAGGCCAACAGGAACACAAATCAAAAGGAGCTCTGAGAATCCTTCCCAGTAATGAGAGTTCGAGTATAATTTTAGGCCAGAAAAACCAAAACAACCTCCTCTACACACTGTAAAAAAAACCCCAAATACTCACTTCTTTAACACTGAAAGCATTTACATCCAGGGTCCTTACTGAACAAAACAAAGGCAAACAAAGCAGAAAAAACCAGGAGAAGCAGGCAGCTGCAACTCCTATGCACTACCACAGCTATGCACACAGGATTACTTGCTACAGCATCAGTCATGACTCAGAAGAACATTCCTGCTTCAAAAGATCATTTATGTCTCTGCACACTGATCCTGTTGCAGGATCGAATGCAGAGTCACAAGGTACTTTCAGCACCTGTGGGTATCCTCACCACAGCACTCCAGAGACACAACCTTCTCTTGCTGTGGGCTGGTGAGAACTGCAGCTACAGAGCCCTGTCAGTGAAAAAGAGTGCTGGGGGCAAGGAGCATCCTCCTCACCAAAGCTGTGCACTTGGATATATCAGAAGCTTTTTCCTGTCTGCACAGAAGCACCGAAGACCCAAGCTCCTTTGCCTGAGCACACCAGAGATGCTCTCTACTCCCCACCCACTGGGCCTCCCCTAACAAGAAAAGTGAAGGCCTACAAGCACTGTCTCATGGGCAGTGGCCAGGGAAGTGCTCATGGCCACAGCTTTGCCCCTCAGCCAGCCAAGGGCATCATGAGACAGGAGATGAGCTGTCCTGCCAGGAAGTAGTGCAGGAGGTGTTCCACTTCCACACTGCTCTTCCACTCTACAGGTCTAACTCAGATCCACATGACTTCTGCAGTCAGTAAGAGATTTCTACATAATACCAAAATGAATGTACAGCTGGCCTCAGTATTCAGGCTTGAGACTGTAAAATTCTCTTGGAAGTCTTTCATCTGTCCTTTACTACTCTCCCCATTCCCACTTCTGCTTTTTATCAGCCTTGCCAATTCTTCTCACCTCTGCAAAACCCATCCCTCTCTACATGACGTTGTTTCAACAAGCTCTGCCCAAACTGACTGACAGTGCCAACATGAGCTGGTTAAAAATCATCCTCAGAGAAGTGGAAAAAATGAGACTTTAGGGCAAGGAGTGCACAGCCTGGGTATCTTGAGATGGCAAACTGAAACAAAGCAGCAATAGAGAACTTTGAGACCTATACTTTATCCCAGCCAAAACTGCATGCTGCCTTTAGCACCAGAGCACAGAGGGATCAAGGGCAAGACTTCTCAACACAGAAGTAACTCAAGTGCAAATACCAGTAGTAAAATTGGATTAGGCAATCAGTCCAAGCCAATATTTCTGTTTTTAATAAGGTAAATCTGTCCTCATCCCTTCTTCCTTTTTTGAAGTACTATTATAGACTTTGCAAGTCACATGATCAACTGTTAAGGTATTTTCACTTTTTTAATCCTGGACTTCCTCCACTACCTCAGCACTATATGGATCAAGAGTCCTAAATGACTGCAGGAAGTCTCTTTCAGCACAAGGCTCATGTATCCAGATTCAAAAAAACAGTACACCTCCAAAACAGAGCAGACTGGAATAATATTCCTTCTTAAACACGTGGATTTTCAGTTGAATGGCACACTCAAGTCCAAATTTGTAAGTCAATATGTGGTTTATTCTTCAGTTTTCCCTTCCCCTCCCCAGGTTTTATAATCAAACGTGTGGAAAAGGGAAAGAAAGCATCACTAGCAAAAATCCATATATAAGGAATAAATATCTAACTAATGATCAACAGGAACCCGCATAAGGGAACTTGTATGTCTTTATAATGCAAGACACATTCTATGACCTTCCCTTTTAAAAAAAAAGTTTGTATTTGTAGTGAAAACTCTGGAGACCTATCCCAAGTATCTTGGCTCGACTGGAGACATTAATTACACCACCTGAGACCACACAGAGATACTCCAGGCTTCAGTTACCCAGGTGTGCAACAGGACAGAGCAGTGCTTCCCTGTTTGTCAGTGAGGGTGACAGAACAAGCCATTGGCAATTAAGATATTAAGATGCTGCAGCATGTAAGCAACTTCAAAAGGAACACTTTCCCCTTCCCCAGTTCCTTCTCTGTTGCACTAGACTCTCCTTGCTCATCTGAAGAGTGTATGGGTTCTTGATTCCTCATATCGCCCTCGGGTGTTTATCCTCCACTTGATGTTACATTAGTGCAATTATTTATAATTACTGTAAATAATTCAAATGCAATTACAGTAACTGTATGATTCCAGTGTATAATATATAGTGAGGGAATACATACAATAAAAATAGCAATTAATCACCAGGAGTTCACGATTAAATTCCCTTGTGGTGCTAAAATGAAACTCTAGTTTTCCACACACACCTTCAACTGCCAGATGTTACATTCGCTAAATAACCATAGATCTACTTCCTTCTTCCTTTGGTGTTTCCAGCTATGAATGCATCTACACCCTTTTACACCAGTGTCATTCACAGACCATCTTTCACTCAGGCTGACAGTAATCTGGTTGATTTTCCTCTGAGAGAGAGCTGTTGTCTAACTAAATCCAGTCTGTCTGCTATTGCTTGTGTACCAGCCTGATCATACAGGCAATTAATTCAATATTAAGTAAGCACAAATACTGTTGGTACTATCACACACTGTGTATCTGTTTTTGCTGCCTAAACTCAACTCAATTTTCTTTAAAGTCTTTCTGCCTGTCCCTTCCTTTAGTTTGCACAAAACAGAACTACTCTGTTATGGATTTTGACTTGTGGATGTACGTAGATGCACACAAATGGGAGTGGGGGGTGGTTAGGAAAAGGAGCAGGGAAAGACTGCCCACATGTGCATGAGAACAGACACCATCAATGCCGGACTGGAAGGTCTCAAGAGAGGAAATTATTATACAGGAGTTTAAAAAACATCTCCCACGCCATCTTTGTGCAGAAAACAAAGTAATAGAAAAAACCTCTTTCTCCCCAGACAATGTGGTTAGTTTCTAAAATATGAGTGGGTAGCTGATGGAGGAGTTGGGTTTGCAATCCCTTTGGGGCAGGCTAAAAGCCAAACAGAAGACAACAGAGCCAGATGTGGCCTGTGGGTTGACTGCTAGGAATGGCAGCCCCTCTTTTCCTTTCTAAATTGTTGAGAAAAATCCAAGTTTCAGACGGAAATATTCCTAAACAATGTATTCTCTGTGAAGGAAGAATTGAACTGGACACAAGGATTGTTGAAAGCACTATATGTAATTGCCAAATTATAAATCCTATAGAAAAATTTGCATTCTGCTTTGGACTGACAGCTCTTCTATCAAAAAACACCAAAGAGCTTAAAAGACCAGGAATCTTTTTCAGAACAGTGGTAGTGAGCTTTGCCAAGCAGCACTTCATATTTCATGAATGGAACATTTCACCTCTTCTCTTCCTAGGCACCTCTGCAAGAAAAGGCAACCATTGCTCTTTCCCACTCAGCTTTATGGGTCACGTTTTTTGTGGTACATTTCTCAACCAAGTAGGCAAAAGATCCACCTAGCTACTCCCTTCCTGGACTTTTGTGTATCCCAGGAAAAGCTCAGTGATTGATACAGCTGCTTTTCGCACAGAGACAGCATTTGGCATCTCTAGATTGGTTTCCTCAGTGATCCTTGTGTCTGCTCTTGTTTTGGCTTCAAAGTTCTGAGTTTGTCCTCAGCACTGCTCTGGAAACATTTCCAATACCACCAGGCTGAAAGCTCCCTATACCTGGAGAAATTATACCTAAATTTAAAGATCTCCACCAATGTCAACCACCAGTACTATTAGACGAAAACAGAAACACTTATTGGAAGAAAATAGGCATGGCTTTAGAAGTGAAAAAGAATAAAATCTTTTTTTTTTTTTCCTTTCAACAAGAAATCTTCATCTGGCTTTCATTTGGTTTTGCTGAACTCTGGATATTATTCTCCACCTACTCAGTTCTTTTTTTCTGGAACTGAGGAGCCAGGGGAAAGAAAAAAGTAAAAATAGTATATTTAACAGATTTACAGATGACAGACTTTCAAGCAAATGGAAAGAAGTTTGTGCTGCAGTTTTTGATAATTTAAGTCTGTGTGTTTGCATTTATCAAGATAATGTTTAAGCTACTTCAATTTGCACATGTAGGTAATCACCATCAAGTGTTTATTTATAGACCAAAAGTTGTATTTTCACCCAGATCAGGAACTAAAACATAATGCGCAGTCAGCTACCTTGGATCAAGAGCAAAAAGGGTACATTTTCATTTATTTGAGTTTTTTGTTGATATTATAGAGAGTACTAATCAAACAGTTAAATATTGTTAAAATTAAAAGCAGTTGCACTGAGCATTTTTCATTCAGTTTACAACACCTACCATTTTTGTTACACCTGATAGTGCATACAGTCTAATTCAACGGGGAGTTGACCAACATCCACAATTTTAATCACTATTTCCAAATATTTCCTATTGTGTACAGTTAAGGTGAATCAAAATGATATTCAAGCCTTCATTCATGTGGCACATATTTTTGGCAGAGAAAAAGGTCAGAATACAACTGTAATAATATAATATATGAATTGGACTTGTGACAGTTTACCACATTGTAAAAGTCAAGTTAAAATCAGGGATCCTCATGGCAGGAAAGCCAAAACACCTGTTAGCTGCATCCCTTTAGAAGATGAAATATCTCCAGCAAAGATCTGCCCTTGGTGGTCATGGATCATCAACTTAAATTAGAACTTTGCAAACAAACACACAAGGTGCACAATTTCAGGTATTTGATGGCTGGGACGCAGGTTTCCAGGCAAGTACAAGTTAGGGAGATTTCAAGTGAGCATTAAATAGCCATAACATTTATCTTTGAAACATCCTTTTCAAAGATAAATTGTGGCAAAGAGTAACAGAGTGAATTAATTCTTGCTTTATGTTTGGAAGAGTTTGACAGCTATTAAATATTTTGTCACACCAAAAGAACTTTATGAAGCCAATTAAGTAACTTTCACATATAATTCTTGATGTAAGAACTCTTTTGAGGTCTAAGGCGTTTTTAAGTACAAAAATTAAGTAACTCATTGGTTCAGATGACTCATGACAGGTCTTACTGCTTTTATTTCTGCTGGCTCAGTCAGTTCTTAAACACTGTGTTCCAAATATGACTTGACTAAAACCAAATATTCTGTAATATTAATTTACAATAAATTACTTCTGCAGCCAAGCCTGCTGTAAAACTCATTCACCAAGATAGCCACAGAAAGTGAGTCATGAAAGAGACCAAAAAAAAAATTTAACTGGGGAGAATATTAACACAAAGCTGTTTATTAATTTAATAATTATCTTGAAGACAAAGAGATGGAAATGAATAGCTGAAAATATCGAAGCTGGTTACATAAGGTGAGCAAAATATTTGATTTAAACATGTGAGGTGAAAATATTGTTGACTTAGGATAAATGTTTTGAAATTAAGTCCTGGCAATTATAATTGTGGATTAACATGGTATAGAAAACTGATCCTAATAATAATGAAATTCAAATAAAGGAAAAATCTTATTTTACAAAGACTGCAAGTATCTAAGACATTAGTTGGCTACTCTCCAATGAGAAGCACATCTCCCTTACTGAGCCATCTCTTGTGTTCATGAACTTAGCATGACTTAGCAGCACGATTTATTTTAAGTTACATGCTCCAAGTAACTTTCTAATAACTCTAAAGTTCAAAAGAAATGGCATTCCCCTTATGCTGCTTTTTTCTCCATATGACAGCTATTCTATTCAACGTGAATTCTAAGATTTTCACAACAACTCAAGAGAACTTCACCTCAGTGAACATCAGACAAGTCCTCTGTCCTTTCCAGCAAAGATTGCTGCTCACTGTATTTACTTGACTTATAATACACTAGAGAAATGACTAGGAAAGTTATACATATTCTCATGTGCACCAACCTCGCTCCCTCCAATCATCCCAGTGCTAAACTTGACCCAAAATGTGTTCTCAGAGGCAGTTAAACCAGAGAAAAGGATAAAAGACGACTCACAGAACTTCTAACTCATTAGAAAGATGAAGGTTCAAAACTGTAATTGTCTCTTAGTAGCTTACTAACCTATTAAATGTTTGCCAATTTGCAACTGGAGTAATAGGCATTTATTTCAGCTACAAACAGCAGCAGAACAGCACAGTGACAAATCAGGGAAAAAGAGCTTTGTGCCTTCCTGAGCTGTTCTGGTTTTGTTGGCTTTTTTTTTTTTAATGTAACATTTTTCTAAAACCTTCATCTGGCCTTCTACTTATGGCTCCTCAATTTATGAGATTATGAGATTATATTTAATCAGCACTACATTCTGTAGCTCACTTTTCCTGAAATTTACAGCTGTGCTCCCAGGGCAGCTGCACTGTGCTGTTATTGACTGAATTTGCACCAGCAAACCAGCACAGCATTGCAGAAAAAGAAATAACAAGCACTGAATCTCCCTGAATCAAATGCAAGCTGTTGCCCATTAGTATCAGACATCCATTTCACTGGGTCCTCACTAACTTCCAAATACATGACTCAGTGTACTTAACATCAGTGTAAAAACAGAACTGACAACAGCAAGAACTGGTTTGGTTATTTGAGGGGTTCTGGTTTGTATATTACAATTCCCTGAGGTCTCAGCAAAATGAAGATCAAGCAATGGATCAAAGATTAAAATAAAGAGAAGATGGTGCCATTAAGGCATACTAGGAAAACTGACTGATAACAGAAGCAGAATTGGGAAAGGTTTTGGAGAAGCTAAGAAGGTAGTAAAGCTTCTAAGGAAAAGGAGAAAAATTAGTTCCACAAATAAATAATACAGTGATACAGAGAAATTTGAAACGCTGGAGTGGAAGCAGGTCAGGCAACACATAAAACACATGAATGAGTGATTTCCATTTTTTAAAATGAAAATAGAGACTCAAATATCAGAAAACCTGAAAAATATTTTCTGCTTCTAGGGATGGGGGGAAGACAGAACCATAACATCAAAATATCATAAAGCCTACAAGGTAAGTGGAAAGCAGTTGTGCTTATTGACAGCTCATCTTGAAAATAATAGAAAAAAATCAAGTATTCAAGAGCATCTCATTAATAACTTGTACCTTTTAGACCAAGCTTGGAATTATGCAGATAATATAATGTTTGCACTGGAAGAGTGAAGCACAAACATTTATTCCCTGGGCTGCCACATTTTCTGTAACACTCTACACATGCAAGCACTTTCAATGAGCTTCACAGGAACAGGTGTTAAGGGACGAGGACTATTCAGCCAACTTTGTAGTCTGGGTGTTGTCAGGTTCCCTCATTTCACAAATATTATTTGAGTAAAGATCCTTTTAAATTAGAACTATTCAGATAGTATGAAGTTCCCTAAAAAGAGAACGTTTCTTTCAGAAAGTAACTTTGACAGAGGTTGCTTAAAACTCTCTGTTAAACTTACTGGTTGATAGCAGCTGAGCCAAGTGGACTCAGTCTCCAGGAATAAGAGGAAAAAACATTCTACCCATGACATTTTTTTCAAGTTAGAGAATATGGTAAAAAAACCAGCAATTGGATCATCTAGTCTACTTCCTCTGAGTTAAAGACAGAGTCCTCAGAGGAAGTTTCAGACATTACATCTTATTCACCCTGATGCTGACCCAGAAAGCCACGAAGATATTGGCTGGAGCTAATAGAACAATCTCCAAAATTTAATAGAACCTAAAACAAAAGGTTTTTTGTTAAGATATAATGAAGACACTGGGGACAAGCATTACTTCAGGAAAAAGAAAAATCTGCTAAAAAGTTTAAATGCAGTTGGGGTAGGAAAACAAATGGACAGAGAAACAAAACTCCTCAAACCACAAACATTTAAAAAGAGTTAAAGATTTTCTATGAAAATGAATAACAAAACAACAAAAGATTGGTCAGTTGTATTAGAGAAAAGAAAACTAGAAACAACTAAGAAAAGAATAATCATAGTTTGCTAATGCAGACTTTAAAGAACCCTGCTATGTCCCCAAAACTTTACAAATATTTTGATCATTACCAAAACATAGTTAACTATGGTTACAGAATAAATAGCAGAATAGGGGACAGAAAGAGGGTATAGAAATGAAAAATTTGAGGTACTAAGGCATTATGCTTAAATAAAGTTCTTGAAAAAAATATGAAACAGGGTACTACTGAACGGGGAAGCATAGAGTTAAAGAATAAACAAATTAACAACCAGAAAAATAAGATTCTGATTCAAACCTTAAAATTAGTGGGAACCAGGGAAAGAATTATTTATTTTAAGAAAGCTCTTAAGAAATTCAGAAAAGGCAGACATTACACAGTTTATGGATCCAGTCAACTAGACTGATCCAGTCCCAAACTCTGTATTTCTAAAAGATCTCCCTATTGCTACAGAAATATTCTGGAAAAAAAAAAGAGAAGAACTAGTAAGAAAACAAAGCCCCTGAGAAAGCTGTCAGAACAGTGAATTTGTGCCAGGAAATAAGAAACAGCTTGTACCAGAAACTGCTCCTAAACACACAGTGCTGTAAGGGAAGGGCTGACAACCACTGCCATGTTTTATATGAAACAGTAGCATAATCTAGCCTCATCTTTAAAAAAAATTATATTGATATCTCAATAAATGAAGAACACCAATCCCTTGCCAGACTCGTGTCTAATTTCTTCAGTTCATATGGTCAGTGACAACTTCATGGGTTATTTCAGTTCCTGCTTTTCACTGCATTGTTGCTTGACACAAAGCCAAAGAACAGAGGAGCAACTTGAGCACATCAGCAACATATCTTTGTTGCAATGACTTAGACTGATCCAAGCTGATGCCTTATAAAATGTTCCTGCTCAGCTCCACAATTCTTCCAGAAAAAATAGAGACCAGCCTTTTGGAAGAATACATCCTCTTGCCTGAAAAGCCTAGCACAGAGCTGATGCTGCTGATGCTGCCAGTGACCTTAAACAACATCTTAAACAACAAAAAGTCATGGCAAACATCAGCATTCAACCTGCATCACTTTATCCTTTTTCCTCCAGAGTGGCAGCAGCAACCATCTGTCTCTTCCCTGGTCTCCCAGTTTCCTTGTTCCTTACTTCCCTGAAGTAAAGTACAACCCTACCTGGCCTCCATATCTACCTCACACTGTCAAAGCATAGCAGAACTGTGATAGAATATATACCATTTTTCTTAAGGAAAAAAAATAAAAGGCAGCAAAAGAGCTTTGTGTGCAGGGAGAAGAATCCAGGGCTCCTTGGGATGCAGAAAGAGATGTTTTGTGCAATTAGAGCTACGATGAGAGCAGAGTCCACAGAAAAGAGGGAACAAGGCAAAGTTGCTTCCTGTTCCTCTAGCTGACCAACCTCCTGGTCAGTTAAAAATCTCCTTTCTCCAGAAACAAAACATTTGGCTGAGAACCTTTCAAACCTGTTCCTACCATAAGGATTGAAATGAAAAAAGACAAATATTTTCTTGAAGCCATCACCAGCTTTTAGCTAGACACTGAACCATCAGAGTTCTGTGAATGTAAGCAAGTCCTCCTCTACTTGATTTCTTTGTTTGCAAAATCTCCCCAGACCTGGTCTTCTCCAGGGCTGCAATGAAGAACTTACCTGTGGGAAGCCCTTTTCCCCTCAGCCTCTCCCGAATAGCCTGGCTCCGGTCTGGCTGCAATTTTCTATCTCCATTACAAGACAGCTGATCCATCTGCAAAAAAAGGCAGTAACAAAGTCAAAAGGTAGAAAGAGCTCATATTAGTATGAAACAAGCATGGTTTTTATGTAAATGCACAATATTAGTCAGTGTCAAACAGTTAAGTGCAGAATGGGAGTTCAAACTTTTTAATAAAGAACTGATTCATCAGTGAGACATCCCCTCGAATTATCCATATTTGAACAGTGTGTGCTTTATTTAACTACACATTTGGTCTACCTTTTTTCCACTAAGAATAAATTAAGTTCACAATTTGAACACATTCCACCCCTACAGCAAACTGAAGGGACAGCAGCACTCAAAAACCATCTTCCATGATTACAGCATGACTAGAACTTGCCTAGTTCTACTGAGAAGTTTTCTGCATAACAGGAAGAACTGTCTTGTACCCTCACAGGACTGACTGCACATGCCAGATCACATGCACCCATTTGTGAGCAGCCTCTTCAGCCCCTCAGGCACATTCCTTTCACGTGTCATTCCTTTTACTCCCACTAACTTTTCACTTAACTTTATTTTTTTTATATCACTACTTCCCTAGGAAAAGGTTTCACATCTACAATCATTCAAAGAAGAGTTTATTTGCTACAACAAAATATTCTTAGTGAGATCCTTCCATATAGTGGGAGTATAACCTGGACAGCAGGAGGGAAGGAGAAATCAAGCAGACTTCACAGTTACAATTCAACGCAGTTAACTTGAAACAGACTGAATCAGCCTGGGGCTATATTGCCCTTTACAAAGCATATTAACATGGCAAATGAAAACATTCAAATGGAACCTCTCAGCTGTGCTTCAAATGACCAGTTACAGAGAGATAAGACCCCAGGAGCATTTGATGAGGCCCATCAAGATTAGAGCATGCCAACCTTGGAATAATAAGTTGCACTCTGCAACTTATTTATACAATTTATACAATTTTCTTGTTAACTTACAAAATTCCAACACACATACAGAGCACTGAACATTAAAACCAGCAGGGCTGGCTGGATAAGGTGCACAAAAACCTAGCAGCACAGCTATGCTGTCATTGCTCTGTTAACTCTTGGTTCTGTTCAGCTAGGTTTTTTCCTTGTCTTCTTGCAAAGCCAGTGCAGTGACACATTCAGAATTAAAAAGGTCACTGGCAGAGGAAATAAGCAAAGGTTCAGCACTGGATGACTGCTAGTCCCACTCCTTCATTAACAGCATGGACAGGAGACTGGGAGCACACTTGCTGGATTCAGCTCTGCACTGGATTTCAGAACAAGTACTTGGGAGCACTGTTACTGTCTTGGGCAGGCTGGTCTAGATCAGTCTGCCACACTACCCCAGACTCCCTGGAAGCCTGCTGACAAGAACAAGAGGAAGGAAAGCAGAAAACTTGCTACCCTGAAATGGCCATCAACAACTTGGAGAATAATGACTCAAGAGTGGCTGTTTCTATAGCTTGTGGCCTGATTTAAAATTTGGATCTTTATTTTAACAGCACCACTGCTGAAGGCCCTGTAGCCTTTTATTTCACTGAACCACAGACTTGGCAACTACACAAGACTTCAGACACTACAGTGAGGAGCTGGACTGACAGACATACCTCACAGACTAGACAATGCTTTGTGGAGCTCAGGCTCAGCACTATTTCTGGAGGCCTGGCATAATCAGCTGCTGTCAAATGTTAGACAAATGCAGGGACCTCTTGCTTTTTGCAAGCATTTCCGAATAAGATATATGAAGAAACTATCTAACAATTAGATCATACCTTTTTATTAAAAAAATGTGAGGGAAGCATCAGCAAATAAACATTTTTCAAGAATTTCAGTGCTGTCTCCCTAAACAGCAATTTTTAATTTACATGGACCTGCTGCAAAGAATTCAGAGAAAGGACACTAAGTTGATTAGAGGGATGGAGCACCTCTCCTATGAGGAAAGACTGAGGGAATTGGGGTTGTTCAGGCTGGAGAAGAAAAGGCTTGGTGTGACCAGATTGTGACCTTCCAGTACCTGAAGGGACCCTACAAGAAAGACAGAAAGCAACTATTTACAAGGGCATGTAGTGACAGGGCAAAGGAAAATGGCTTCAAACTGAGAGTAGATTTAGATTAGCTATTAGGAAGAAGTTCTTTACTGTGAGGGTGGTGAGGCACTGGCACAGGTTGCCCAAGGAAGTTGTGGATGCCCTTTCCCTGGAAGTGTTCAAGGCCAGGCTGGATGGAGCTCTGAGCAATCTGGTCTTGCAAAAGGTATCCCTGACCATGGCAGGGAGGTTGCATCTAGCTTTAAGGTCTCTTTTAACCAAAACCATTCTATGATTCTATGACAATTTATGGTCTTCCTTGATTTACTTAAAATTATTTAACTATTCTGAAGTTATGCTGTAATGGTTTAGTGAAGAGAGAAGTTGCCCATCAGGAATAGTAACTTTGCAAGATGAGCTCATGCAATTTCTTTCACTTCTAAAAACAGTTTGGTCATTATTAGACAATAAAATCCTCCACAAGTCTCATATTCAAGAGCTGAGCAGAAGTGCAAGAGAATTGGCACACTGCCTAAAGAGTCCTCCTTTCTGTTAATAAGAAACTCTCCAAAAGTCAAGCATAACTTCAAGTTAAAGTAAACTTACAGCAATCATTTCTGAAGCATTTCAAGTAGCAACAAGTCTAAGCCTTGCCCTACAGTTCATCACCTTGGTCTCCTGTTTCTCCCTACTTTTTTTTTTCAATGAAGACAGTTCACGAAATGACCTCCTGAGAAACTCATGAATGCATGTTCCAGGAGGAACTGTCAAGTGCACAAACTGCTACATGGGGACAGAAGCTGTTCTCTCCTTTCATCACTCACCCTTGTCAAAATTGCAACATACCAAAACAAGAGGAAGAAAGACTGCAGAGTGACTCTGAATTAGCACTTTTGCTCTCTTCCTGCTCACCTCTATTGTTTCCTCAGATGCTGACACAGACTTACCCCAGACAGGCTTCCCAGAACCAGCCTGACCAACTGCTTCACATAGGAGAAGGAAGGGGCACAGTTGCTGTTCCTTATGTGGGCACTGCAGGCATCCAGGACAGTCCGTACAGACACGCGGGCGTAAATGACATCCTCACACATGCCCAGCAGGATGCTGTTCAGGTGGTCTCCAAGCTTGATGGGCTAGTGACAAACAGCAACAGGGGAGACAGGAGAATCAGTTTTAACAGTGACCTGGGGGACTTTCAGAAACAAAAGACACTCAACAAAGCACATTAACTATTCATGAGACTTGCTGCCTACATTATCTGAGCGCCAGTTTGAAAGTCACCATCTGGGAGGTGAAAAAATAGTGGCTGTAGAACAGGAGAGAGGCATTCAGCCTCTGGATTCAACCCCTACTCCACAACAACCTGGCCTAAACAAGCTGCCTGATCTGCAAGGTCAGTACTTCAAAAGACTTTCTCAAACATTTAATGAATAAGTGAAAATAAAGTAAAAGGGAAAAGGTTCAGAGGAAGTTTTAATCCTTAATTTTGACCATTCTGCCACTCACAAATATAAAATTCAAACCTCATAACAATAATTTTGTACAATCCTCTGTGGTCATTTTCTGCAGTTCCTCACCTCACCAATATTTTGCAGCAGATGTGCTAGCAAATTCCCAAAATCCAGTGATATCACCAAACAGCATCAACAAAAAAGGAATAATATTATCAAGCCACTGGTTAACAAAGCAGAGCTTCATGACTGCAGGACAACGCCCATACAATCTAAAAAAAATAAATCCAGATGTCTTTCTGCTCTCCCTGTTGTTCAGTGAATGCAGCACCCTGAAGGTGGAATATCCCTCCCCAGGGTATGCAGCAGTCAGTGATAACACTTGTTCTCAGGTGCCACAGGCGCTTGGGACCTGAGCTTTCTGATCTGCAGCTCTCCCAAAGTGGGTGGTTACCCACAAAGTACAAACACTGTCAGGCTTTTTGCATCACAGAGTGCTTCCAACAATTGCAATCTTTCAATCTTCCCTGTGTGAGCACTCTTAAGGTGAACCATAAAAAAGGCATTCTGGACCACCCCGATTTAATTAATGTAGGCTTTTCCCATCTATCTGTTTATCACTGCTAACTAATAATAAAAATCATGTATGTGAATACGATATGAATCTCCTGTTCAGCCACACTCCCAGCAGAGAAGCAGCTCATTAACCAGCACAGGCAGACAAATACAGAAAACATATTTAAAAAAAAAAGGGAAAATCTGCACATGCAAATTAACACACAAAAGTAATGCCATACACAAGATTGTCCTTTTGCCAACACTAACTCCACAGGACACAGGATCCACATGACAGTGTCCCAAAGGTAAATTCCTTCCAGGCATACCCTCACCACATTGTCTTTGGGGAAATACTGTTTCATTAGCAGAGCATGCCTTCCCACTACATTACTGAGAAACTGCTGCCACACTCTTGACACCAAAGAAAGAAACAAAGAAAACAGGGACTAAAACTTACGCCTACATTCCTCTCAACACCTCCCTTCTTTAAGTCACCTACTTTAAGGCACTCTCCTTCTACTGTTGAATACTGCTCCTTTCATCTCCTACTGTACAGGAGAGCAAAGAAAGAGAAAAGCCCTGGTATCTAAGAAAACTCTAGGGATTTCGGGACAAGCACAGTAGGCATTATGACCAGGTACCCTAAATAGCCAGAGCTCCAAAGTTTTCTACCTCACTTAGCTGCATTCAGGCAACTACTTCCAGATAAGTACAACTGAGATCCCAACTACCACTCTGTTAAAGAAAATATTAGGAACTAAATGCCTAAAATGCTGAAGTCTTTCAAAATTTTCTTCCTTAGTCTTACATATAGCATCAACTAGTAGGAACAAACCTAAATCCAAACCACAAATTGCTTCATTTATAGCTGCAAGTGCATCATTAAATGCTTTTTTCAGAAGCATTTCACCTTATTTTCACTATTCTAGATATTAACTTCTTACAGTTTAATTGGGGGCAAGGAAGGAGCACTGAGGAAGATAATGAATCACATTCATCTTCAGTCAGTTTTGTCAGGACAGTCGAAGAGTTCTGCTGGGTGTGTAAAATAACTACATTGAGCAATAACACTCAGCTCTAAGCAGTCTGCAACTGTGTCTGCACTGACTGACAAATCAATAGCAAGAGTCTACTCCCTGTTCCACACAATTCATACCCTTTCTTGGCCATTGTGAAAGGTAAGTATGTATATGTGCCAAATCCAGACTCTCAGAATCTACAGCAGTGTGGAGAACAAGTTTATTATGTGTAAAGCAACATTATTACTTCAATACTTATTTTTATATGAGCCTAAACCAAAACAACTTATTTTCTCCTTTGTCAGCAGCTTAAACCACTGTCTTTCAGCCTGTGGCATTACAGGATAGACCAGCCCAGATGTATCTTCATGGAAACTAACACAAACGTGCTATCAGCACCCTCTCCCTGCAAGACAACACCAGACTTCACAAGAAAAAGCTCCAAGTATGGGAAAGGAAACTTCTGTACTGTGCAGTGACTGGAACAGGCTGCCCAGAGAAGCTGTGGAGCCTCCCTCACTGAACCATCTGGATGCAATCCTGTGCCATGTGCTCTGGGGTGACCCTGCTTGGGCAGGGAGGTTGGACCCACTGTGGTCCTCTCCAACCAGATCCATTCTGTAAAATTCTGGGAAAGGCATCTTAGTCCTTAGTGTCTCAGTATGACACCCTGCCATGCAAACTCAAATGCAGAGTCAGTCAAACAACATCAAGTCTGAAGTTGCAATATTAAAGAAAACCAAATCTAAACTTACCTGACTTTGAGGAACTTCGTGGTCAGCTCCCCAGAAGAGTGCCATACCAAGAGAATAGATATGGACCTGCCACAAGACACAGGATATCTGTCAACTCATGGAACAAGATTGGAAATGCAAAGCAGACTTCTTAAAGGAGAGCAACTAACTTAACATCACTTTGCTTAGAAATACATTTCTAGTATTTAAGCTCAGCTGTCTTTCACATCCCACTTCTCCTTTACATAAGGTTAAGAGGAGCAAATCCTAGTGCTACAAAACATTCAGCATCCAACCAGTGCCCCCATCTTCTCTGCTCAGTTTTAAGCTTTCATCTCACACAGAAGCCAGAAACTCATGTAATCTATACAATCAGCCTAGTGTGGGGTAAACACTGCATGGTTGTGTCCAAGGATCCTTAAAACCTGTATCTGAAGGCAAGGCAGACTTAGCACGACTCAAGCAGGGATCACAAAGATTGAGATCAAAGGAAAAAGAAGGAATGAACAAAAGAATATAAACATTGAAAGCAGTACCTTAACGAATAACTGATATTTGAAGGTAAAAATAAATTAACCATTACACATATAATTAACAATTAACATATCTTCAACATAATACAACCAACAGTACAGGGAATAAACCCTTTAAATACTGCAGAATTAAGAGCACACCTAAAGAGCCAGCATGTGCTTGACTGTCAAAACAAAACAGGTAAGTGTAGAAAGAAAGCAGTTTTAGTTTTTCTAAACTGTGTAAATAATATACACTAGTCATGGCTCTTTATACCATATTATTAGTATTATTTATGGTACTTAAAGCAACAAATATATTGAATAATTCTGAAGACAATGAACAACAATTACAAGGACAGCAATAAATTAAAAGCTCACATAAGCTTCTTCAGCCTCTTTACCAACTAAAAGCAAAACATCTTACTTAAATTCTAGATATATAAATTGACAAAAATCTGAACAGATTAGGACAGTAGTCAGAAAAATGCATCAAGAGTTCTAAGTCAATACCACTGCCCTATCCAATCAGAAACATTCTTTTTCAAATACTGAGAAAATTGCTTTCTATCTGTTTTATTTTCCATTAGTGTTTCAACTGAAAAGCTACAAAGCGTTCCTTACATATCAAGATATACCACAGCTACACAGAAAAAGGTGAATATGCTTTCATGGCAATAATGAATGCAAAAAAACCTTTTCAGAAAAAGCCAACAAAACACAAAAGACACAAAACCAATCCAGAAAAAGCCCCAACTAAGCAAAAACGGAAGTTCTCCAACTCTTTCAGTCCCCCAATAATGCAAGAACAGCAATTAAAAAGACTATTATAAAATTAGTTAATTCTAATTAGAGACACTGTCATAGTCCTAAGCCTGTCAGTATTCAAGAAAAATTAGGACAACAGTCAGATACATTTCTGGGTTACCCTCTTTGGAATGTGGAGTTGGATTTGATGATCCCTGAGGAGCCCTTGCAATTCAGCGTATTCCATCATTCTATGATTCTGAGCTTCAAAATACCCAAAGATATTTCAAAAATGAGATGTGCAATCAGTCCTCTTAACTAAAACTTGCGACTCTACCAATCCCCCTGAAAACAGCTTTCAAAACAAAAACATTTATTCAAAAATTCTAATTAATGTTTGTACTGTACTTAAAATATGTTCCCCAATACATAAATCAACATGAAATTAATTTCCCAAATCAATCTCCATTCTAATTTTGAATGGTTTGGTTACTCTATTTCCAATAAGCTTGCAGTTACTTCAGACATATTTTGGATTCAAATTGACTGTGTCTTGGAATAAAAGGGGTATTGATTTACTGACTATAATTTATTTTTAGTATTTCTCCTTGAATACACTGTTAATTTGTTTTAGCAAGTACAATCATAACTGAAAAGGCAAAGGTAAGCCTGTCACTGTCTGACACAAAGCCTTAAAAAACAAAGTGTTTTTCTGCCTTCAGCAGCTTTTAGTAGAACAATCTAAAAGGAAAACACCAACTATTTCCAGTAAATTAATTCAGTGAATTACAGCCAGTTCTGACAGAAGAAAAAAACCGTTTAACATGTCAAAAGTTACCACAGTCAGCAAAGCAAGATCTGATGCTGTGATCTAAGAAGCACAAAGTCAACATATTCCTTACAAAGAACCAGGGTACACCTGACACAGAGTTTAACAGGAATGCAAAGGGAAGCAGTGAAGAAAAGAGGGGTGCACATATAAGCTATTTATCACCCTCACCAACCTCAACTAATAAAGCCATAAAGGGACACCAGTTTTTGTACAAAGCTATGTTTCAGGGAGCTTCCTTCTTCCACATCAGCAGCTAAGCGGATCACCTTCCATCCAGCAAGCAGGGTTATGCTGACACCAGGGCAGAAATTCACACAGCCCAAACGAGCAAGGATTAATCAGCCCTGCGCATGTACAGAGTGCCAGCATTTGCTCATGGCCTATTGACACACTCTGTGCTGGCATTTACAGGCCACAGAGGTCCCTCTGAGTGCTTCCCTCCTAAAGATTAAGAAACATCACAGCATGGCTTTTCATAGTAACAGTCCTCCATTTATTTCAACAAGAGAAAAAGTAGCATATTGAATACTGGCAGAGAACAAAGAATGCAATCAGCTCTGACCAAGGGCACAAGCTTGTCACTTCAGAACAATTTTTTCTGCCAGTTTTAAAGGCCAGTTTTGTACATTAATGTACATTTTGTACACGCAGAGTTGGCACTAGAGGTAACGTTACTGTCTTCAAAAGTGTTGTCCCTCTTAAAAGCAAATAAACAACTCCAACAGTATGACTACAGGATTTGGCAGCTGCATCCTACTTAACTGAACTTAAGTCTCCATTGATGTCAGTGTTATTTTTTACTTCTCCATTAACTTTCAGCCTAGGATTCTAATTGTTTATAGTTTTGCCATAGACAAAACTGTAAACATATTTTATTATATCATTAATTTTGACAATATGCAGGGCAAGAAGGATGTCTAACAGGCTTGGGAGTACTGTGGATATTCAGTAAGTGTTCAGTGATATAGCCCTGAAGAAAACGGACTATATATAAAAAGCTGCTGAAACAAAATATTCAACACAGAAACACATGTTTTAATAGTCCTTGTGCACACAACAGCAACTCATGCCAATACCACTTTCCTCTGAAGTAAGAGCTGTTTCTTCCTGGAGGAACACTGCCAAGTGTCATAATTGTTCCCAGATTACAGCACTGTCTGTGACGAGCTCCCCTCTAAGGATTATTGACCCAGGGAAGCCAAGGAGATAGAAATAGCTCAGCTTCCTTTTCACTCCCACCACTAAATATCTTTGGCTAAGCCAAAGGAATGATTTCCAGAGGAAAGTGTTACCATTCACGACAAATTCTTGTCGAGAAGACAGCTGAGAAGATAATCATTTTGACTGTACCTGTCTCCTCCAGTGACCTGGAGGAGACCACATATACAAACCTTACCTGTCTGAATATTTACTCTTGTGAAAGAGTTTAATGTGAAAAATGGAAATTCTGTGCAGCCATTGCCCAAGTATGTATGTGGCCAGGGCTTGTACAGACTCTTCAACTTCTCACAACTGCATACAACTATAATCACTATTCCACTTTAACCAGAAAAAACAAAGTAGGAGGATCCCTCTCCCACCTCACAAAAGAAATTACATGAATCACAAACCATGGGGAGACAAAAAGGGCAGTTTAAAGCTATTTTGTGAAGGGATCAACAACAAAACACCATAGCTGTCTGCCAAGGAAGAGGCACTGTACCTTTTCAAGGTCTGACAGGGATGACAGCGAGTGGTTCTGCAGCAGCTCCGGTGCTGTGAACGCTCGCAGGTCTTGTTGGGACACATTCTCATCAGTAAATGACACACTGCCAGATGGAAGCAACAGGAGAGACCATGGAGAAATGATGAATCCCAAAGCAGCAGGATCAGCTGTAATTGAAAAGGGAAAAAAAACAAAAACCACCCTGAAAATGAAGCAATGTTGTTTGATGCCATTGCTGGATGTTAGTTTATTATCAGCCTACATACTTAGTGGAATAGATTCATGCTTCCTTTTCCACCTGTGGTGTTTCATAACCACAACAACCACCTCAATTTTAATCACACTGGGGAGTAACACCTATCTTTTATGACTATTCTTCACTATTACTCATAACAGCAAGCTTAGGAAGAGCCTGCTAAAATACTCACAATCCCCTGTCCTGACGTTATTTCATTTATGTTACAGCTGACATACAAAATGTTCCCTTTCAGCAGTGCACATGTCATTAAGGCTAATTCCTACAACAGGAATTCCATCCCAAACTCCATTCCTACAATGGGGTTTGCTCCTATTCTAACATAACACTACTGCAGCAGCAATTGCGTGGAAGAGAGTAGACAAAGTTAGTGGGGAAGGAAAATACTCATTAGAGTGGCTAACAGAAGGGGACAAAACAAAAGAGTTTTGGGGCACAGAAGTCCTTTTTAGCCTAAAGTAAAAAAATATTACAAATACCTGAACATTTCAAAGTAAGCACTGAAATTGCAGAACGAAAAGTAACCAAGATATGCAATTTGCCAGCTAGGTTTTTGATGTCTGATGATACTGCTGTCAAACTAACTAAAAAAAAAAACCAAAACAACAACAACAACAAAAAACCAACCAAAAAACAAAACAATACAGAAAAAAGAAGACCATTTCCTTAAGTCAAAATATTTTACATGAATCAACTCAGTTTCAGTGAAGGAGGCATGAGGTTTCACTAAGTAAAACTAAAAGTTGACTTTTACTTTTTCACAGGCAAAAAGGCAACACCTCTGCCTTCTGCTACACCATATACCAAAGACCTGAGGAAACACACATTTGAACAATATATCCTTTTCCCTTGATACAGTAAGCAAAACCAGCAGGATAATAATTTCCTCCATTAACACCACCACTAACATTTTCCATTCTCCAGCTCAGGATATTCCTACAGTGCTGGTTCCTAGACAGATGAACTATCTTGTAATCTAGATTATTTCTAATCTCCTAGGAAATGTATTAAATTACTGCTTGCAGGTATCAGGTGTAAAAGGATCTCCCAAGTAAGTCCTTCCATTTTCTAACCCCACTTCCTCTGAAACTAAGAGAGTAAGTGCTGGTTGCTGCTGTGGCAGCAAGTTCAGATGTCAAAAAAAAGAAACAAAAAAGGACAGGCCATATGTAACAAGAAAATAGCACACCATAGAGCAAAGCTTCCAAAAACATTTTCAGGAAGACTATCTTAGTTGGCCTTAGACGTTCAAAAATTGTCCTGTGGGTAACTACTGGATTCTGCACCCCTTCTGTGTGTATCCACCACTGGCATAAAAACCCCAAACAACCAACATCTTATGATATTTTAAGATTTTGCCTTGTGAGTCCCAAATCAGGAACTTTAAGAAATGTAGAGGCTTTAATCTTATTTTAACATTTTATATAACAAGCACTTGAAATACATAAAAACTCTTCATATTCTGAAACATACTAAGACAAAAAATTTATTTAGCTTTGAGAATTAGCCCCCCTAAATTACTCTTAAGTCTTCCCAATACTAATTTCAACAAACTTTAGAGCATTTGTCCCCTTTAGATATAGAGTCTGAATGTAAAATTAATGTGATAAATAGGAACTTTAAAAAAGGACTGATTTTGCCAGGCTCATTTTACTGACACTTTCTCAACTTCCTCCTACAGTAGCTTATAACTATTGTAGCAGACCATAGTGCCTACATCCCAACACCAGGAAATCTCATCTATTGTTATGAAGGATGAGGATAAAACAATTAATTCTCCAGTTTCTTCCTTAAGGCATGCATCATAAACCAAAATTACGATCTCAAAGCTCCAACCAGGTAGCAATATCTAAGGAAATACATTTTACTAACACTACTCTAATGTGTTTGCACCATGGATAAAAAAGTAGCAAAGATGCAATGCATCAAACAGCCAGCAACTGTAGGAAAACAAAAGAACTTTTTTTCCAGTGATAATATTAATGTCATCTTCTGTTTAGGCTTTCAGAATCATTTACAGGAGCAGTAAGGGCAACATACTCCTGAAAGTACTGAGGAAAATGACCAAAAAAAACCCCAAGGATTTCAACCCCCTTTTTTAAAGGCACTGGATTTCAGGATATGGCTCCTGGACAATTTTCTATCCATTGGGCTTTCAACTGTGCTAGAGCTGCCAGCCTTATGAGTTAACTCCAGAACTATGCAAGTGGGTAACAAAACACTTGTGAGAGCACAGCATTTCAAGCAGTGCCAAGACAGAGATAAATAGCATGGTCTTACTTAAAGGGAGAGAGTGAACTGGCTTTAAACACAATAAAAACAGAAATAATCTTCAGCTACAGAGCATCTGCCAAACAAATGAGAGAGAGCAAAAGAATCCTTTATGTGCTTTAACAGCATACAAATAGCCTCAGAAAGACCCACCACATTCCAAGAAACATGAAGACAAATATTTGAAATGGATCTATTTTACATTATTGATGCCAGGTAATTTTGAATTCCCAAGCCACAGTCAAGTCAGTCCTTCAGGATCTTTTTCCCTCACTTCTCTCTTAGGCTACAGCCATTAGCACAGAACACACAGAGACACACACAAATCTCTGAAAAGCACAGAGCAACACAAAAATATACACAAGGCTTTCAACACACATCTTTGTTTCCCTCCATAGCCCTCACTGAGACAAGTAATCTGAACATTTGTACGCTCAGGCCAGGCTGGAGGCAGCCAGAGCAGTGACTCCCCTGCAGCCTGGCCAGGAATGCTGCAGGATGATGCCAGCAGCCAGGACCACTTGTGCTGGAAATGCTCTCGTCCTTGGGCTGGTGCAGCGTGTCCCTGCACGCCTGCTGCGCGGGGCAGGCAGCGCTGCAGCGTCTCTGCTCCCTCTGGCACACAGGGATAGGAGAGCTCTGATGGGACACTGAGCCCCTTGGAAAACTGAAATGCACTCTTTCCTGAGGGTACTGGCGAAAGAAACAGCGTGAACAATTCATTTCTGAGATCAGTTTCTGCTCCTGAGCTGCCGCACAGTCAAACACCACACTGCACTTCACTGTGGTGCTGACCACATCAGCAGAGCTCTGCCAAGAGTGCAGAGTCCCTGAGCCTCCGTGCTGGGAGTAGGGTGGGTGGAGGTGGAGGAGCAGATGAGGAATAGAAACTAAAAATTTTTTAAAACCCCAATAAAATTACAAAAGCCCAATCTCTCTCCTTCTCAGCAACTGAAAGAACAAATGTCACCAGATTATGAAAAAAGGAAAATCATTCTCCAAAAGCTACTGGGAAAGGGGAAAAGTCATTTATCACAAGGACGAGCTGGGAAATGAGGATTTGGGTTTTTACCCCTTCCTATTGCATTTTTCTTCTTGTCAACCAAACCAATCCATTTCCTGCTCCATCCCAACTAGGTCTGTGATTACTCTGGACTCACCACTAGTCCCCATCAACTCATTTCACACTTTGCCTTCTTTCCTTTCATTACAGTTACTCAAGCAAAGCAGCTCCAGGAGTTTGACTGTCAACGAGATTTACAGGTCCCTGAAAACCATAATCTTCCTTCTTCACATCCACTTTCAGATGATATAACTTTTCTTTACATAAATAATTTCTCATAAGCAAATTTGCAAGACATTCAACTTGCAAAGACTTTCCTTCTTTGCTCAACCTGTCTTTTTAATATCAGACTCACTTTTCCCCTTCTCTTCCCCTTCCTTTAGATACATGTCTTCAAGCTTAAGGTCCAATTATTTTCAGAATCCTCAACACACACTTTAGAACAGGAGTGGCCCAAGTGACATATGAATGCTTTTCCAGTTTCCAGTTTAGATAAATCTTTTCCAGTTAAACCCAGCAAATTAGAGGGACGCCTGTTTTATAATTCTCAGCAGCAGCGAGCACAGCATTCTCCTTATGCTTATACACTCACATTTGAGATTACTTCAAAGACTTGTTTCTTTGACCTCATGGAGTTCTGAGTGCAAGATAGAGCACGTCTGAGACAGCTGATACACCCTTTCAACAACAAAATAGTTATTGCAGATAATTAAACAGATGTAAGAGAAGGGCAGGTCTGGTATCGGCCTTTTCAAATCTCCAGATTAATCTCAACATTGCCAGTGCAACTGATGTCAGGTCTGCAACTGAGTCCCAGATTGCCTTTCTCCTTCATTTAACAGCTTATAACCTGCTGACAAGACAGCTACCAGAGCTGATCTTCTAAATTGCTGATTACCAACTGGGCACTTAAGCTTTCATTTTTTATAATGCTAGAAATAAACATGTGAAGTATCTTTAAGGAGTTTAGATCCATCTGTTAGAACTGTAAATAAAAAGAGGGATAAAAACATGCACATTTCTGAGTCTGTTGCTGAATAAGGTATGATGTGATATGCAGTTAACCATGAAGACAATGGATCTTCATCCTGTGCTCCTCTTATTCAGTGCTTTGATGGATAAGAAGATAGACTCACTGAAAGACATGCACAACTTCTATATATTGAGAAGTCCTCAAATCTGTAACAAAAGCTTGTTCTGGACTTTTTTTCTAATTTCCAGAAACTAGTTAAAGTAAGAAATTAATTGAAAAACAGGTTCTCAGTTGACTGAGGGATAGCTAGATTCCCAACTTGAAACAAACTACCAAAACTCTACCAGGATCACATATATAAATGATTACTTGGGCTGGTAACTCCTTTAAGTGTCTCTGGTTCCTGGGCTGGTGTGAGGAGGCTGCCAACAGATGGCAACTTAAAAGTTGGCTATTCCCTCATTTCAAAACAGCTGGTGCACACACCATTGAACATTATGCCTAATTTAATTTTTTTTAATAAAAAATTTACAGAAGACTCAGCAAAGCTTATCTTTTGTTACAGAGCAGCGTGTTCAGGGACTCCAGGACTCTGCACAGGGAGGAAGAGCACTTTTGAGAGCTGGTCAAAGCTGAACACGCTGTCATCTTGCAGAAGCCAAAAGCTTGCCCTATCTCCCTCTGCCCAGGAGTGATCAGTCAGTTCTGAAGAATTCTGGGAACTCACCCTCTGCCATAAAATAGCTCTTCCACACCAAATGCATGGAAGAAATGGGCCTGAAATTTGACCAAGGAAAACAAGATTTCTTTAGAATCCCCTGTTTGGTACAAAGAGCAAAACTGAGTCAGACAAGCCTAGAGGAGCCACCACATTTTCTATTCCTGCATGTCAACACCACCTTCATAAGCCAGCATGGAAATTGATATTCAAGATGACAAAAAAAGTTTCTAGATTGCTTCCTGAGAAAAGACAACCTTCATTAAAGACTGTCTGGTTATCCAGCTCTTGCTGGGAGGAATTAGATTACCTTTATCACCCTTAGCTACACAGAAAAGCTCTTTCATTTGAGTGTCTCCTGAAGTGCATTTTACCAAAGGCTATATCCCAGGCTAATTAATAGCATGCAACTGAAAATGGTTTGCTGAACTAGCAGAAAAACAACTCAATAAAACAGCTTCATCTCCAAAAAAGAGACAGATTCTTCTGGCACTGATTTTATCTGAATTTGTGTTTTGGTCTTCATGGATAGGAAGTAAGATCAGAAGCTTCTGCCACCTTAGCCAGTCTTGGCTGGCAAACATTCCCCTGCCTTAAAAACACATATCAGAAGTCCTGGGGCAGATTTCTGGTTTGTGCTCTCATCTTTCAGTACTTGCTCTTCTGAAGGAGGGCTGACTGTGTTCTCACTGTCCATGCTTGCATCAGTCTTCATGGACATTATGGTAACTTTTCTGCACTACTCTCAGGACAAGAAGGGGTGAGCTCTCATTTCCAGTGGAGATGCCCTTCTAGAAAAACATTTAGACCTAGGATAAAGTTTTAAGTGGAGAATTAGTAGTGAAACCACTACTATGTGCCCATACAACTGTGATCTTGCAGGTGGATTAGAAGATGGAGTTCCATGTGTCAATTCCTGTAAAGTTTACAAGAGCAAACCTCTAACCACTCAAGATTCCTTTTAAGTCAAGGTCTTAACAATCTGCCCTTTTAAAAGAAATAATTTTCCTGTCTCTAAGAGACAACAAAAAGTGAAAGAGAGGAAAGCAGATGCCAGCTTTCCTTTTCTTGAAGTATGAGAAGCAGCAGGACAGGTCAGTTGCTCAAACTGCAACAATAAACTCAGCATTCCTAATCAGGAAAGCTTTTTACTACACATAGGCTGTGAGAACACTGGTAAAGGGAAGAAGGTAAATTTGAATGGGATATCAAAATTACCTATAATTCACCTGACATAAAATATGTTGGAGAAGTTGATAAAATTCCTATTTGTAGAGCTGAGTGAAGTGTGATCAGAGATCAAGCACCATATGGCAGCTTCTGCCCACATCTGCCTTCTCTGGAGCCTGTGAAGCATCCAACAGGGACCACTCTCAGAGGCTGTGCAATGCCTAACACAGAGGCAGTGTCTGATTCAATAGATTGTCTAAACCAAATCTTAAAAAAACCAGCCCAAAACAACTTCTATGTTGAATCTTGATAAAATTCTAAATCAAATACTTGCAAAAAATACAAAATATTTTGTCCCAAATAATAAAGATTTTCCCCTTGAATATTAATGTGGCAAAACAATGTTTATTTCCAAAGTGTGAGCCTTTAATTTTTCATTGATAAAACTGAATAAGATAACATATGCATGTTTAGATATAAGGAGATGACCTCTCCCATAAAGGTGCTGAAGTACTAGGATGCATCATGAGAACATATACTTTATTTGAGAACAAGTTAGAGATGTTACTGAAGTTCAATATGTGGGTTAAGCATTTATTGCTATTAAAAAAGAAAGAAAGAGAGGGAAGGGCCTTAAGGACTTGCAGATTTTAAAGAAAAGAAAGGAAAACATAAGTTAGGGGAAAAGTTCCTTATTCAGACCTAGTGCTAAAATGTGTATTATTAGCAGTGTTGCAGGTGCTGAGCTTGGAGCCTACTGAGGTGGGAGAGGGGAGGGAGAGGAAATACTTCTACTCCTTTGAAGACAAGACAGCATGACATTCCTTCAGCAAATAGGTAGGTGCTGCCACTTGCATTTTGGGGAATCATACCTAGCCCTCTGGTGAAGTTTTCTGTTTTTCACCTTGGAGAGCAAATCTCTTCAGAACACACTGGTCATGACTGCACAGTTCTGTACCCATTTCCATGTCTCTTTCAGTACCAAAGTGTTCCAGTGGTCTCAGAATTATTTATCACTTTTTTCCTATGTTTCCATCTCACTCCAATGGGTCTAAAATAATTGAGGTTACTACCACAGGAACTAGGATGTGCCACAGGTTCTGGCAGAACATGAAGTGCAGGTTGAAAGCAACCTTTGGGCTGTGGTGCAGAAAGGCACTTACCCAGATACAACCCAGGAGCAAGGTAATATTTGGGTTTAGAGCCTAGGAAGGACAAGGCAGTCCTTAATATATTATATTAATTAATATAACCAAGATGTTTCCAGTTAGATTGCATTTATCAGTCTTAAACAATGCTTACCTTTTCTGAATAGTTCTTGAAGGCTCTCTGCACTTTGATTTAAAATAGCCCATATTTCCTCTTCTTGCAGTGGTCCCCCCCGAACCTCCAGAGCCTCTGCTAGTGACACATGCATGTTACCTGGGAAATAAACACACTGATGTGAGACTAAATAACATCTTTTCTTCTCCATGCATGCAGCATTTGAGTAGTAATAACCCATGCGCAACCCTCAGTCACAAAAATTCTCCAGCATTAGCAGAACCCATCAAATATCAATAATACAAAATGTTCCCTATGACAATAAAGAATTTTGAACACCCACTCCAGAAAAACTCAGGTTAAGAAAATAATGATCTATATTAATATCAGAGGCTCTACATCCATAAATTTAACAAGCTAGCATTAATCCACATACTATAGGCAAGAGCTTGCTGTTTATAAATATGACATATCCATCAGTAGTTGCAGGTTTATTAAAATAAATCAGCTATTAACAAGATTTTGACAGGTTTAAGTCATGGAAGAGCTTCCTTTTCTAACAACAGCTTCATGACTTAAACCTGTCCAAATCTTGTTAATAACTGATTGATAGCATCTCATAACCATATTATGAGACCACTGCCAGCAAATATGCACACAAGCAAAATAGCTATGGAACTGATAGGTAGCTATGGAAAAGCTTCTCCTTGCAGTTAAAAACCAAAATAAAACTGTTAGCAGCACTCTACATGTTACATCCCCAGAAAACAAACAAAGATTTCTTCCCCCAGATAAATGAGGTTATGCTTCATTATTTTTCGAAAGAGCTGAACTATTTTCACCACACTACAATATAATATTCTGTTGTCCAAAACCATCTGAAAACTGAAGACTGCATCCCTAAATATTGTGGCAAAGCAAAGCTTCATCCATTCAATAAGCTCAGGAGCAAATACACCATGTGTCTGCTTAATTATTCCAGCTTTCTATGGAATGTTCTCAGATTGAGCACTCATGCCAATTTATATTTCTTATTAGAATGCACTGGCTTCTCTGTGTGCTTCTCTCCAAAGCCCAGAGAATAAAATCTTGAGGCAGTGAGATGCAATAAGAGCCTAAGGTGTACTGTCACTCATCACTGGTAAGTTTGTCATATGTCTCCAAGGCTCCAAAGTTGTTGCTGGAAATGGAAAATAGAGTTCCACAAGCAATGCTTATGGTCTGGAGCCCAGTAGCTGATACCAACAGATTCAGATGACCCAATGGTACCGCTGCAAACTCCTGCCCCAGAGTCTCCCCACCACACCATACAATCCTGGCTCAGGTGTAGGATTTTAACCTAACAGATTTAAAGAGGAACAGGCTTACAGGCTATATTTAATTGCCCAACTGTCTGGGCAGCTTTATACCTTCCATGTGTTTTTAACTACAGATAACCAACCTAAACATATATAATGGCAACATAAAAGGCTGCATATCCTGCAGTTTCTAACTGAAAACATGGGATTTGATAATACTTGCTAAAATACTAGCCTTTTCACCTAGAATTCCATCCCACTACTGAAAAATTACATATTGCTAGCTGCTTTTCAGCATAGCTTATTTTTCCTTATTTCACAACTTGCCAGTTTGTAGCATTCAATTACTGTGCATACTTACTAAGCCAGATATATTTTCAGGAACTAATATTCAAAACTTGTCATCAAAAGACAGTGGAAGGGAAAGCAGACTCAGATCACATTTAAAAGAAAGATTAAATCTGAATTCCCAAGGAGAAAAAGAAACAAACCATGAAAAATGGCAAGGTAGGGGCCAACTGCAATAAATGGATGGAAAACCAGAGAAAATTGTGCTTCCAGTCAGCATGAGAGACACATACACCAGGCACAGAGTGAGTGTCTGGTCTCACTGTTCCAGGAAATTCTGTGATTTCATGCCACTGTCTCAAATTTCAGTAGGTACATCTAGAATCAATCTATCTGGATTATTCAGATTAAAAGACCTCATCTTCTCCTAGGGACTAAAAATATATGAACTCCAAACGAAAACTTTCTGTGACAAATATTCAAAAGGAGAATGCCAAGCATAAGAACAACAATCCCCTCTCCCTCACCCCAAATCCTTCTCTGCCACTCCCCTTCTCCCCATTCTGCAAAACACTGCATCCTTTCAGCTGTGATTAAATAGTGTGGATTGTTCTGTAGCAGATATAAACCAATTCCCTATTTAACAACACAACAGAGACCATGAGCATGTCTGCTCAAACTCCCAAACACATTACATCAACAGTAAAAGAATCCTACAGCAAAAAATGCCTTGATCATAGTAGGAAGCAGCATGAATATACACACCCAGCCATCCAGGCCTCTGCTGCAGCAGGGCAAGCAACAAGATCTGCTTGCATTTTACACACAGTAGGAGCTTGACAAATGAAAATCAAACACAACACAAAAAAACCAAACTATTTCAAACTGATTTTGAAAGCCCAAGTAAAATCTGTCACAAAATCAGTCATTACAAGCATAGCCACATGCAAAATGCCAAAAAGCTGGGATTTGAGTGGGATTCTCATTGAAGCAGATCTGTTTCACTAACATTTTGGTAACTTCCTCCATGACTTTTCTTCCTCCAAGTTATCTTTAAGCTGCAGTGCTTGTCTGTCTCAACAATGGGCAGAGCAACACACTGATTATGAGGATTAAAGAACATCCCACAAAATGGTTCCCTAGCACCAAGGAACTGGCTGAGGGGAGCTGGGGTGAGGCTGCTGGCAGAAAAATGCAAGGCCAGGTTTCTCCACCTGGCATCAGCCAGCACCCATTTGGAGCTGACAGTGGAAGTGCCTGGCTCAATACATATTTCTCCCCCAGCAGTTTGTCTGTCTCAGATGTTTTTCACAGGAAGATATTTGTAGGAATACTGATGATTGCAATGCACAACTCCAAATTTGCTGTCTCCTTAGATTCTGTGAACCCTCAATAGTGTGTGGTCCTTTGTGACTACAGAAACCTAAATGCTCGATTCATACATAAGCTTTTGGTTCTACGCAATATCCAAACATTATGATAAATTGCAATATAAGGATTCTATTGAGTAAGTTTTCTAAGAGAAAAGCATTTAAAGTTTTTGTAGAATACCATATCAAAACAATGCTCCTGGCAGTCCCTGTGTTTTAAGTGTTCCAGGCTGACCAGCCAAGAAATCTAGATGCACTGGTAAAGCTCTCTGTGGACTCATTGTTCACGTCAAGCCATTTTTTTGCTACAAGTCCTCTACCTGTCTCCTCTTTATCCAAGGAAAAGCCTGTGCCCTGTTCCTTTTACTACTTGTAATAAGGAATGGACAGACTAAAGAACATGGAAAGGTGCAGTTCACTTCCCCTTTTCTTGGGACAGAATTATGATGGCACCTTAATATGAGGCCACAGGGAGATGGGATTGGAGCAGGCAAGTCTCAGGGTTAAGTGCATGAACTTTACAGGAACTGCTAGGGCATGGAGTACTCATACACCCAAAATTCACATGAGATCACAGCCACAGGACATCTCTCCAAACAGGAAGATTCACACAGTAGAGAGCACAGCACAGTGTTGGAAGGCAGTGGACAAATTAAACCAGTTAGCACTGGAGGTGCATAGACAGGAACCTGACAGACTGCCTGTTCTGGGGCAGAATTTACTTCCAGACCACACAGGAATACTATTTCCACAGGAAGGGAGTTGCATTGTATGGAGGCAACTTTGATGCTCCAGGACAAGAGAGTAAATTCAGGTGTAAATCATTTGTATTAACAAGCTCTGAGTGCAAATTTCTTGGCACCATTCAGCCCTAAGCCATGCAGGCAACACAGTCACGGGGAAAAACGTTGCCTAAGCCAGAGGCCTCTCCCATATTTCAGACAGTTTTTGAAAAGAGCCTGCCTACCTCATGAGGAGCAGCTGCCAGCTCCTCCCTCTAGACAGACAGCTCTCACTCCCCAGTGAGTGGGATGGGGCTCTGCCTCTTGCCTCAAAACAAGCTCAGTGTCCTCCTGGCTTAAAAAAGTCTCATTTTAAAGTCCCAGCAACCCATGTTAAGAGCACACCACTTATGGAACATCCAGCCAGAGCCAACCCCATGAGGCAGCCTTCCACCTGCTCTGTCCCAAGGAAGACAGAAAGCACAACAGGAGCAGCCCCTGACACTGAGTAATTCTGTCACATTGACTGTTTGCAGGCTATACACTTTTATCCCTACCATTTTCAAAGTCTTCACTTTTTAATTGCTAATGTATGCAGAAGTTAAACACTCAGAATTCTCATTTACCCCAACCACCACCATTTCTCCTCACGTTTTAAATTTGAAATTTGAAATTGAAGGTTTCCAACAGCAGTGAAGAATTTGGAAAATTTTAAAGTCCTACTCTCGCCAAATTTTATTGAATTGTCACCAGCCAAAATATTAAGAAGTTTTTGCCATAACAGTGATTATTAAAGACTGCAATACAGTAATTTTAGTCCAAAAGTTCCTAGGAACCGACTAAAAGTCAGAAGGCTAAATTGCATCAACTTAACTGGTGCTTGATACTTGGTGTTTTGGCTTTAGTAACATATCCCTTGCTTGTTTCCTTAGCTTGTGCATCAACATTTTTCCCCGATGTTGTAACTTCAGAATAAAAACTTTAAGTCAAAAGCTGTGCTTTAACATCAGCTAACTGAAATGCCCGCACTACCTCACACTTGATATTTCATAGGAATATGATGAAAAGAAACATGAAAAACAGCTGCTCTGGCATACACTATGCAGGTGTTTTTAGATGTGCAAGAAACAGTGAAAAGATCTAGAATACCAAAATCTGTTGGAATTTCTCAATGATCACATAAAATATTCTGGTACTAATTTTTTATCATTTGATAAAATTAAAAAAAAAGGAAGAGAGACAGGAAGGCTCTATATACATACAAAATACTTTCTGTAGAGAAAAAACCCACCTTATTTGTCCCACTGTTAGCTGACCTTAACTGGCCTGAATATGACAATATTGCCCCCTTGCTCCACAGGGACACTTGGGCAAAAGGTGGCAGGTTCTGAGGAGACTTTTCTCTCAGCAGATGAGCCAAGAGCTCCTTCTTGGAGAGGGCTTCTTCCTCTGGAGATAAAAATGCCTGGAGGTAGAAGTACATTTAACAAGGCAATTCTATCCAAGACAACCTCTTAAAATTCACCTTTCTCATGCCATGATTAGCTGCCTGAAAATAAAACATTGACACTTCCATTCAGCACTCACTAAGCACGAAGTGCTTTGTAAAAGCACTGGAGAGGCACAAGTCTCAGTGACACTGAACTGGGGCTAGACCTGGACACTTTCCAGAGTCTGGTCTCTCCCATTTCAGAACCCGAGCACCTTGAGCCATTACCATGCCCTGTAATTTCAGAATCCTGGCATCTATGCTATTTATTTACATTGGCCCACATCTTACACCCCCAAACAAGATCTGAACTACATATACCAATTAGTTTATCCCCAATAATACTGTTGCTGAAACTGGGCTGAAGTGCAGAACCCTGGAGCCAAGATAGAAAGCTTGCACTTCAGTAGTCTTTGAAACCTTATTTTCAAATCCACACATAAAATGTGGTTTTCCTATAGCTGCAGGTCCAATTTGCATAGGCTATCCAGAAAATAAGGCATTATTTGCAAATAGTCAAGTCAAGCATGCAATCAAGTCAAACACACAAGCTAATCAAGTCAACTGTGCTTAAAGAGTTTTTTTTCTTTTAGAGTCCTGCTCTCAAGTTAATTACTGCACATTATTCTCAATTATTGTCTTGAAGGATAAGGAAACAAACCCTTGTGTCACATCCACTTTTTTCATTTCTCCTACAGATACAAAGAGGGGGGACACATCCCCACAAGATCCAACTACCATTTCCCCCTCTTTTTAGAAGTATTTAAAGAGCTGCCAGAAATCAAAGGTTTTGGGAAAAAATCCCACAGTCCCATGGTGCTTTTCATTCAGCCTGTGACCTGATAACAGCACTATTACTTCTCTTTCATTTTAGAGAGGCCAGCAGAGATTCGTATTACCACCCAAGTATTTCTCCCCTCTTCCTGTTATGGAATATATTAGTTTCTTCCACTCACATATTTTCTTTCCATGTTCTCCTCTTTCTCTCCCACAGCAGACAGGATGAAATGTCAGCAAAACAAAAATCTCATGCTCCTGGGCAAATCCTCAACCTATACCAAGAAAATTTCTTTGAAACTGCATTTCCTTTTCAAACTGATAGCTTGCTGCTTGAGCTCAGACCTCCTAAGTAATGAACAGAAACTAGCTCCAATTTGTGAGAAAACACAATATGGAAACACTCCCAGAAGTATAAATCTTGGCCTTTTATGTGAGCATACACAGATTAACAGATGAGATGTTAGCATTTCTCCTCCCAAAGCCTTAAATCAGTATTCTATTCCCAGATTTGGAAGACAGAAAAATGTGAGATACTGAGAATCTTGGCTCACACCTCCAGGACAAACAGTGTTTATTTGACTCAAAAAGTGCTTGCTTTCTTTCCTGGAAGGTGGAAAGAAATCAGCTTTTGGCATTGGCCTGAACACACAATGGAAGACAAGCTAGGGTTAGTGTTGACTCCCTCCTTTGCTCTCCTGTCTCCATCACCAGAACCAGATAAACTTGTTTATCTGAAGCTTCGTGTTAGGCAAACTAGTAAAGCCAGTCCAAATTGCATATAATGATCATGAAAGTCATGTTTTCTAGGCAACTGCAGAATGCTTTTTTATACATGAGGGTAGCTGATGTTTCACATTTGATATTAAAATTTTATTCAGGAGAGCATATAATTATCACTACAAAGTAAGCTTAATCCACATAAATCGTTGCATGATTCTTGTATCCCTCTCTTTGTTTAATTGTCAGTGTAAGATTCTTGGGCAACTCCCTTATTTTGCTGTTGATCTGCTCCACCTCGGAGAGGGCACATCTCCTTGATGCATTTCTCATACTTGAAACTTTCATTTTAATTGCTAAGTAGCAGCAGAAGACCTGTGACTAAGGCAAGCTTTAGAAAAAAAAAAAAAAAAAAAAGAAAGAAATTTCAGGACTACAAAGCAGCTTGGCTATAGTGACACTTTTTAAACAGCACATGAGCCAGTAACACCCTCATTCACACATAACAAATTAAACCCTTCTAATGACCTGAAATAACCAGAAGCAAAAAGGCATCTTGCTACAGGATGGAGAGATGATGTGCTGTCTATCAGACAAAAGGCACTAAGAATGGCACCTCCAGCTTCAGTCCAGCAGTTATTCCATTGTTGCATTCCAGAGCCACACATTCCTCACATACTGGGAAAAGGTCATGACTGAAGTCTGTCCTTACTCACTCAGCTCTCAGCACAGCTGAAGAGGGAATGAAAGCTTTTGTCAGGGGAGCAGAAATAGTAGCAGGCACCTGATTTAAATGTCATGGAGCTACTAGAAAGCATTATTCTAAGTCTGTAAGTAGTGCTTCCCACCATCTGTGACATTCTAAAGCTGCCTCCAAATTAAACACTGGGGCTCTGGTGAGCAAGGGAAGGAAGCAGTGGTAATTACTTAGTACAGTAACTGCTTTTTCATTCAGTACATTATTTATAACTATATTATAGTATTATTCATAATCAGTTCCCAATGTTTGAGAAGAGTAATGCTCAAATATTTAACACCAAGATATAAATTGCCACAGACAAGAAATTCAGTAACTCCACCAATAAGTTTCACTAATGGATCAACTTACTTTAGAGCAGATTTTTAAAAGCTTAGCTTAAGGCCTCTCCATGATAATGAAGTGATAACTTTTACTACATCAGACAAATTCTCTAGTTCCAAAAGGCTCAGATTCTGTCAGAATCCTTTCAGTCTCAGTAACAGAGAATGGTATCTTCCTTTAAACATGCCTCTTCTTGGTAAGGCTGTCCCCTTGCAGTAATGCTATAATCAGAGTCACAAAGGCAGCACAACTGGATCAGCAAAAAATTAAGCCAAGTGACCAAGAGTTCTCTATTTTCCTGGATGCGGCACTTGAAAGTCCTTCAGACAGGTACAAAAATAATCAGTTAATGGGCTACAATACTGGGGGGGAGAAAGGAAGCATTAGCACCCACCAACCTTAGTCATAAAGAAAAGTGCTAGGTTTGCAGCATATTGGTAAATAACATAGAAGTCAACATACTCTTAAGAAGTGTAAAGATTGACCCTGCCATATGTTATTTCGAAGCCTGACTTTAATTCTATATATTCACATCCAGTCCTTCCACAAATAGCCTTTTAGGCTGTTGAGTAAACTGCACAGTTCACTTGGGTTTTGAGATTTCTTCCTTTCATGGGAGAAATATGGATCTGAGCAAAACAATCTTTGTCAGCCTCATATATTTGACTTTCAGACAATTTGGAAAAAGAAATTAGCACAAAAGATATTCCACTATGGCATACCAAAGCAGTTTTTCCATAGTTAAAAATGACCTCATGTATGGTACTAGTAAAGAATGCAGTGGATTCAGAAATAAGGTTTGTGTTCTTCATTTGAGAGCAGCACCCTTACACATGCACAAGAAGAAAGAGAGCTGCTGACCTGTGTACTCAACCCGAAAAAACCCCTGCTATTCAGATAACAATTCATACTAACAGCTACCTCATGTCCTGCCTGGAAAGGAAATAATATTCAACAATAGAGATAAAACTGGCTGAATAACAGAATGAAGTTTGAATGACTTCTACCTGCATCTGATTCCTCCAGCAGTGCTTCTCCTCAGGTGTGTACAGGTAAAGAAGCTGCACTGCTAAAACACCAGGAGTTTTTTGTTAAAGCACACATTCAGTTTGAGAGCTGACAAACTCCCACATGGATCACACCACTTACCACATTTCTACCAAACTGCACTTGCGTGTTTGTGTGGGTTTTGCCATGAAAATTAAAAAAAAAAATCCAACCAATTGAAAAGTTACTACCCAGCCAGCATCCTCTGCAGCTGCTTGGTTCTTACTAAAACTCCAATATTTGTAATAGCTCCCAATGACTTTCCTACCCAATGCCCTAAGCTGAACTACTTCCTCACACATGTTTTTTTCTGCCTGTGACTTGGTGAAAATAGTTGATGAGTCCAAATAATTACTGCTGGAGAAAGATCATCTGCTGAGAAAGATTGTCTACTATGCACCAAGTCTTCAGTCTTTGATGCTCAAAGAAGTAATATTCTCAGCTCCTGGAAAATTTAGATTTCCTTAAGAAATTACATATGCTCTACAATGCAGAAGTTGCAGCAGAAAAAAAAAAAAAAGTTGTGTTGCCTTCTCAGATAGTTATGATTTCTTAGGTTCATTTCTGGGAGAAAAAAAAAAAAAGAAAAGGGAGATATGGCATAAGGAACAGAACATTACAAGGTCTGCAGATAGATAACACCATGGATATCTTATCTGTGAACTCACCTGTCTGGCAGTAAAGCTATTATTCATACAAGTGATGACTAATTATTATTGTGAAAGTCTGAATTTCTAGACTGAAAAACAGACAAGATGGAACAAAGGCCTACATTTCAGCTGTGAAGAACTGTACACACAAAAAAATCTGTGTTTCTAGGACCAGAGCAGAAGCTGAGAGATTCTTGCTCAGCTTTCCTGTAAGTTGAAATAAATGGTAATTCAAACACAATAGCAAATATCAAGTCTCATTCAAAGATTACTGCATTTTTTTCACTGGTCTGTAACAGAAGAAAAAAGTAATTTTGCTCTCAGACAAAGAGCTTCTCTATTCAGGCATGGTGGTACAAGGTGTGAGATTTTTCACTTTTTCATATGCATGAAAATACAGTTTTAAATACCTGTGATATGTTATCTCCCTATTAGGTGTGAAAACCTTTACAAAGATTTAAGCAGGGGGAATCAGTGACTAATCTTATAAAGCAGCTTCATACACTTCCAGTTGGGAAGCATAACTGACAATGCCCTGGTGCCTCATCAGGAAATATGAACACTCCAAGGGAATGGCAGAGACACTGAAGAGGCAGCTGGCTGGATTTGACTTGTCCATGCTGCCTCAAATGAAGGAAAGATGATTCCAAGGAAATGAGAAGCACTGGCAAATGCCACTACACACCTGGCTCACAGCACTTTATGTCTGTCAGCCCTCAGGAAGGATGTGCTTTTGACAGTGCCCACTCATGCTGAGAAAAAGTGTGTGCATGTCCCCACACATGTATGTGTTCCCCACTATCTATATAAAATGTGTGGGTGCATGGATATATTCCATATGGACCAAATATTTCACTTTTGGTTTATGTTTCTGCTGAAGGACAGGAGAAAAGCCCTGAAGGACAAAGAGAGCTACAAATGGGCAGGAACACTGATCTATTTTGAGAATCAGCATGAACTACCTGAAAGCCTTGTTAGAGGGTCCCTAAAGCCTATTTAAGGTTTTGGCCAAGGCAGATTTAAATAAGATTCTGTAAGCATTTGGAAAAACAGATTTGATACCAGCAGATGGGCTACAACTCTAGTAAGAGGCCTCCATCTGTCCAGAAACTAGCTCTTCACTCTATACACACACACAGACACACAGTATTGCAAGAGCAGCACCAACCATGTCCTGCAAAGAACTTCAAAAGCACCCACCATTTTTAAAAATCCCTGTCCTCATAAGAGACTTCACAGCACTTGCTTTTCTCCATAAGCAACTCATTTTCCAGAGGAAAAAATAATCTAGTCAACTGCTATTTCTTGAAAGCACTTAATTGCAGTTCAAGTGATAGGAAAGGTACTTCTCTTTCAGTGATACTTCTCTTCCAGTGATGCTGAGCTGAAAAGCAGACTGTTGGAAATTGCCTTGAACAGGATACATCTCAGTTTTTCCCCCAGTAACTGAGAATCTGTCTGTGTAATGTCATTTAGGTGACCTACCAATAAGGTCCAACACGCCCTACATGAAACAGTATTGGGTTAAACCATAATACAGAAGACACCAGACCTCTGAGTTAAATGCACACTGTGCAAACATGGAGATCTCTTCTTCTGCCTAATACCTGCTTGTCCCACAGAAACTGTTTCCACATCACAAGTTGATAATTTCTCTTCTCAGACTGCAGATCCCTTCTTTCTCCACTTCCTTCCATATCCAAGCATACAGAAATGAATCTAAGACTAAAGCTGTGCTTGGTCTCTGCATATACACTCCCAACCAGTAACCAATTTACAGGGCACTTAGAAATCTGAGAGTGAGAAGAAAATATGCTGTGTACTCTTCCATGCTAGGAAACAGACCCACTGCCCAGAAAATGGAAGACAAGCTTTACATTAGGATATTATTCCCTATGGGTTCATTATAGGATTTCCCTAAATTCTCAATTTCCTGCTGATGATTTCATATTTCAGCATTTCCAAAGTGCTTTGACTTCTCTGTTAAATCTATTATTAGCAGAGTCTTTGAGCATATTATCCACAGCCATCTTGCAAATACTGAAAAAAAATATTTTAAAGACAGATTTTCTTTATCCAACCATCCAAGCAATGGCTGATCCATTTCCTGCAAATGACAGCATACATCAAATTTTACCTATTTTTCACCCACTCAACTCTTTAGGTGTGGTATACACCCACTCAACTCTTTAGGTGTGGTATACACCAAGTACTGAGAACAGTATGGTCTGTGTGACAACTATTTAGCAGCATGTCTAGAGACAGCCATCAGTTCAAAGATTCCACATAAAACGTGAAGATTTTTGGTCATGGAAACTTGCTTTTTAAATGAGCTCTTTATGGAGGCCAAAACCTTCCTGAGCAGCTTATACTGTCTAGTTTAAATCCTGCAATTAGGAGGTTTTAGCTCCAGATTAATTAGTAGACAAAGCCACTTGAAGACTTGGAATGCCTATGGTTAGGAAATCATGATCTTCCTTCAAAACATGAGTTGACACAGCACATATGGCTTTGTGCCAAAATCATATGAGTTAATCAGAACCTGACCAGTTAACTTGAGTCCCTCAGCCTGCCACTCTGCTCCCCACACTTCAGAAAAATATATAATTATATACTGCATGATTCAGTATGCGTTTACAACTGAACAATTGTTAAATTGACTATACTGCCCCTTGAACAAATTTCTAACACACACCCAATTTATGATTCATCTTAAATTCAGTGGTTACGCATGAGTTATTCAGTCCTACAGCCATGATATTCTCCATGGTTTAACTGCCCTCAAAGGTGGTGTGATATTAGTCCTTCTCCTGTTAGGTGGGAAAACTTGGCATTTCTCTTTCACAAGAGAGTCACCTACTTGCCATTTCTGCCCAGCTTCAAATGCTTACCAAGTTTATGGTTTCTGAGCCAAGAAAGCGAATGGGATTTGGAATGTAGAGAAAGATCCTCACCACAAAGAACATAAGTCTCAGTATCATTTGACAGCAGCATGAAAATCTGCCAGAGTGATTTCTATAACTCCTCAGCACACCTTCCACACAAAACAGACTGCCTGAACTATGGCAAAGACAGATATCGAGTAATGTAACATTTGATTTAGCTTCACACACCAGAATGGACAAAGAACTCCATCTGATCACTATCTGCGCTCCATAATGTTTTGGTACTTGGACAGATTACAGGACAGAACAAGCTACAGAAGATGGCATTGCCAAAAAAACCAGGAAAAACAAGACAGCAGCAACTCCTCCAATGATATAATATGAAGCCTGCTATCACCAAAAAGAAATGAAGAGTTCTGGGAAGTTTTACTTTGTCTGGATGATAAACATTCATATTAAAAGGACAAAATTCCATATTACACCCTTGGGCTGCATAACAAAGGCACACTAGCAGAAACTTTTCCTCTACAGGCCTAGAAACTGAGAGGGAAGTGATTCAGAGCATCATCCTTCTTTCCTTTTCTTTGAAGAAGATTCCTACAAATAGCAATGGAAAGTTAGTCAGACTGAGGACATACACAGGTACTGCCCATGTACAAATTACATTTACTGTATTGGAACGGAACCAAGCAGAAGGTCACATTAATCTCTGAAGCCATTGCCCAGAGAGGGATTAAGTGAAAGGAGAATAGAAGGATAATGTAACAGCAATCCTTGAATCTTTTATTCATACAATTGGCCCAAAGGGAATTAGACCAGTTAAATGCACCAAACCTTGCTGCCTTCACAATCAATTTGATGATACTGTGTACCACAGCTTAATAACTCTGTAACTGTTACTGCATGCAAACCCAAGGAAACAGTAAGTACAACCACCTAAAATGGACACAAAAACCTGATGCTTAAAAAAAAAGTACCCTCCCTTCAAAACTTCAAGTCTTAAATAATCTAGTCTGCATACAATATTTTCATCCTTAGACAACAATCCAAATTTTCTTCCAGTCCTGAATTTAGTATTTCAAATTTATTCTTGCAAATTGAAAAAAATGGGTATATTATTTAAAAAGTATTACTTACATTTTCAGTATACAAATGGCACTAGCTCCTAGGGGAAAATTCAGCTTTGATGAAAAAATGTTCACAAATGTATAAAAAAAAACATAGGCTGAATCTCTTCAACTCCCATTTCTATCTTTTATTGCTAGCTAAACACTTTGGAGATTATTCATTGATACATCACATAGAAAATTAATAAATGTAACACTTAAAAAACACCACGTGGAGAGTAGTTTGAAACAGATTTCAAAACTTTCAAATGTTTCAATAGTTTCAAAACATCCTCCCATAAACTTTGCTTACAAAATACTGAATTTGAATGAGAGTTTATCAAACTGGACCAGTTGTACTGGTTTACTTCAAGTTGCATACACACTTCACCTGAGAAAAAGCAGTAGCAGCAATCAATGAGGACACCAGGTGTTCACCGCTTACAGAAAAACCCAATTTGGTATTAGTGTAAAGAGGCAAGAGGAAATAAAAAAAGGAGGGATGGAACAAAATTTTACAGTCTTGAGATGGAAATCTTTGAGACAGGAAAATGTATTATCCTAGTCTACAGTGGGAAGTTATCCATGGGTTCTCACTGTGCACAAAAGCTGGAACCAAGACTTCATCAGAGAGCTGAGAGAAAAGAACAGAGAGTGTGCCTGCACTAAAGCACACATAGGCTGTGTTAGCCAAGGAAGAAAAACAGACAAAGGAGCAGTCAGGAACATGAGAAACTTTCACACAAGAAAAATAAAATTGAGAAATCATTATAGATACCAAGCCTTGCTGGCAAAATTATGGGAATCAGTGGATCATTACTAATCAATTCCAGAAGAAAAGTACTTTTTCCTCCAAAAACTGCTTTACTGCTTGGTTTTACACTAGTGGCCCTTTTTCATCCATGCACCTAGACACTGAATATTAACCCAGTTATTCAGGGGAAATAAATGTATAGAACCATTCACAGCCTGCATTTTAGAAGATATAGATTAAAATTTTGAGCTTTGACAAAAAATTTAACTGAAGACAGCTGACATTAACCAAGATTTTGCTTCCTACCATGCTGATGAGTGACTTCTCCCATTTTCTAAGGATCTTTTATAATAATTACTTGTATAGAGGTTGCTGTAAGGCTTCACCCTTGATTTTACACCATCAGATAATAAAAAACCCTAATTTGTCCCATTGGCAGATGGGAGTGGGGAAAAAAGGAAGGTGAAGGAAGGAAGGAAGGAAACCCAAACTTTCCCAACCCAGTCACACACACTTTACAGCTGCTTTATTTACCCAGGCACCTGCTGGTGACTAATTAGAGCTTTTTTCACACAGCAAAATCTGAATTCCACAAATTCTTAGAAAAGAGCTGGAAGACTTTATACTTTGAGGTTCCAAAACTATTGTAAAAAGCAATCACGCTTTTTAGATGCATATTACTTCTTGGCACAAAAGTTTTTGTTGGTTGTTGCTAGTTCTTTTCTAACTGGCATTCATAGCCTATCACTGAAAATACATCATAAGCCTTGAAATGAATGCTGTCTACATAAAATTATATATATATATATATATATATATATATAAAACCTATTAAAGTCTAGACAGGCAATAGTTTCTCTTCCATTTCTCCAAAACCACTGAAGAGGGAAGCAGAACATGCTGATTTTGCATCAGCCGCAGACTTCCCAACCAGCAGTTCATATTACAGTGAAAAGTTAAATTCTGTGATCTTCAGCTCTTTAATATTCTCAAAGCAAAGACAATGGGTGGGACAGAATCAGTGATAATTAATGTGTATATCAAAGAGTTCAGTTAATGTCAAGTACAAAAATATTTTCTAAAACATTGCAAACTATATTCTGCACTGTGCAAGCACCAGGGACATTGCCAAACATCAGGTTACATTCAATTTGCTGATTCTGTTCTGCTCTCTGACTAGTTGAAGATACAAATTCCTTCAGTGTCTGACAATATCACAAAACTAAGGGTTCTGTATTGAAAAATGTTCTGTTCAACTACTCTGTGCAAGGCCAAAGAGCACACACAGCACACATGGCAGTATCAAGAGCAAAAGAATTTGATGTTGAGGGAAGCAAGAACAAAAAATGCTTCATACACAGCATGTCCTTCCCTTCTTAAGTAATGTTTCTCATCCATAAAAGGAACCCAAATATTTGTGTCTCCACAAGTTGGTTTTGGTTGTACTTTTCATGTGATGCCATTTAAAATGACAGTATACTTAAATGTTTTACCATTTTACCATTTTCACTTTCCTGTTCAACAACTAAAAGTACAACCTTAACCAATCACCAAAGTGTTCCTGTCTTTTTCTCCTTTCTTCCTGAGCAGCTATTTCTACTCTAGAGTCACATGCATGAAAATTAATTCCCCTGATAACTTGACCATCCATCATTTATTCCCTCCTTAAGCAACCTGAACAAAAGGGAATACAGATTCCAAGGGACAAAGGATGAAAACTCCAGGAAGGAATTACAGCTGGAACCAGACAGCTGTTCTTCTCTGAACACCAAGTCTAGCCCATGTGGTCACACATGAGCTTCAGAGGCAGATCACAAAAGATTTATTATTAAGCTTTTGGGTTGATTTTTTTTTTTTTAGGGTTTAAAGAAGTTCTTATTTTGGAAGAGCTTCCCATTTCTGTGGTTTCAGAAACTTCAGCAATGTTTAATACAAGAAGTACTAAACTGGATCAGGCCAGCTCTCCCATCCCCTTTCCTGGCAATCACCAGTTTATTGAGTTCCTGAGCTCAAGCTGCACAGTCAAATCTAATAGTCACTAATGGTCTCTGTTCTGTTAACTTCTCTAATCCCCTTCTGAGCACATTTACACTTTCCCCCCACATGACATTTTGTTCCAGTAACACAGCTGCAATTAAGCAGTTCACAAAGAGTATTTTCTTTTGTTTGCTGTAAGACAGCAACTTACTTCTCAAATTTCACTAGAAAAGAACATGCTAAAGGTCTTGAAGGACCCAGTCATGCCTCAAAGTTGCCTGACTTTTACTAAACACCAATAATTGTTTGCAGCTATCAAAAAGAACAGAAAATGGTTGCTTCCAACAAAAGCAATAAATCTTCCAGCATACTAAATATTTTCTCTTCTTAAGGCATTGCATGGATATAAAATTTCAAAGTTATTATAAAACAACTTTTAGGATTTTCCTTAGTATTTTGTGACAAAACAACAAAAACCCAGCTTAAAATTTTCTTCCTTTACACACTATATTCCTCAAATACACAGAGGATAGAACTGGATCAGGGATTAAGGAAAACCAGAAAAATTATTCTTACCAAAACTGTTTGGCAATAGATTGAAACAAACTAACATGATAAAATAATATCAGAAAACCTCTAAAAATAAGAGTAATTTTAAAAAAAAATACTATTTTTATAATGCACCACACTTCTGAAACACCCAAGTCTTGTGCCAATCATGGTGAGCACACACATTTTAAATTGACATAAAGAGCTTTGCATAGCTATTTCAGTAATTCAGTGCTACGTGTTAGCCCATGTGCTTAAAGCTCCAGGCTGATTTGGCTGCTCAACACATGTGATAACCTAACTGCAAAGCCACTCAATAAATGAGTCTATATTTGTGATGAAACAAACTTTCAGCACTGCCAGCTAGCAAATCTTTTATAATCAGATAATCTTAAAATTTTTTATTAAGGTCATTCAAGGGATTCAATGACAGAGCATACTAAAAAAAGAAGCTGTTCAAAATTTAAGGTTCTTTACTATTAGCTTGATTGCTAAGCATTGTCAGATTATAGCATCAGAAGAAACCTCTTGCAGGAAATGTAAGTCTAAAGTTTTGGAGTCCCTGAGAAACTTATAGCATATATTTCTTGCAAATCTTATTAAATAGATCACTGTAACAAGACTTCCCAAACTTCTAATTTTCAGAGTCTGAACAACCTTACAAATAAAAAGGGGTAAGTGGATAAATAGTTCTAAAAAACCTACAAAAAAACCAAGAGAACAAACAAAGAAAAAAACCACAAGATAGGAATCAGCTAATTATTAACCCCTGAAGACCTTAAACATTACCACTAAGCTAGGAACACCAAAAGTACTTGCAGCTACGAAGGCCTGAAAACTCATCCCGATCTTTATGAGGAAGAAACCTCAGCTCGCAGAAGCCTCCACCACAGCACATGAGATAAGGACATTTTTGCAAAGCCCATAGATCTGAACTAGAGGGAATTGAAGGTGTCCCAGCCCATCTTGAACGAGCCCAATTCTTTCTTTCCCCCCTACTTCTTTACCCCACCTTTCTTTTGTTCCAGACTGTGTGCTCCTCCAAAAAATAATGGTTTTCTAACAGTTTTCACAAGCTAGACCTTCTAGGTGAAAATTTTCCAGGTGCTGTACAGGTATTCTTGCTACCTTGCAAAATAATTTCTTCCTTTTTCAGATACAAGCCATTTGACAGCCCTCAACTGCCCGTCTTGTACAGAGCACTGTTAATTTAGGGACATACAGATATATACTGCACTGTCTACTGCAATGCTATGTATCAATAAGGATGTCAATAGCATTTGCACTCCACTTTCATCCCACTCAAATGTCCAGTGAAGTTAGTAGGGAGAGCCTCATTGCTCTTCAGGGTCTATCAATTCAGACACCAACCATAAATGTCGAGTTATTTTTATGGAAAAATATAATAAAAATTGAAGTTTTCCCTAGACTGCAACATATTTTTTTAATATTTCAGTGGATTCATTAGCTGCACCATTCTTTTTTGCTGCTACTTTCTGTACAGTTTTCTAATTAATAAGCTGAATGTTTGTTCAGGTGTTTCTGAAGCTCTGTTTCTAATGGTTAAGAGGGAAGCCCTTCAGGTGCAAGGCACTGGTCTAAGAACACAAAACATTATTGAAGATGCATTAAAAAATCTAAAATACAGAGTCTGTGAAGGCTGGACAGAATCCTTTCCTTCTAGAAACCTACCCAAGATAAATCCTTTACCAAAAAGCGCACAGGAAGCTTATTAACAAATAAATCTCTGCACAATGCATGCATACAGGCAGTACTCTCTTTTTTCCTTAATGTCAAATGAATGTGAAGAAGTCCAATCTCAAGAGTTACAGAAGCTGAAAGCAAACTGGCTTCAGAAGAACAAACAGAAAATGCATCTCAATCATTGAAAAATGGTGACATACAATGAAAAAATGGCGACGGACAAAAATGAAAGACATACCATCACAAATCCTCTGAAGGAGAAACCAGTACTTATCACCTGTTGAAGCATCCCATTTAAGAAAGTTCCACACAGTCTTTAATTAGGCTGCTGGAAGGATAGCTCCACACAAACTTAACCACAAAATTGACACACACTACAGAGATGTCAGTGACACACACTACAGAGATGTCTCTCCAAGCACTGCCATTAAAAGCAAAGCATAAAAGCAGCACTTGGACCATCCTATGGAGCATTTGCTTGCCTGGGATCCAAACTCCCAAGTTAATTCATTGAAGGCAAATACAGCTTTTGCACTGACTTGAGAAAAGATCTATTATTCCACTGGTCATAATCCTAAGCACTAGCAGGGGATTTTCTGACTTTACAGTAAAGGTATTAAAAGGCAAAACTTCTGCTCCATTTCCCTTCTCTATCTTTTCTCTGCTGAAACACTAAATTCTGTGAAGGGAGAAATGGGTAAAATCAGTAATAACATAATGCTGGCCCTTGATGAAAATTCAGCAAGATATTTTACAGCACTGATACTCTGATAAGCAAACTAGGTAGAAAAGTTAGACTATCTATGTATGACATGGTTAAATATCCACATGCTTCATTTTTTTCATCCCTCGTTTGCTTAAGGCAATATCCAAGTCCAAATCTATCACCATTTAAACCAGGCATGACTTTACCAGGAAGCATAACTATTTCTAACAACTGAAGTTTCAGACTTTAATTTAGCTGTCTTTAGTAATTTATTTCATTTTTTAAAATTACAATATATAGAAGTGGTTAGCAGAAAAGTCAACAGTCCCAACAAGAAAGATGGCACACATTTCAACACTAAATAAGGCTGCTGCTCACAAGTTTGAAATTTTGTAGTTAATATTTCAACAAGAAAGTTCCACAGGGTAGAACAGACAAGGTTTTATGAGTCAAGTCCGATTACCTTTCCCTGGTGACCCTAAGAAAGCCCTGGAACCATGTGCGTCACAGGTTTATCAGGGTGGGTTTTTATGCCCTCCATGTAGCCATTCACGTCTATCTGAGAACTGGAAAAAACACAGTGCAATATGCCCATGCTATTGAGATGCTGAAGAAATTAATATTAAAAGGGAAAAATCCTTATCTGAAGCATAAAATTAATCACTGGGAACCAATTCCCCTGTGCAAACAAGGAGCTGCAAACAAGAGTGTCTATACCCCTAGAGATCATGAGATAAACCCTGCTCTGTCTGTACTCAGCAATTACTTAGAAAACCTTTGCACTCAGTTCCTTGGGTTTTTTCTCTAACCTTTTAACAGGTTTTCTAAACCTTCTTTCTTTCTAAACCTTCTCTAACAGGTTTTGAGGGCCTGCCCACTACGTGGCTAGAACACTGGCTGTGACATGAATAAAGACATTATAGAACATAGATGAGACTCAGAGACCCTTCCATCTCCAAGCATGCAACTTTACACAAAAATTATTTACATTAACAAATCTTTATGCCTTTCAATGCTAATTCTGAAACAGCATTTAAGTCAACAAAAAATGCAACTATTTCAACAACATTGTTGCAATTGTGCTACTGCAACGAACGAGTGTTCATTGTCAGTTTCATACAGCACACAGCATGGTGCTAGGATTCCAACACACAAAGGATATCCTGGAGTGTGCCTGGAAGATTGTCATCTGCCTGCTAGAGAACATCAGCTGCCCCTCTATACATATACAGATGTAGCCAAAAAAGCTTTAACAGCTGCTGTCAAACTGGATGTGAAACACACAAGAACCTGGTATTTCCACTCATTTATCCAGCTTTCACTATGATGAAAAGCACATCAAAAAATCAGGCATTTGTATGCTCTAACATTTTTCTCCCCTCAACAAACAAAACTGGCTTGCAAGGAAAAGTTTGATAGGAAAAAGCCTCTTCTTATTTTCTTTTACTTAAGACATAAACAAGGGTGTTTCCTAACAAGCTCAGCATCAATTCCAAGCTTACAGCACAAATATAAGTCACCTGCAACAGCGTTGCTCAAGAAAAGTCACCCCTAAACACTTCCAGATCTACTTTTCTAAATAAGCCAGACTTCAGCTACACCATATCCAATGTACCTCTCTGCACATACCTGAGTACCCACAATACATACAAGTACTCAGAGATGTCACCACCACATGAAAGCCATCTTCAGATTCACTTTTAAAAATTTCAGCCATCTCTAAAGAATGCTCCCACCCATATTTCTCCCACAGATACAGACAAATGCTCTTTAGGAAGACAACCTCCAAGACACACACACACAAAAATTTAGCCAGAGTTGGATAAAGAAACTGTGATACCCCAGAAAACCATGTCCTTCTGCTGACAAGGCAGAAACAGACAGAAGTTAAAAGTCTCAAAGTCTGCTAAAAAAGCATGATGTTTTTGACAGTATCGGATTAGTTTATTAAGAGGTTTGTGTTCAGTTCAAACTTCTGCACCTAAATTTTCATCATTTTTAGGTCAATCAGTTCTTCTCCCTGAGCTTTAATTTTAGCTGCAAAACAGGAGATAAAGTTTTTGTCCATTTTCCAAGTGCCCCATCTCACCAAATTTAACAACCCGAAGCAGAAATCTGGAGCTAACACAGCACCTAGTCCTAAATCTGACATTAATTACCTTACCACCTTCATAAATCCTTAATAATACTCAACATCCTGCAAAACTACAGTATTCCCCATAAATACCAGCAATCAAAAATCAGCAGTTTTCATACCAGGTCTCCTGTAATTCTTGACACAATACTTGCAGACATTTCTGTGGCACGTGAAATTTACCCATGAAAGATAAAGGACAGATGAAACCCTGAGAACAAAGCCTTCCCACGTCTGTTATTCTTTCTACAGTGTCACAACTGGAGCAGATCTCTATCCTAACCAATTGGACTTCAAATTCACAGGGCATATCATTGTCCCAAGGCAACCTACTCAATTAATTGCCTTTTATGAAAGCATTTGAATAGATAATGATGCACAAAGAATATGCCTGGTTCCTCACCAGGTATTTAAGTGGCAGAGGACAAAGAGAAGCCCAGATGAAATAAAAACGGCACCAAAGAGTCGTCTTGTGCCCTTCCCATTTGTAAATGCCAGCTTCCTTCTCTGTTCTTCAGGAGGAGGTGGGGCTGGGAAACACTTCTTTCTGAAGTTCCACCCTTCTTTACAGATGCACAGATTTCATTAATAGTTAACTGGCGACATCCAACATTAACTTACCCTGCTATTCACAGCTTTCCATCCACACTCGTCCCATGTAAGCGACAGCTTGGGGCAACTGCTTACCAATCTTTTCTGCACCATGACACCCTACACCATGACTTGCTTTTCAATCCTTTAGTCTCACTGACTAGCTCACTTTGAAACAGTAAAATTCCAGTCAATTTTTTCTGTAAGCAGAGGGACAAAAAGTGAAAGAGTGTTGAGCTGATAACCAATACTCCTTCCAAAAATGCAACAATACTTAATGTTCTCAGGTTTAACAAAATCTTGCAAAATCACTTTGAGTTTCACCATCAGTGGACTAAAAGTTCTAGGCTTATCACGCAAGTAAACTGGAAAGCCCTTCCAAGGAAAATCATTCCTCTTAAAGAGCTGACCTTACTCTTGTTCAGGTTAATAAGTCTTCACAGGTGCTCTGGAACAACCACTACAGAGGCTCTTGAGTACAAGGTGTCCTTCACTGTGAAGAACTTTGAACAAGAGAATATCAATATTAACAAGGCCCTTTGGGCCATAATGTCATGTATTCCAACATACAAGTATTTGAAGCCATTTAAGTATGGCAGCATCCAGAGACCTCAGTGATAAAGAAGAGCTTTGTGAAACTGACAAGCGCTTCAACAATAAACTCCATTTAAGAGTCTGCCCAGTCTCATTTTATCTAATTACTTACCTCCCTTGCAGGAATAGCATGCTATTAAGCTTTGCTGATTAAGATTTGAAGGCACTTTGAAGATTTATTGTACCATACAACCACTAATTATTATTGTTCATACCTGCATTTGGTTGGGAGAAAAATAGTTATGTGCCAAATAATTTCTGTTCCAGATTTAAAAATAAAAATATTTGCCCTGCTGTGCTCTTGAAGAAGTGAACAGCTAAAAGACTGCCTTTTTACTTTCAGGCCTTCTCTGTGATAGTCAGTCTGTATGAACCATATGGCTGAAAAAAATCCCACCATGAAGGAAAAAAAAAAAGCAAAGACACTACAATTTCCTGCCACCTGAACAGGTAACATTTATGCCCTGGTAGCTTCCCACTCTCAGGAATGGAATCCCCTCCCTTTCCTAGACTTCTTCAGTGCTTCCCTTCAAGGCACTGAAAACGCCAATGCTTCGCACAAGTTACAGTGCTATGCTCAGGTTATCACTGGTCATGATGAGCAGTCACAGTGGTTATTTGCCAATCATCCACACAGTCCATTTTTACTTTCAAAGGCCTCTGAAGCTGTAAATAAACTATTGGGTCACATCCTTTCACCAGGCTCTGTTATCCTGGTGAAAATAATCGCAGTGTACTCACTAATGCTTCAACACTCAGCCCAATCTTTTCACACAGACACTTCCTCGCTCTTCCATCCACTCAAATATCCTTGAGCCCAGGGTTCTCACAGTCTTCAATTCCAACAACAGTCTTGGAATTAAGAGGGTTTTTTTTAATTAAGCTGTTAGAACAACACCCTGTGATACAGTCTGTCTCCTTTTACATCTGGTATATTTGAAAGTGTTTACTTTGACTGTACCTTCAACTTAAAAAAAAACCCCAAACCACCACACTCTGATTAGGAAAAAAATCAATATAAAAACCCTGATCTAAATAAGGTTCTTTTTTTTTTTATCATGCAGAGCAAAAGGAAAAAAAATAGTCCTATTATAGAAGAACTACATTATGTGCCTTTCCACTCACCAACAGGGTGGTTAGGTTAAAAATGAGTCATAAAGTATCTTTAAAAGTTAGGCTGTATATTTTTCTCTTTCTTGCTGTCATTCTCTTCTTTCCTTAAATTACTGCTTAAACTCTAGAACTGTTCATGGAAAGACATGCTTGTTGGCAGGTAAAAAAAAGACACTCCAATTGAAACACATCTGCTGCATGTGAAACTGAACAATGTCCAATTGATAGCACTAGGAGTGGTAGCAAATTCTGTTGTAACTGCACCACCAAAAGATCCTCTGAGTAGATGTACTCTTTCCTCATCAGTATTTCTTGCACAAGACCCAAACTGTTTGTTTTCTCATTTGTACCTCTATCATGGCTGATTCTAACTCTTACAGGAATGTCTTTAGATCCTATTTCTGGCCATCCAAAGACCAACTGGCACAGGTGAGGTTCAGTCAGAGGCCTGATGCTCTGATGTGAACAGTGACAGCAGTCCTGCTCTGGAATGGGCACTAAATGTCACAATTTCACCAACCTGAGCCCAAACTAATGACCTGGGAGTCACGACACCTCGGAATGTATATATTCAATATACAGCTTTCTCACACAAGGTTCTACCCTCAGGAAAATGCCTGTGCATTGTGACCCAGTTTCACTGTACAGTTTCACAAAACACGTCCTCTTCCCTGAAAAGGTTTCAGGAACTGATCACGGTTACTGCCCCAGCTAGTTCCACATGCAAAAGCTTTCATATTCCCTTCTCCAAAACTCACACCTTAATAAGATGGCTAGACACAGATTACCTGCAACCAACCTTACAGTTTCCATGTCCTACATTTACTTCTGATCCTACCTACAAAACCAAACCGGTTCCCAAATGTTTCCCCAGTAAACAGGAGGGGTACGGAACAGCTCCTGGCGGTTCCCTATGAAGTCACTGCCTTTGTTGTTTTAAACATGCAATTTAAAGAGAATGACACAATCTAGAATATGAGGGAGATTATCCTGCGGTCTGCGGAGGTGTCGATTGCTAGGAGATAAAAAGCCAATGAAACCTACGCTATTTCTCATCACCGGCCAACAGATTTATCCTTCATTTCTGCTCCTCCAAAAACGTTAATGAGGAAAAAGTTTCCTGTCTGTTAACAAGTCCGAGGGCCGCGGGGGCTGCTTTGTTTGGCCGGCGCAGGCAAACCCGAGTCCTTCTGGGCCGGCAGAGCGTGTCCCGCTGCTGCCGAGCGCCCAGCCCGACCCCACGGCACGGGGGCTGCAAGTCCCGCTGGGAGCACCAAGACCCCCGCCGCTGCGCGCGGCCTTTGCGCACCTCTCCCTCGCCCCGCCGCCAGCCCCGCCGCGATCCGAGAGCCAAGGCCGGGCGCTCCCACGCCCACCGGCGGCCATCCCTCCGGGAGAGTCCCCATCCCTCCGGGAGAGCCGCCGCCGGGATGGCTGCCCCGCACCTACCGCCGCCCTGGAGCCGCCGTCCGCGCTCGCAGGGCGGCTACGGAGCCGAGCAGCGCGGAGCTTCGCCCGGAGCGGCCGCGCAGGGCTGCGCTGGGAGCGCGGAGCAGCATCTCCTCCCCGCCGGCCGCCAGAGCCGGCGCGGAGAGGGCGGGAGCGGCGGCGCTCCCCGCCCCGCGGCTCCCTCCTTCCCTCCGCATTCCCTCCCTCCCTCCTGCCGCGCACGGCCGGCCAGCAGCCGCCCCTGCCGGTGCCCCGGTACCTGCGGGTTCGCACCGCGGCCGCCCGGCCCCGCCGGCCCGGCGCTCCCGCTGCCCGCTCCGCTCCTCCGGTCGCTGCCCCTCAGGGCCGCCAGCAGCAGCGCGGGGAGGCGGCGCGCACCGCCCTCCGCCCCCGAGCGCCGCGCCTTCCTCCCCTCCCTCGCTCTGTCTCTCCCTTCTCTCTCTCTCTCTCTCTCTCGCCCTCTCTCTCTCCCTCCCGCCCCCGGGGCGGCGGGGAAGATGCCGACACACGCCCGGCCCCGCCCGCTCCCTCCGCACCCCGACCGGCCCCGGCCCCGGCCCCTTCCCGCCCTCAGGGTCCGGCCGCAGCTCCGCAGCCACTTGAGGATTGACTCGGGACTTGGCTCTCCTGGGGGCGAACTCAGCCCCGTTCTTGGCCCCAAAGGCGGTTTTTTGCTTTTGTTTCCGTTTTTGTTTTTTTTTTTTTTTCCCCTCCGGGATGATCTGGCTGCTCCCAGACCTTGGCGCTTCAGCTGGAAGTCTTGGTCCGCAAACTTGAACAAAAGCCTTAACGCCAAAACTTTCAAACACCGATTGTTCATAGCTGTCAGACAAACTTTGGTGAGGGGAAGGTCCCCTTCATGAGGTGAAAAATTGGGGTGGGTTGCCCTTTTTTTTTTCTTTTTTTTTTTCTTTTTTAAGACTTCTTTTTCCAATTTGAATGTGAAATGCACTGTGGGAACCCAGTGCCCACTTGTGCAGTGGGGTTGGAGCTTCCCTGGTGGGGAAACTTCCTCTGGAGTTTTTGTAGGAGCTCCCTCCTCTGTGGAGCCAGGCTGTGGAAGAAAATAGTTACAAAATAGCACTTTTAGTCACAAGGAATAATGTCGCCAGAGATATGGCCCCAAATTCAGGCTGTGTGAAAATGAACGTTCAGAATGACAGTCTGGTAGATTAATTTCTGTTTGAAAAAAAAAAAAAAAGAGTTAAAACATTGTGAGAACAGTTGCTTCAAAGTAAATAAAAATGTTTGACTGTAACTGTTTCCTAGTGAAATACCAATTGCTTTGTATTAACTAAAGTATTAAGGACTCAGCATAAAAGTCAATCTGCCATAACTAATAGTGTCAGGGACTTTGTGTAAGTCATAACAAAAATAAAGATGAGTAGTAAAACTAATTTACATAGTAAGAGACTACAGTTAATCTGAGAGGTTGTTAGTTATGTAATTTAAATATAATTTTCTTGTAATACAAGTTCTTTAAGTTGATAACTATCTACTTACATTTTAAGGTGAACTGACTGTATTGGTATCCACATTTCCAAAAGGAGCTCATTTTGGTCCCTGTACATCTATACATTCTGTGGCACCTCCTCTTTCTACAGGTCACTGTCCCAATGAGAGTTTTTAATATATGTTAATGATCTGTAATAGATTTTATCTTAAGACTCTGTTTCCACACTTCAGACCAATTCATAGCGGCCATAAGTCATGCCACTATATATTCTGCCCTCACTTTGAAGGTAAGCCACAGAAAGAATTCTTTGTAGGAATATGATTTTTTGCAAAGGGGCATTAATAACTCAAGGGAACAGAATGGATGAATCAGGACTGGGGGATGTGTTAAAACCCAACATACATAACCAGGCACTACTGTACACTTGTATTAGAACACACCTCTGAATATAGAAGTCTCCTCCCCAGAGAGTCATCTCCCTTAAAAGACTGTAAATTTGATTGTAATTTACTTTCCTCAAAAGAAAATTTATTTCCTTGTTCTTCATTCTCCTAATGAGCATCTGTTTGGGACAGCATTTTCCTTGGCCTTGTCAAATGTATGTGAATGCCTTAACAATTATCTCATTAGACTATTTGATTATATTTTTAATTAAACATTTCAACAAGGAAACTTGGAGCTTAGGATCAATGAAAAATATAATTACCATCTTCACCTACTGTGCATTTTACAGAGATGCAAATACATGGAAAACATTGCCATAACTTTAGAAACTTCTTACATCACTGGCTAAAAGAAAGACAGAATGTGCACAAAGAATGATGCATTGGAATGCCTCCACTGTGGGAAAATGAAATGGCTTTTGTCAGTGTGGTGCTTCTGGATTTGTTGTGAACACAACACATTTACTGCAAAGATTGACATTCCAGCAGTTGAGAGATTCCTGAGTGTGACTTTTTCCTTAGCTGTTCCGAGGAAGTTTCCATGCTAACCGGAGTTGCAAACATTAAATTTTCCTCTGAAGAGATTGTCTGGCAAGTAAATGTCCTCCAATTACTCCACCATCAAAATCTTGCATCATTTACTTATAGCTTATGTTTAATGTAGTGCAACTTTGCTTAAGAAAAAAAAAAAAAAGCCAATTTATATTATCTACTGTTTATGTTGAAACTTCCTTAATACAGAGTTGGATCTCTATCTATGCCTAAACTGGGAGGTTCAAGAGCATCTCCAAGTTCCTGGTTTGGGATGCATGTCTGGCCACACCTTGACTGTGTACTAGGACAAAACCTGTACATAAACTGGAGAGAATCATCCCTTAAGCTCAAGAGCATGGGCAACTGAGAACCAAAAATTGTGTGGCCTGCTGCAGTGTGCATGTAAAGGTCAGTTTAGAGGGAGACTAAGTCTGACAATTCAAACTTTGTGACTAATGGAAGCCATAAAAGGGAAAAAAAGAAAAAAAACCCGACATAGGTGCATCTTACAGTAATTCACACACTTGGCCCACAAAGCACCTTCTGTTTGTCTGCATTAGGTGTTGTCCTTACATTATCTAAAAGATCCTAAGCAAATTACATGAGGGGTTCAGAAAGAAGCAGCAAAGGGAAATAGCTACCACAAAGATTAAATCTCTGGGAAATATTAAGACAGGACAGTGACTGTCTGGGATTTTCAAAAGCAACAATTAATTTTGGGTGTTTCCCTGTTTTGGTGCACAAATGGGGACCTCATTTTCAAAAAGTACAGAACAAGTGGTATCTGAACTTTGGCAGCTTGATTCACAGATCCCTTTAGAACTACTGGCCATTTTATATTCTTTGGCTAAATGACAATCAAGGGATAGGGAAAACGCTGCCTACAAACATCTGATGAGGTTCAGTGCCAGTGGGAGGAAGTATTTCCAGTCCCCATCTGCAATGAAATCTATTTGTAGGCTAGTGCCAGTGAAGTCTGTAGTGCTCCTGTTGGCCCTATATCAGCACTGTTGCAAAAAAAGTGGCCTGAGATATATTTGGGAGTTTGGGCATCTTGTAGGGAAAAAAAAAAAAAAAAAAAAAGGAAGTTCAGTAGGAAAGTACTTCTTACACCAAGACTTTTAGCTCTTGAGGATAATCTTCAAGAAAATCTAATTTACAGGAGCTAATTACTCTAGATACTTAAAACCAGACTGGTTGAAATAGTAGTAAATATACAGTAGAGAACAATCTTGCCCAGACAGAAACTACTTGTTCAAACTGGTCCTTTCTGCATTTAACTTTGGAGTCTATCTTAATGAAGGTTTTGTTCAGGAATATTACAGTGAAGAGTTAAATCAGAGCAGCGGAAGAGAGACATTAAAATATGTAGGGAGAGTAGGAGAAAAGGACTTGTCTTCATCTGAGATTTGAAATGAGATGAAGGGTCACCAAGGCTGAGGAATACACAAAGGCTGTCCCAGACTGCAGCCTGTTTGGAAGAAAAGGCTCTCACATCAACAGTAGCTAGATTGTATGGAGGGACAGACCAAAGTCTAGACAAGTTGCCAGGGGCACAGGGGAGCACAGAGAAAAAAGATTTTTTTTCCCCAAAATTGTAGTGTTTCTATTATTTCTATAATTCTATAATTGATGACTCTCTGCTGACCAAATTGTAAGGGCCAGGCATTGTGGATTTTGAATATTCTTCTGTTGTAGCTCTCCAGCATCTACAAGCATTGTGTTTATCTTCAATCGATTCATTCCTCTTGCTGCAGTGCAACTTGGCATCATCCTGTGTACAAGTGATAGCACAACTGCTGCTGAGAGCTCCATGGTTCCCTCAACAGAGGAGTGACTTGTACAAATGACAGATTTCTATTTGGCTGTGATCTTCAGTACTCACCGGTCAACAAGAAATGCTGCTTACCTAGTGGTGAATTCTGTGATTTGGGGATCATTCCCAAATTTGTTTGTGGGTTTGGTTTGATGCAAGGAAAGTTGCACAATGACAGTTTCAGTAGGTGGCTGTCTGCAGGCAAATAATCCAACATTTACAGCGTGTGCATGGCTTTATTATACTCTTCACGAGCTGCTGGAATTCCTCAGGCTACACATGTGAATTTTTTCTGCTTGACCAAATCCCACTTTGCTAAGGTGACAGAAGTGACTGGAAACCAAGTTGTTCATATTCATCTTTAAGGACTGCATGATTTTGCTATTTTTGACTAGCAAATAAGTGCATATTCAGATGGGTGATCTTGAACCTAGCTGGAAGGGATGGGAACTGAATGTAATAATTGCAGTGCTTTTCTATAAAAGGTGGTAAACCCAGTAAAAGTTAGCAAATCAAATTAACAAAACCCTCTTTTTCCAAACTTTTTTTCCACTGATTATTGACATCTGTAAGATTTTTTTTTTTAAAAGTTTCTCTCAGGGATAGCATTCATTCAGGGACACTGGTTGTAGCAACAGTGTAACAGACTCTTGAGTCCTGAAAATTGCGCTCAATATTTTCTTCATTTTTTTTTTTGTTCCCAGTACCATCTATACAGAGGGAATATCAGGGTCTTTGCATTTCCTAGCAGCAGCCAAAGGTGCATAAACAAATGTCGGACATTACAGGTGATGAAATATTTCAGTAAAGGTAAAAATATCTATGGATGAAGAGATAATAATAAGATAGACTGATGCAAACATGTTTGTCGAGTAATTAAATGCTTTGGAAAACCAGCAAAAAGAAGTTTGAAGATAGAGTCCCAGAGAACATAGCAAGAACAGAATTAAAGAAGTAGAATCCCTGTATAAACCACTAAAGGAGCTATCAAAGAGTCTGAAGAAAACAAAAATATAAAAATATATCTGATGACATAGAAATATTGTACTCACTGTAATGGTGCTCGTAAAAATCTCTTCTGCCTGTCTGAAAATCACTCCACAAAAGTTTTGGAGTAATTCTCCACCAGAATAATTATATTGAAATCTGTGGAATTAGTCCGGTTTTGCATTGAAGTTACAGTGCCCATAATCTGACTGTAGGTGACAATTACTGTGACACCTACTTACTCTATAAACCATTTTAATTTATATTTCTATTCATATTTGCCATAAAAAGCTGTGAACTAATTTGACCAAAAAGCTGTCTTGTGTCCTATGTAATAATAAGGATTATTTTAATGTACCTTTTTAATGTTATTGTACAAAACTGTGCTTTTAAAAGCTGTGTGCTGGGATATCTGATGATAAGTTTGTTTTGACTAGGTAAAAAGCTGTTTTGTCATACTGAAGGGACTGAGTTTTGCTCTAAAAGTGAACCTTTTTAAACAGTTTTGCCCACTGAAGTAGATTGCTTTAAATTTTATTGGAATAATAAGCAATAATAAGTAGTGCTTTTGCATTTGTGCGACCATTTTTTTCAGGATTTTACCTGGTTTTCTTAATTGCTTATTAACACCAAGCTTTCATGGTAATTTTACTATTTGCTTGCAAGTCATTATCAATTAGTTTTGCTCTCATGGATTTTAAATCAAATGTCTTTTAAAAAGAAAGAAATACTTTTGAAGAAGAGAGCTCCTCCCACAAAGTGAGTGGCGTCCCTTCATCCTGGTAAATTTTATCACAGGCCAGCCACTCTAGCTGACTTCTGTGAGGATTGCATGTGAACAGCTTGTGAAAGTTTCACATTTTGGTGCTTAAAAAAATTATATTGATTAATATAGTTATGTAATAATTTTTGGACAATTCTTTCCAACTTCCACTTTGTTGTGTCACACTGCTTCTCTTAGTAACGTTTTAGTGCTTTGTTAACTCGAAAGTATTTTTGAAATACAAAGCAGATGGAGCAGTGTGATGGACAGTCTTCCTCATGCATCTTTTGTACTATGTATTTCCACAACTTGAAACATAAACAGATTTTCTAAAAGTTATTAGCCGCAAAGAGAAATTTCTTTAGTATCTCCTGGCCATAAATTACTTTTAGAACAAGCAGAGACAGGAAACAATTTGTAACAGAAACACGCCCTTGGAAAAGTTTCTCACTTCTCAGAGACAGGTCATCCTTTAATCCCTGTGAAGGAAACACTTGACAATTGGGGTGAAGTGTTAATGAATTGCTTAATTTTCAATTCTGCCTTTATAGTACTAATTATATATTTTTATGTATGCCTGATAATATTTTGGCATTTGTAACTCCTGCTTCTTGAAGCTTTCAACGCAGGTAGCTATATGGGATTTGCTAAATCTCACAACACGTGGAAGAGTAAAATTATCCACTTTTCAAAGAAAGAAAAGCTGAGGCATGGCTTGATATATTCAGGGTTATGGAGGAAACTTGGTGCAAAGTACTGACTTGGTATAAAGCTTGGACTTCCAGTCCCACATTCTTCCTCCAGAAGAGCTGGTGGTCAGAAGGAATCAGACCCCTGCTCTTCTGGAAGGTTTTCCTCTGGCTACATATAGCAGTAGTTAAAAATCTATTTTCACTTTACTACCTTGATTTTTTGGTAGAAGACTATCTTATTTAAATTTCAAAGGGCTTCTTTATAAAGTACTTCCTTATGGTGGAACCACTACTTTATGCTTTTAAATAAAATCTTTACTCAGCATGTTTAAAAATTACAGGGCATTGCACACAAGGAGCATTTCAGGCTACATGTGCAAACAAATTTAGTGTGTACAAATGGAGTCAGAGCATAAGAATGTCGTGATCTTTAGAGTAGCCTTTGCTGTTCTGAATTTGCCACTCTTTGGCTCGACACTACCTAATGTGCAGGAGCCACCTAAAACTGTATCTCATTCTTTTTGTTTGGCAGCTTGTGTTTTTAAAAACCCAAGCACAAAATATACCGCATGTCCTTACTTATCACATGACTAATTAAAACCCAGCTACTTTACACTCACAGAATACATCGTATTATGTCAATTACAATCAGGCATCATCAGATCCACACAACTTTGGCTGAATCCATTGATGGGAGAAACGCAGGGTGAACTGAAGCAACAGCATGTGGTGCCTCTTTATAGCATCATTAAGCCCACAAGCACTTCAAACACCTTCTTTTCAAAGTTAGCCCCAGCACTCCATGCCATCAGTGAACAGGGACAGAACTGTACAACTGGCAAGAGGAAAGTCTGCTAATTCAAGTTATTGCTCGGTGTCTCAAAGGGACAATCTGTGATGTAGTGTTTGGGTGATAAGGAAACATAGCCACCCACCAGATAGTCTGTCTTTTATCACCACTGGTGTTAAGAATAATCTAACTCTAAAAAAAAAAAGAAGATTTTGAAAATATTACCTTTTTATCTAAGTGAGAAACATGGATTTTTTTTTCTCTTTCTTGAACTAGGATTTGACTGTATTGTCCACATCTCAATGTAATTTGTCCCATTGCATGGAAAGAGAAAATGATAGTGCTCTAGAGAAGGCACACTTACCATGAACGCAAAAAATGTTGGAGGGATATGTCCAAATCACACAGCATGCCATGACAGCAAATCACAACCACATTACCAATTTAAGATGGAGAGAAAAAAAAAAAGAAGTTGTCATTAACAGACTGCTTTTATTACTTGGATTATGCTCTTGCACAACTACAAATAACACTTAGTCCCCTGTGGTACATATCACAGTCAGTCTACCTGAGGTCAGAATTGGGAAATTGCCATTATTTTCAGAGAAAAATAAAGGCATTTGTTTGTCCACAGCATATTTTCTGACCCTCATGTACCAAAAATCCGTTGAGATGTACTCTGAAAACTTCAAGGACAGCAGACTAATAGGAAAAAAAAATAATTCAGGGGATTGTACTCAAATTCAGTATGATCAAATCTATCTCTAAGTTACCTGGTTTGTATGACAGTTTAAAAGGAAGCCTAAGAGTGTTAAGCTGTACTATTGGATCAAACCCTTAGCTGCATGTGACTGGAGAGAAGTCATTCTTCTATTACAGGAAACTGTCTGGCATCAATTGTTTCCTTTACAACTTTTAAATAGACCCATTGTCTCTAAGGCCTATTAGGCAGAGATTTAAACAAAAAATTTAGCCATATGTTCTGCACACTCAGGACACAAAATATGAAGAAATATTTTTTGCATTTCTTATTTTAATCTTAGTGAAATTATCATTGCTAGACAACTGCTGGAATATGTTAGGTATGAAATCGCCAGAGGGGAAAAAACCCATACTTTTAAAGCTGTATAATAGTGGGAATAAAAACATAACTTATTGAAATAATTTTCTCTGAAGATTGCTGAAAATTTGCACAATTTATCTGTTCCTGGAGAAAAATATTAGTATTTTTTAAAATAGTTTTGTAGATTTATTCTCCCTGCTGGTAGGGCTGCTTCATTCCAATATGAGCAATGTATTTTCTCTAAGAAAGCCTGAGAGGTGCCAATATTGTAATTTTTTCTTTATTCTAAAGAGAAGCTGACATGACATTACTCAATTTTTATATGAATCAAAGGTCTTCTTTTTGACAGTAGGCTGGTCAATGTCACAATATTCAACAAACTTACCTGGGTAGTGGAACAAGGCTGAGACTTGGAGCTACATCAGCTCAAAAGTTTCTGAAGTGTTTAGCCAGAGAGGTCTGCCCTCTAATTTAAGTATTCTCTGTATGTAAACTGTGAAATTATTTTTAAGTGGTCTGATCAGCAGTTGTGTAAATAAACATGAGCCTGTGTACTTTGGGTATTCAGTCCTTAACATTATTCCAGCAGACCAAGTGACTGCAAACCCAAGCCAAATGTAGTGGTTGCTCTTCCACAAGCAGGGTTCCAAATTTGGGAGGTAGAAGTACATATAGATGGCAAGTAAGAAAAACCAAGGATTTCTTTCTTGTTGGGCCTTAAATTGGAGTCCTTTGAGTGTTGCTATGCATAAGATATTACTGAGAAGAGAGGTACTTGCCAAAAGAAAACCAGGGACCACCAAAGCAGTCTATGATGTAGTTTGGAAAAGGCAAAAAAAGGAATCACTTTCAAAATTTCACTCTGTGGGCAAGTATTTTTTAATTCTCAAATCCTTTGTGCTTAAGAGTTGTCCTTTCTCTTTCTTGAGCAAAAATTGAGAAACAAAGCAACTTGTATGGAGATCTTAAACACTAAATACATGAGCCATCAGCAAATCAGCAGTCATTTGAGTTGTGCACATTAACTTCCTCTCACCTCACTCCAGCTTACAGCAGGGGTTTCCTGTTACATCCCTGCAGCTCAGTCTCCTTCCCTGGTGTAAATGGATATGGTGCAGGAGACTTAACTGGAGATAAAGGACTCCTAGTAGTGCCCCACATGCAATGTCCATGTGATCTGCTCTTGGAACCCAAACATTCCCAGATCCAGGGAGGTTCCACTTCTGTGCCTTGTCCACACTTTTTCTGCAGGAGTGCAGATGAGATGACTTCACTCTTGGTTGCCTTTTTTGCTCAAGTAATGCTTGCTGCTCAAGGGTTTGTGAGTCCCTACAGACTTGTTTCATCTTCTGACTTGAAACATTCTGTATATTTCCATGCACCAACTCATCTTTTTCCAACTTTTTTCTGTCCTGCTCAGGCTGCTTTCACCAATGATGCAGCATCCGCTTTATTTTATAGAGAGAAGATATAATTTCAAAGCATTTTTTTTGTTTGAAGTGCATTAGTCTACTCCAATGCCATTTGTCTTTCTATCTAATACTTCTGATGTTCAAATATGGTATGAAGCATAGGAAACATAATAAGAATTATTCTGTTTTAGAAGATGGAATTCAATGTGTCTTTTCTCTGAAAGGAGATATTCCAAGTAAGTTAATTTACTGATACTGCCACAAATACAATGAAGGCAAAGGAGTTGCACTGATTAACTGTGCCTGCTAAAACTCAGACTGACGTCCTTGTTACAATGGCTGTGTAATTATTACCCAAGAAGGGGCTCAGAGGATATTTTTTATGACACTGCTGGAAAGCTTTCTACGTGGAATGCTAGCAAAACAGATACCAACAGCAGGTATCAATGTACTTGCCCACTTGTGACTGCCTTAACACTGCAGGTACTCCTTTCTGCCTCAGAAACATGCTTTACTGCAAACCTGTTCCACAGACACTTCAAGTCAAGTAGTTTAATGTTCAAAAAAAGAAATCTGAAACCCTGCTGATTTTGTTCATTTTGTCTTGGAAATGCTGCAGATTGCAATATATTTCTATACACAAAGGACTGTAGCATCTGATGTGCATCTGTTCTGGTCTGAAGGAAACAAAGCAGCTCCCTTTTCACCCTGTTCATCTCTTTCATTGTTAAAGCAAATAATGAACAAAAGCAGAAAGTCTCACAAATACATTTGACATTAACATGCCATTTAATCTTTCAGTCTAATATTTTGCTGTCTGCATGACTGGGTGTTTAGCCTCGGTTATATTCTATATAATCTGTTTCAAGTACTTGCAGTGAAGCTGCACTTTCTTGGCAGAGGTAGCACACCATTAACATGAGTGCTGTGACCAACTCCAGAGCAGGCAGCTTTCAGCAATAACCCCATGGTCCTGTAACGATGTTTAAATAAGCAGAAGGTGTAGCTGAAATTCCAGTACTATTCATACAAAATATTTCCATGGATGTATTTCCTCTCTACTCTCTTTTGCTTTTGTTGCAGTTAAATTTACCTGCATTGTCTTGCTGGGTTCTGCGTGCTTCAGCGTCCATAAATGAGTTAATAACAAATCCCTTACCTCTGTTTCACCATGCTGTGGCATGCAAGCTAACTTGTTATAATTTATAATGAGATGATATCCTACTTTACAGATTTTTAAATGCAGGGAGGTCCAAGCAAATTTATTTCACACTATGTGCAGGATAATAAAAAATTATTTGCACCATCAGCATAACAAAGTACTTTAATGTACATCTTAGTGTTGTTATTTGCAACCCCTTGGACAATCTCTTATTTCTGATAAAAACAGGTGGGAAGAAGGAGGTGATTGAATTCCAGCACATGATTTAAGTGGAGTTGTAGCCATCTCAGAAAGTTTAGCTCCAAATATTGGAGACTGAATTTGCAACTTGTTTAAGATAACACTCTCAGATGGTCTGTTCTGATTTGCAGCACTTCTAACTAAGACAAGTGGGGAATCCCATGGTGCTGTGGATAACAGAGCCATTATGCAAATGTACAACCTAAAGTTGTGCTGTTTGCACCATTAGTTTTGTAAAAGTTTAATGCCAATACACAATGAATTTCAGATTTAACTCAATAAAATCTGGTTTAATTTCCTGGTGGTGTTGAAACTACAGGCATTGTTGGAAATGCTGGAGTTTTTCATTTATATCTAGTATCCTAACCAAAATTACAAGAAAGCAAATTCTTTCAAGATAAAATATGAAAATAACTTTTTTTTTTTTTAACTGAGAGTACCTTCCTATTTCCATTCTAATCAAAATCTCTCATTGAATAAAGTCACAGCTTTGTATAAAAAATGTTTATGAAGAATGTCTGGAGGAAAGACAAAGTGACTTATGGTTGTAAATGGATTTCAGTAGCTAAAATAACTCGGTTGTAATCAAAGCACTGAAGTAAGTATAGGCAACATTTTTATACCATTCCCTGATACCAAAGTATTTGAAAATAAACAAAATAGAGTTAACTCTGGCAGTAAATTGTTTTCTCCTTTAGTATATTATTCAATCTTCAATTGTCTTGTAAAAGAAGTAGCTGAAAATATGGTATCATGTCAAATGTTTACTACCACAAGCCAGAGTATTCTGACAGCACAGAAATTTACTATATCCAGTATATCTACATTGGAAGACAAAGTATTTTTTATTTGCTTTGCTGTCTTCCAGAGTGCAATTGCCAAACATGGCTGCACTTCATTTGATTATAATGATACCCTTGCAAAGCAAGGCTTGAGAGGTGAAAGTGCATGACTGATTTCAAAGACTTGCTTTTATTTTAAGTCACATACAGAGTTATTCGTACAGAAAAATTTTAAATCTTGAGCCCTTTTTTGGCTCTTTCTTCTAAAAAGAAATATAATTAGTTCAGGATGGAAGACACATGTAAGTAATTTTTCTGAAATTATTATACTTTTCTGAAAATCTGGTGGCGGTTGGATTGGAGGGAGCAGAGAAAAAGATGGAGCTGTCAGACTCTTGCACCATACTAATGTAGAGAAACTGCACTTAACTCCTTCTCACACCAAAAAAAAATTAGTCACTGTCCATTAAAAGAAAAATGAGCCAAAACTGTCTGAGTTGCTATTTATTTAGTTACATTACAGAAAATAATTACATTTAAGCCTCACCAGATAAGGAGTTTCTTTCTCAGCCTTCATCTCTGTATAAGGCTCGACCTTGATTCTGACCTTGGTCAACCAAATCTCCTCTTAGTGAAGGAGGAGTTTTTGTTTGAACAGAGGATCCTGAGTGAGTAGTGCTAGTGAAGGAGAATGTACACATGAGGCCTGAGGTGCATAAATGAGTGCAGCAAGTACCTGAATTTCCCTTTCTCACTGAAGTTTTAGCTCTGTTCTGCTGTGGCATCCACGACTGAGATGGGGAGGAGACTGTAATGCATCTCACTAGTGAACACTGCTCCTGCAGCATGTTGTCCTGAAAGGGCAAGACAAGATTTTAGTGTGTCAAGAACATGGAGGGAAAGAGCTAAACTTTAAAGGGTACTTTATAGGATACACCTCCCATACTTTTTCACTGTTACATTAGTCCTTTTAATTGCTATTTTAAGTCCTGCTCAGTTGAAGAATAGTAATTTTCTTTCCCAGCCTTAACAGCTGCCTGCCATAGTCTTTTAATTTTGAAACTCTTTGAATGGGTAGGTCAGAACCATGTGAGTTTGTGAGAAGAGACCTCCCACAGGCAAAGCATGGACTTCTTAGCCTGTGTGACAATAAACATTCCAGTTCCCACTACTGAACCTCAGGGAAAATATTATGTGCCAACTGAAGCAAAACCTACAAGTCAAATTATTTGGCATCAAAGGCCACAACCACCAAACCAGCAATTGTTCACAGAGCACCACAGAGAATCAAAGAACTCCTCCTGCCATGGAGAGGAATGTTTGGGAATCCACTGCTTCTCTGCAGTGCAAAACTATCACACCTGTATTCACACAGTGGGACAATGTGTTGGCCACTCCCAGCTCTCCCCCTTTCCTTACCCTGATGTGCATTCCCGTGTGTACCCTGTGTTTTAGGGGTAATCTTACACATGGTTGCAAAAGCCTAAATCTCCAAAAGCACACGTGGCATTTAACCAGCTTCTGACCTTGGCTGAAGGTGAAGTTCTGATTTGGTGTTATTAACAGCCCCTTGCCTACAGGGAAAGTGTTTCCCATTAGCAGGCGTTGTTTTGTACATTATGCTCATTAAACTTGGTATTTCCTAAAAGAGTGATGACTGAAACTGCCTGCCAGGTTGTCAGGTATTTATTCATCAGTTCAAAATGCTGAACACAGCATCAGCAACCTAATTGCCTGAAGTGTCAGAGCTGTTTCAACCAGCTACTCATCAGTCCAGTATATCAGTTCATTTGGGTTGATTTTTGCAAAAAAAATGCCACTGTGGTAGATGGTTTTGTTAATACTACTGAGACAATTGTGCTCCTCAGCAGTTAAAAAGAGTGGAGAAAAGAGAACATAAAATATCCTCTGCATTGCTGGGACCTGGAGCAAGTATACGCCCTTATTTCAGTGTTGTGTTGGAAGAAAAAAAAAGAAAAAGCTATTGTGCCAAAATGTTTCCAGGTATATTTTCTCCAAACACCACACTAATTGTAATGAACTGTTGCCGGCATGCAATGTCATTTTCTTTTCTAACCTGCCTTTGAACATACGAAGCACTGTGATACAACTAACTCACACACACATAGCACAGATAAGAGGTAATTCCTGCTAAAAGAAACACCTGACAGAAACTCACTGCCTGAGACAGACCTTGCTGGATTCTATATTACAAAAAATTTGGTAAGGAAATATTTTTCATTTGGCTTGTTGAATGAATTGCACTTTTTCAGTTAGTGGCTATGTTGTTATTACTCTGACTGTTCTTCCTCTTCAATGAAGGAAAATAGAGAGTTCTTTTGTGTGCATTTGCTGTGTTATGTACCTGTTCCCTGAACATTAACTCTAGACCACCTCAAACCTCAAATCAATGACAATATGAATTTTTTGCATGGACTTCACTAGCTAGTGCAAATCATTAGCTCCTCACAGCAAAATTGCAATGTTGATGCTGCATTTTATTCTCTTTACTTGTAATACACGTCTTGCAGGCAATGTAGCAGGAATTTGCATGTGATCATAATTTCAAATGGCTTCTCTGACATGGTGAAATGAGAGATGTGATAATTACTGAATGCTATTTTTAAGAGAACTCATTTCCTGAGCTGATGGAGTAGCCTGTAATAAATAAATGCACTACAGCATAAAACAGAAGATGAAAAGCTGTATCACTTGGCAAGATGTGTAAGTTTTAAAAGGTTTGCTCCATGTGGGAGCAGCAGGTTCAATTGTACAGATTTAAATGAAAGTTTAGCCTGTTACTAGTAGTCATTGGCTGTTCCCACTGCTAAAGAAGTTGTTATAGAGGTAAGGGATAATTATAAATTAATTAATATTAGGATAAGGTTGATCTCTAGTTTGGTGGTACTGGTGAGACCCCCCTGGAGTGCTGTGTCCAGCTTGGGAGTGCTCAGCTCAGAACTCATTGGAGCGAGTCCAGGGGAGGCCATGGAGGTGATCAGAGGGCTGGATCACCCCTCCTATGGACAAGGGCTGAGGGAGCTGGGGTTGTTCAGCTTGGAGAAGGCCCTGGGGAGACCTTAGAGCCCCTTTCTGTACCTAAAGAGGGCTACAAAAGAGTTAGAGGGGATTTTTTACAAGGTAGTACAGTGATAGAACAAGGGGGAGTGAATTTAAACTGAAAAAGGGTGGGTTTAGGTTAGATATTGGGAAGAAATTCTTTACTGTGGAAGTGATGAGGCGCTGGCATAAATGGCCCAGAAAATTCCTTTGTGTTAAAGTGAACATGAAAACAAAAAGAGCATGGATTTGAAAATAACTCAGCACAAAGGAATTTCCCAAAATGGCAGTGTTGTCCTGCAGTCTGATGGCTGAGCTATCTAAAGGGAAGAGGAGTAGCCTAACATAAGTTGTCTATTTGGATGCAACTTTGCATGCTCTGTTGGAAGAAGTTTCCATTATGTAATTTCTAGTTGGTCACAGACCAGAGAGTTAAAAATGTATAAAATGCATTCTTTTTGGCCTCTTATTTTCAGGACTCCAAACAGTATTGAAGAGACTGAGGGTGCCTAAATCTACCCACACCCCCAACTGGTTTAAGCACCACTCTCTTCCACCCCTCAGTTCTGCTCACTTGATCACCTTTCTTGTTCTCCCCTGTGCTACAGGGAGCCTTTTACACTCAACCATACAGAAAAACTACTGGAAATGGAAGAAAAAATAACAAAAGCTTACTGAAAAAGTAGAATTATGTGTTGCCCCTAAACCTGGAGCATCTAAGAAATGCTGCAGACCATTAAGTCCACGATGAACTGTCCAGGGTCCATCTGGCTGGAGAAGAAATCCAACAAGTAGATGATTTATAGGCTGAAGAGCTCGCTGAAGTTGCCCTTGCTGGAGCCTTGAGCACATTTGTGCCTTTAGGTGTCACTGTTCACCTGCACCGTGCGTCCTCCTCGCTGAAGGAGCTGTGTCTGTGCCACACCAGCCGAGTGAAGAGAAATTCCAAGGCTGCTCTGCTGCTACAGCTCTGCAATACCACATTGAGAGGAGCAAGACGAGTGTGACATTAACCTGAAGTGAGGGATCTGATCTAACACGGAGCTGGGACAACCAAGCTGCTTGTCTTCCTTCTGTAACGCTGCACATTCTGATTTTTAAATTTATTTTCACCCTTCCCAGTTGCTGAATGCTCCTGTGAATTGGTTGCAACACAGTGTAAACTTGATGTACAGTCACAGTTCTGGATTTAGTGTCACAACAGTGGTAGCAAATTTTTTGCAGCACATGTGTGTGTGATAACTGCTTAGAAATCCAGCACTAAAAGTGATGAATGGCTTGGTGGTCCTGTTAGTTTGCTCATGCTCATAATTATGGCCAAGAAGGGAAATTAAAACAGCCTTCATGTATTTCAGAAATCACATGACAACGTTGGCAGATGAATTATTTTAACAATGCATGCTGTAATTTGTTGTGTCCACTAACCTTCTCTTGTGCTAAAATGTCAGAAAGCTAAAATTGATGAGTACAACTGTGCTGAAACCGGACCAGCACCATCCCACTGACCCACCTGCAGCCAGCAGCATGGAATTGTGTTGCAGTGTTGTTCAAGGTGTTATTTTTCTCCTTTCTGATGAAAAACATGGGAGTTCTGTGCTTTGCCAAAAATTAGTGTTTTCCTTTATGTAGAGAATCATAATAATCCTTCAACTAACTGGCATTGCAGAAAGCCATGCACTAAAACCCTCAGAGTACTCCTGCTTTGAGAACATAGGTGTACTTTCTGGTCTGTTACATGGCATTAGGATTTTGAAAACGAATTTGGACAATGTTCTGACTGCTAGGAACTCTGAAATCAGTGGGATTCAGACATTAGGTTTGATTCCTGGACTATTTCTTATAATGCTTTTTGATTTTGAAACTAGAACTTCATCCTTCAGTCCGCTTAGTAACATGCTGGACCCTACAGCACTTCCATTTTTACTGAAGAGAGCTTTTGCTCTCCTAATTCTCTGAATTTATCTGTGTTCAAACCCTGTTAAGTCTGAATTGAGGCTGATATTAAGAAAGAGTCTCCATCCCCCCTGAACACCCATATCCACAAATCTTTCCCTGAAAGGCAAACTGCTCTCTGGAAAACAGATGTGGATGGTGTAGGCACATTTAACAGCACCCTCCGGTGAGATACCTGAGGATTTTCACTATTAGGGCACCTTGGATAATTATTCATATTAAAAAAAAAGAAGAAAACAAAAAAAAATGAACATTTATTCTAGCTGTGATTTAGCATTCTTATGATACACTTAAAACATATCCTTTTCCTTCTAAGATAATGCAACTGAACTGAAAAGATTATTCCAAGAGCAGGGATATTGTCTAGAGAATGCTGAGGACAAACCCATCAAAGCATAAGCATAAATGTATCTACCAAGGCAAAAAATTCCAGAAGTAATCTTTCTGAAAATTTGTCAATGGCAAATCAAGACTCAAAGACATTTTTATAGGATTTGCCATTAATTTGTTAATTAGTATCAGCTTAGCCTTGTAACATCAGACATGTCTCTACTTAGTTGGCATTAACAGCAGGAAGGGGTCTTGGTAGAGGTTTTTACCTCATCTACACCTTAAGCCATTAACTGGTCTGGAAAATAGAAAGGTTATTTTGTTTCATTAACTTCTTTGTAATTTCTTCCTCCTGGGTTTGTAAGTATCAAAACCAATTTCCCTGATTTTCCACTGGCAGATGTGGAGTAGAGCAGGGAATAACTTCACACATTTTAAATTTAGCCTGGAGGAACATTAAATGCCCCCATTGTTAATAACAGACTAACGATGCAAGAAAGGCTAAAATCTTCCAGACAACAACAATCAACCATTCCCCATAATGGGACTTACTTCACAAAAGCCCCAGTCAATCCATTAAAAAGACATATTCACAAAGGGAGCTATTTTATCCTAGACCCTAATTCCTGGGTAAAATTTTCTGTTAAAGTGCTCCTGGAATGGGGCAGAACATCATATGGAAGTATCAGGTGACAAACAACACTTCTTCCCAGCAGTCAATTTCAAAATAAGACAAATACCTTAGGAAATTGGAATTAATTCACCAGCTAAACCTTCTCCCTGGCTTCTTCCATTGTACAGGAAATCACATTTTCTTGGAGGCTGAGCAGTTTTGCAATTCAGGCTCTAAGCTCTGCCATTAACAGAGGGCTTGGGAGAGAGTGTTGAAAAGCAACAGGAGTCTCTGTCTGTACTCAAGGAGAGCCTCAGCCACAGAGCAGCTGATGGAGAAGCATTGCTTTCCAAGCATCAGCACACAGAAACAATAAAAACTGAGCAGGCTTCAGCAGAGGGCTCCACAGGAGCCGCAAAGCTTCCCCTCCGCCATCACACCAGGGAGTTTGCCACACGCACACCACGCAGTCCCACTTACCGTGAGGGCACCATGGGCTGGTCTCAGCACACCCACAGGGGCCTCCCAGTACCACACTCAATAAATATCCATAGCTGGAGCACAGGGCTGGTCACTGACCTTCATCCCCTTGGTCTGCCTCAGCCAGAGAGCTCAGGGGATTTAACAGAGGCACTTTGATCTCCTTCCCCACAGAGGGTTCCACGGATCTGGCGCAGGCCCCGCTGCGGCCTTGCAGCGCGTGTGGGGTGCTCGGGCCAGCACGCAGCCTGTGGGGAGCCAAATCACACTTACAGCTTTAGAGTTCCATGATGTATCAATCACTGAAATATGGCCATAAAATTGTGTCTCCTGAAAAGGGCAAACTTCTCAAAAATGATGACCCTTCAATTGTTTCAGAAAGTACCCAGTAAAACAAAGAAGATGATCCCTCTGGTATTCACATGCCCTCTGAAGAGATAGAAGCTGTGAGACAAGCAGAGGAGAAGGAAAACACAGTTCTTATCCTGCTTGCTGTGCCTGTGTTGTGCTAAAGTAGAATGTAATATGGAGATTGTTTACCCAAAGTGAGGATGTTTTGTTCCCTTGGCCTGTCAGGGCCAAGAAGTGTGTGTATGTGTTGGACTGTCACAGGACAGTCACAAGAGAATCAGAGATGAGTACAGTTCCGTGCAGTTGTGAGCAAGAGTGAGTGCAGAGCAGATTCAGTTTAGATGAAATGTACATAGTATAGTATAATAAAGTAATTCATTAGCCTTCAGATAAGCCGGACTTCTCATCATCCTCTCTCCCCTTTGTTGGAGTCTCCTTTGATTTACAATAGATCCCTATATAAAATGGATCCCTCCCATTTTGGAGCAAGAACCACAAAGCCAAAATTCCCCAGCCACTGCAAATCAGAGGTTTCTATTAGATTGTGTAGCTTGGCCAATCTCTGCACATAGGAACTGGGAGAAGGACAGCAAGTCAAAACAAGAGTACTACTGTGCATAGTAGGCTTGAAACAACATTCAAGTACCAACAGCTATAAGAATTTCTTTCTTTACAGTAGTTCTTACAAGGAGCTTTAATTCATTCTTTTCTGCAGCTCCTGCTTTAAAATTGCTTTGGCAGAAAGCTGTTTGGGATTTTAATTTTCATCTCCGTACATGATAAATCCAAATATAAAAATGTCCTTTGTGTATTATGGTTTGACTTGCTTGGAAATGTTCTGGACATAGCTAGCTTATGCAAAAATTGAAAAATCATCAATCTTTTCCAAATGATGCATCTCTTTCCTATTCATTCGTATTTCATCTAGAGTGAAGTGCGTTCAAATTTGTGGAAAATCAATCTCCAAATTATTAACTCTGCAATTAGTATGGGGGTTTGGGGATTGGTTTTTTGTTTGTTTTTCTTCTGGGTCTCTTGTTGTTGGCTTGATTTTGGTTTACATCTTTTTTAATTGGGGAAGAGCTGGGAGAGGGACTAGGTTTTACTTGGCAAATTTCCTTCATTCTGTCATGAGACATGAAGTCATGTCAGAACTGCATTTCCCCTATCCCCTCCAATATTCCTAGGCAGTCAGTCAGAGGAATAGACTCCAAAGCCACTCAAAGAAAAAATACCTGAGTATCATATGTCTTAAGATACCTTTACATTTTTGTAGTGCTGTAGATGCTTCTTAAATAAAGCCCACCCAAAGCAGCACTGAATTCAGTAATGCTGGCAATGTCCATGTGTTTACTGCTTTATGTGTGTCCCCTAGAAAGGGCTGAAGGAAAGGAAACAAGAAGCCAGGAGAGCTGTAGGAGAATTCTTTCCACCTTCTTCATTGATACCCTTCATGCCATTCAAATAGACTCCGGAATACACTACTTTAATTAGCAAAGCTTGTTTTAAAGTAAACAACACAAACACTCCTTATAGGACAGTCACAGTCTCCCCTGCTAGATATACAGGCTTTTTTGGCAAGATCACATTCAAACAGCATGAAATTCACCCATGGGCATGGTCCCGAGAAGGCCCTTGCACCTCTTTAACTTCTATAACCCCCATTTAGCTGCTCTGGATAGGAGCGAGTGGTTTGTGGGATAAGGACAGCTTTCCTCCAAAAAAAAAAGATGGTCCAAATCCACATCTGCAAAGATCATCAGTTTTACCACTATAAGGTCATAAAGGTGTGATATAGGCGTCATGCATAGAGTACATACCATACTTCAATTGAGTCCTGTCCCCAAGTGACTTTGAGTCCCTGTGAAAGTACAACACACACCATGCCCACATGGAACCTGTGGTGGCTCTTTCCTGGGAACACTGCAAAGTCACTCACCAGACAGGAGTCAGGACAGCAGTGAGAAGAGTATCCTCATGAGGAAGCTCTGACAGGATTCCTTTTGACACATGGGAGAACATGAGAGTCCCATCTTCGTTCAGTAATTGCTAAACAAACAGAAATCCGAAATCATTGATGCGACATTGACCCATAAAACACTGATCACTGAGGCCCTGTTCTCCCCTGTGCCACACACAGGGAACAACAGATGCTCAAAGTAAACAGGGTAAGAACAAAACAGTATGGAAATAATGTTGGTTCCTTAACAAATGTCTTACTGTAGTCCATTTATGCTGACTGACACCGGTTGTTCTTTTCAGTTATAACTGTGCAACAAAATCAGACATGTCTCATCTTCCAGTCTTGATACTGAGCTGTTGCTGATTTTCTTTTGTTGATCAAGTTATTCAATTTTTCTGTTATTTTTCTCTTTTTTTCATTTTTCTTTTTTTTTTTTTTTCATTTTTTTTCTTGTTTACATCTACGTTTATCAACACTGATACATTACAGATTTTGTTAGTTATACTTTGAAGTCTGATCATGCAGAACTACAGGCAGGTGCAACTTAGATCTTATTACAGGATGGACATGGCAAGGTGAACAGTTGTTTTTGCTAGTTAAGATCTGGAGCTTTGTTACTGTTGTGGCTTAATGTATACTGGCCATAAGTCCCACTTACCCAATTTAATAAATATACATGATTCTATATGTACACTGAAACTTCCAGCACCCTCCTTTATCAACACGTCACTGACTCAGGAAAAGGTCAGAGGTCAACCATATTTAGGCAAACAGCAGCCTTATTGTAAAAGTTTTTAACAGAAATAGCATGTTGGATTATTACATATTAGTTACAGAGGAAGGAAAAAAAAAAATAAGTCCATACAACTATTTACATTATAAATATCTTGCTTTCCAGAAGACAAGAATGGCCCTGTTCAGTGAAAATTAGCAAAAGAGACCTGTCTGAAATGATAAGCATGGTAAGGATACATTTATTCCCCAAATTGACTGTGTCTTCCTTCAATGTGTGCTTTTCAGCTTTTCCCTCTCAGGTAAAAAGGCACCACTAGCCTCAGCTGAAGTTTTTCAACATTCTTTTGTCAAATCAAACTCTCTTTAAAACTCAAACTTGCCATAGGCCAAAGAGCCTGAACATGCATTAAGTTAAACATTTCACTTCTTTCAATCAATTGTTGATTAAAAAACCCCCAAACCTACAACAAAAATGAAAGAAAAATCAGGCCCCATTGGCAAGTTCCTAATACACTAAGAAGATTCCACTAAATTCCACTGGACAGGTTGGTTTTCCAGCTCATTGGTGAAGATGACACATTCACCATTCCCCTGCATACCTCAAGCATCTTACTAATTAAGACAATTACATATTCACATAGTATTCAAACCTACTGCACAATGATTTTCTTTTTTTTTTTGTGTGTGTGTGTGTGCGTGTGAGAAAAAGATCACCTTGAGCTTGCAATCAGTTAACTGTGTCCTTTTTAAAGTGGTGGAAGTTCAAATAAGCACAGCCATCAGATTCTTGAAGATGTGTGATTATGTTACAATTCCTCTCTTTATCCACACTGACAACTGGGACCAAGCACAAGTGGAACAGAGGTTCTGCAAATCCATATGAACACCCTCTCTTCCCTACACACACATACAGAAGTAAAGAAAAAGAAAAGCCTAAACATAAATGGAATGACTAGCTCAGACTTTAAATAGAAAACTAATTGGTTCCTGAAAGTTTTCTTTCATATTGCTCTCCCTGGAAGCAGAGTTCGTTGTAAAATGCCCTTTCTTTGGTTGGTTTTGCATGTTTGAATTCACACAAAATTTTAAACTCTAAATAAGCATGAAGGAAGAAATATAAATAGATCTGAATAGAAGTAAATAGATCTGAAACTAAAATAGTTTTTGGTCTTTTAAACTACTGTGAAGCTTGCAATATAAATAGCTAGCATTGGTTACTAGAAGTTACTTTGAATTAAAATACTCCAATTCCATTTTACAATAGTTCAAACATATTCAAAACACTTTTTTAATAAAACATTTGGGAGATTTTCTAAAAGTAACTCTCTCAGGCAGTACTAAAAGTTATTATTAGCATGTTTTTCATGAGAAAATAAATTAGTGGAAAAGAAATCACTGGTGCTCACTGACAACTTTAGAATACAATCCAAATCAGTTAAGTAGTACTACTTTGGGAAACTCCCAAAAGGCACTGCATCAGGTCTCATTTCTTCAGTATTGTTATCCCAGAATTAGAAAGTAAAGCAATATCTATGAAGATAAAGGAATGTATATGAACCAAATTGCTTATAAATTTGGAAGAGTAACATGATCATCTGTCTTGTGTAACCTTCAGAAGTCAATGCTTTGCAGGAACTGGTGATTTCCAGAGGAAAACCATCAGTGCATTAGGGCTTAGAAAACCTGATCAGGCTTTCTGTAGCTTTACTGCTTGGGGGTTTTTTTGTGGGGTTTTTGGGTGTTTTTTTTTGACACACTGCCATACTTGTACTCCAATTTCAATCTGTTTTATGTAATGCAAACTTGCTATGATTCATGAATCTATTTGTGCTGTGGAATTCTAGATAGGACAGGGGAACATCAACCACAATACAATTCGCATAAATCACAGTGATCAACTCAAATATCTGAACTCTCTGAAGATATATTCTAATGGAATACAGTCAAAGCTCACAATATACTATTGCAGCTACCAAGTCAGTATCTGAAGACTGTTTTCAAAAATTACCAAAATTTTGGATTGAAAACATACATAATCTTACATCAACTTGTAATAAATCACTGCCTTATCTTTGTTTAACCTCAGCAGTGAGAAAGCAAATAGAGGGATGGTCTTTTAAGAACTGTTCTGACTTATTTCTTTTTTTTCCTCATACTATCCCAAAATTCTCCATCTGAAAAAAAGCAGGGATGTTTTTCAGCAATTTTCCTCTCTACCATCTCAATGCAGCTAGTGGTCTGATCAGTCACTGACAGATAATGCTCGCGCCATTCTCCTCACCCTGCTGTTGCCTATATACATGACTTAGGTGAGCCACTTGGAACAGAATTTCCTTGGGTATTGAGGCACTTATGACACCAAGAGGCTCTGAGGCATATTTTCAGAAATGTCAAGGTGTCCAGCTGCCATTCAGGATGATGTAAGTTATGCCACTTCTGGCACAGGCTCACTGATTGCCCCCTAGAGTGCCTAAATACCTTGGAACATCAGTCACAGATCTTTGGCTTCCCAGTTTCCTTCACTTCTGCACTGGTGGCAGTGATGCTTACAACTGCAAACCTCAGAGAATTAAGTGAAAATTGTTGCCAAAGTACTACATTTAGTAATGTGTTAAGCAGAAGCAGCTTTGAAAGATCAATGGCAAAATTAAGGAAAGAATATATCATTATCAAGCTGAATATAATTTTGGAATAATGGGGAGCAGACTTTAAGAGGATGGTATCAAAACTTCGAGAATCAGAAAAAAAAAGTGGTTTCTCTTAAAACATCCTCAGAACATCATCACTATGATCCTTTATTCAAGAGTACATGTGTTATTGTAAGGTATCAGCTGACAGCACTGAATTCCTGGCACAAAGCAAAACAAAGGATGCTATTCCTGCTGCTTCAGTTTGGACACACAAGGACCAGAACTTTACAGAACTAATGCTTTTCTTCATTGATGGCTTTTTTTTTCTAGTGTCCAGTGTGGACAGCTCCAAGTCTCCTCCCCCAGACAGAGCTTCTCATGAAGGAGACTGATTTGAGGACAAAAAGAGATGCAGTAATTCTTTCAGGCCCCATTTCAGCAAGGCACTTAAGCACATGCTGATGTCGATCACTGCTGAGCAAAGGACAAAAGCACATGCTAGTTAATTTTTTGTAAGCATCCTCTAGTCTCTATGAGATGTTTGAACAAGCTCTGGTGCTTAGCAGAATCAGGGAATAAAGCTGATTATGTAACTCCTGTGTTGTGAGTCCATTCAGCACCTACCTAAGGACACCTTCTCTGGTGACTGCTTCTTCACCCTGCACTCATGAACCCAAACAGGACTGAATTATACCATGAGACTAAGAGCACAGATTTGCCTTCTAGAGATGAAACATGGGAGGTCTACAAGTCTCCATCTACTCTAAATGGCTTCTCTGCTATTGCCTATGCCACATCTCCATAACTTCACTGGCAATGAACTGGGATTACTCCAAGTTTCTACAGTCTACACTGGTGATATTTTTGCAGGTTTGCCTCAATGAGACTTAGTTAAGCTTTGCTTAAATAACACACTCGAATGGTGCACACTAAGGAATGTAAAGTAGATACTAGTTACCTGAATATTATTAATATGTATCTATGGTGAATTAAATCTGGAGGCGATACATTTACTTATTGCTAAGAAGTCACCCTTGGTGTTATTGCCTACATACCTACAGAGCTTTGCTGTTAACCTTTCAATACTTTTATGATCATTGGCTTTGGAGTGAGTTACATCACTCAATAATCACCTGATGTTTCATGGCTTAAGAGAGAATATTGCTAAATATATTTAGCAGTAGTAAATTATTGCTTTTAAAATTACTGCTCTGAGTTTTTAGAACATTAACAACCTAATTTTATTCTCCAAAAACAATTTGATAAAAAGCTACCAAAAATATAACCAGGGAAAGACCCCCACTTCTTACAGCAATTCTGATGCAGCTCAGACCTACCAAGTCTGATTTTATTTTATATCCTCTTCATTTTTATCTCCTGTCCTCCTCACCCTGGAGAGAAGTTTTTTCCTTCTCTTTCTTCCCTTTGAAAAAAATCTGATTTGATACTAATTTTTTATTCTACCACAGAATGGCAGGCTTGTAAGCCACCCAATGGAGCAGCCCTATTTTGGTAGAGTTTTGAATATTAAAGAGTTAGTGAATTTAAAATATCCACTAACATAGTCTAAACAGTTTCTCTCTCTGGCACTTGGAAAAGCATTAGAGTAGGATTTAGCTCATTTCAGTTTACATGGCACACTTTGGTAAAAGGACAAATGACTTGGAGTTTGGTTAATTTCCAACTCAGATAAATGCTGACCTTGCTGTGGAAAATGCCAATTGCTGTTTTGGCTGGAAAAAAAAATTCAACGGTTCTGAAATTTTGTGTGGAATTTTGTCATTCTTGCTGTTACTTACCACGGGAAATCCTCTGCTTTATTACCTGGCAAATTCAATTTGATATTCAGTCACTGTTGAGTTCTTCAGAACTTGTCCAAACTGCCCAAGACCCCTGGCTGTGACCCTTCCAGGCCAGCGTACGAGCTGATTGATAACCTTTGCTGTTAGAATGTAGGAAAACTAGACCCATGCACTCTGTGGTTCTTTTCTGTGCAACACAAATGCTAAAACTTCCTGGGGAGTCCACTGATTTGTCATGAGGAAATGAAGAGCCAATAGCACCCAGAGAATGCCTGTTCTCTGAGTAGCAGAAGTGCCTGCTAGGGAATGATGAAAAGGGAAAACAACCTCTGAGCTGCAAACACACACTGAGAGGGAGTGAGCTGCAAATATCCTTTCTCTAGCTAATCTAATAAAGATCTAGACATAAAATAAAAACAAGTTGGTGCATGTCCTTTTGATCACAGTCTGCTTATTCCCCAACCCTGTCATACCCTCTAATTTACAAACATACAAGTACTTCAAAATAGCAAGCCTATCTATGCCCTAAGATGATAACTCACTTAACATTGACAGAGAAAGTTGCTTACTGATACCTTTCTGGGCTTAGACATGCATAAAACCCCTTCACTCTTGTTCCCTGTAACTCGCAATGATGCATGTGCTTTCTTCTAACCCAGTCTTATCTTGGCATATCTGCTCTAAAAATCAGAACAACAAATCTTAACATTCACAAACTAGCATTTTTTCTATGAAGCTCTGTGGCTTCTTCTTTCAATAAAACTGGTTATTATTTCAAAATTTATATACAACTCTCAGCAGAAATTTGGTGCTACATCTTCAAGTGTCTGAGGGAGCCACAGGTCTATGTGGTTATTTACACTTCCACAAGTCCTCATATGTAACCTCATCAAGGAGCAAACGGATAGAATTTGTACTGTAAGATCCCATATGTAGTTAAGCAGTTCCCCTGGAATGGGCCATTTATAGTCGTGAAGTGCACACTAAGTGCCTGTGCAGATGTGCAGGCACACAGCTGCATGCACTGCCAGGATTCTGTTGGCACATGTGTGTATGTGTGTGAGGAAAAAATGCATGGAGATCCCTGCCTGCCTCACTGGGCAGATGGCAGAGCAGACAGTGAAGGCAGACACACACTCCTATGGTGGAGCGTGGCTACTGCACACCTTGTCATGCCATTGTGAAAAAGACAGTTGCAGGTTGCTGGTTTTGCAGCCATTCATTTAACATCTTGTGGGGAGGGGGGTAAAAAAAGGATTTTTTCAGTTCCTTTTTTCCTTTTGCCCCCCAGTAAGCATCACTGGAAGAAGACCAAAGCAGAGCAACTATAAGTTAAATACACACTTGAGCTTAGCTGCATTACATAACTCTGTAGGAGAAGCAGGCTGAAAAGATTTTTTTTTGTTTGTTTGTTTCTTTGTTTGTTTCACTTAAATCTCTGTGTTTTATTTCTCTTTCTTTTCATCTCTTAGCTCCCATCATTTTTTCCTCCTAGGTTCCATCATCCTCTGAAGAACGCTGGGTTTCGCAGGCAGGCGGCTAGTCACCTGCAACAACCGAGGGGTCCCGCAGAAGCTTCCAGGCTGCTGTCCGTGTCAGACGCCAGGGTTTGATCCGTGGACATGGATGAGATGTCGTTGACAGATGAGGATGGAGGGAGGCTCTCACTGCTGTTCACTGCTGCACCTGTGCTACGAAAACGAACACCAACGTGATTAAACCCGAAACCCCAGAAGGTGCCATGTGTTAAAAGAGCAGAGGGTGCTTACCTGGTGGTACGCAGACCTTTTTATCCAGTGGCAAACCTCAGCAGGAAATGGATCATGCAAACTTTAGACACTGGATAATATTAAATATCTTACCAGGAAATTCTGTCTCTCAGTCTGCTTTGAAAAGCTATAGCTCATACAGTGTTTGTCACCCCACTTTGCTCTAGTCTGCTTGGAGTTCCACAACACTCAACAGCATATTAGGATCATATAATACATGACCAAAACAAAACGAGGCCCTACCTATTCCTCATCAATTCCTCTCATATATTCCTCATATTCTCATAAATTCCTCCATATTCTTCTCATAAAATTCCAGCTTTCTTAGTGGCTTAGTCTAATAGAGTGGGTGGGATCAAATCACCCAGTGGAAATGCAGAGTGGTTTCTTTCTCTTACTAAGGATTAGGGCACTAAGCCCAGGATTTCAGCCAGGACTGTATTTTTGTACAGTCAAGTTTACCTCGCCTCTCTAAAATATGATGGTAACAGATATTATTGCAAAAAATCACTTTGACTTCATGAAATGAAGAATGAATCTTCCTGAGATTATCATTAATGCACCTGAACATTCATCACATCCCTGAATATTATCAGAAATTATCTGTCTGATCAATTCAGACAGCTGAATGACAAATACAGAGCCATGTAAAGAATGTATTTATCATGCACCTATGATTGCTTAACTGCTACTGCTCATTAACCTCAGCTCAAACTAAAGTTTGCAGAGTAGCATAAACCTGTTTGACTGGGAGGGATACATTAATTTCCATTAAATATTCATGATAATAAAATGTGTCATTTTGTATGATCTTGCATAGCTAGAAATTACAGCTAGGCAGGTGACACAGGTCTTTGTTCTGCAGATAGATGCCATTTCATTCTTCTGTCTGAAAAGTGTGCTCAGCCAACTTTTACAAATTTTCATTTCCACCAAATGGCTAGAAATGAACATCTATTATCCAGTAAAACTACACAACTCATATATTCCTAATACAGAGATTAAAAGTTCTCTCTACAGCCCAGGTAAAGTATATCCTGCAATGGCAAAAAGAAAGGATTTTTATCAGTTTCTAGTTTGCAAAAAAACATTAATTTGAGAAAACAAGCCACCATACCATACCTCCAACCACTATTCTATATTCCTCAACTTTTTCTTCTCTATATAGATATCCACTGCAAATATGCACAAACCAAATGTGAGACAGATATGCTCACATTTAGAGCTCCAGATGGGAACTGCTTTCTGCTGTTCTAGTTGTACATTACAGCATCAGAACCAATTAAATTCATTTACTCTCCTGATACATTTGAAAATAAAATGGCTAATTTTGTAGGTGCTGCAGAAAGAGCAATCTTAATGAAGTCTGACTGGTGGCTGCAGACAGCAATCATCCATCCTCTCTGTCATAAACCGTGTTTTGCAAAGTGTTATTTATGTGTACCTCATCATTCAGTACAATCCTGTTACTTCATGTTTACATGTTATTTAATCATGTGGTATTTTATGAAAATACTAATCAGTCAAGACAAGTGCACTTATGGGTAGTCAAAATATGACTGAATTCATTCATTTTAATGACTAAACAATATATTACCTTTCTATGTTTACCATGCTGGGCAGAAGCCTGCCATTAAGTCATGGATACTGTCCTAAGAATAAAATGGAAAGAATTCCAGCAGATTCAATCAACTTTTGATTAAACTGCTGCTTTCTTGGATGAAGATGCACTCAACTTAGCTAGGCAAAATAACTGAAGAAATAGCTGCAGAAATTGTATAGGTGAAGATTTTGTTACCTTCTGTCTGATTCAGCACCACTGAATTCAATAAACCGTGGTATGATCTTCTCAGCAAGTATCAGTGCAGCCCACGAGTTTCTGGAAATTGCATTTTTATGGCTATTCCTAGCCTTCAGCACAATTCCAGATGACACAACACAGATGTGACAGGTCCTGCTGCAGCCCCAAAGCACCCAGACTCATCAAGTATCCACAAAAACAAAGGAAACCACTCTAAACCTCAATGACAGAATTAAAGAGCTCAGCAGCACAAAGCAGGACTTGGGCAGCAGCACTCAAAAGCCTAAACAAAGCTGTCCCAGTCAGTAAGGAATGCTCCATTTGCTGTGCTACAGCAGTTTGCTCCTGGAGGGATGTGTGCCAGGTAGACAGTGCACATACGACACAGGTGCACTCAAAAGAGAAAAAGAGCCCCATTTATGAAGTTGCTGTTTGGCAGGAAGCTTCTCACTGGCTGCAGGATTGAGGAAAAGTGCTAAAGGTTAGAGCAGGTGAGAAACAGCTCCTGGGATCTGTTCCTGGTGCTGCTATTGCCTTGACAGCTTCTCTTTTAAAGCACACATCAGCCTGTGTCCTGTAAAGAAGGGATTCCTTCCTGAGAAGGCTTCTGGGAAATGCTACTAAATAGCACCAATGGAAGTGCCTCTGAGACTTCAACTCAAGTGATACAGACTTGGGGTAAAAAAACTGAAAGGAGAACTGCAGCTTTTGCAGTTTCCAAAAAAGCTCAGTGTCTCTACTGGGGATCGGCTCAGCCTCTCATAAATTGTGTGAATAGCAGCTCCTGGGATCGAATGTCACAGTGCTTGGCAAGTCCACCAGCTGCTCAGTTTAGAGTCTGCACATGACAGAGGACGTGTCCTACTAGTAAAGGTGTCCAGTAGTTCCTGGGTGATGGCAATTCAGACAGCAAGTAAAAGGCAGGAAATGAAGAATAAAAGATCCATTTTCACCTAGAAAGGGAATGCTACAAATAAGCTGCACTAAGATCTCTCTTATTTACTATACTCTGTACCCAAAAAGGACAAGAGAGTCGAAAATGTTATGTGTGAAACTACAGCTGGGTAGTGAAGGCTAGGGGAGAGTGTGAGAGGAGGTTAGATAATATGGACAGAAATTAAGTTTAATTCTAAATAATCTACAGCTTTGTATTAAACTTATCTTTTTTTCAAATGCTGCTGTTTGATAATAACAGAGACACTTTTTGGACAGGCAGAGGTGGCCTCTGCTGGGAACAATTTTTGACATTGTTGATTTTATTCACTGAACATAAGCACGAGGGGCAGCTGCTTGAGTTTCCAAGCTGATATGTTGTACTAACCAATTCTTCACAGAAAAGAGATTGACAGCCTGATACACAGGCACTCTAAGTGGCTCTATCAACGAGCAATTATTATCCTTGGTGCTGTCAGCTTCAGCAGTCTCCCCCAAAACTCTTATCAAGTAATCATGGAAACTAAGCTCCAGCTTGCTTGCCATCATTATTGATAGAGCACTAAATCTCAGCTTTCTGAATTCTTGCCAAGGACACCATCCAATGAGCAGAGCCTCTCTCATTTTCCTTATGCTCAGAACTGGTGTTTTACCTCTTTCTTCCATTATTTCATTCAGCTGAAAATCTAAGTCAGGCACACAAATTGAAGAAAACCAGGAAATCTACTGTTTCATGAAACAGCCTCATCTGAGAGCAGTTTGAAATGTTTTATGAACTTGTTGGTGCCTAACATTCAAAAAACAGTCAAAGGGAAACATCAGAACACATTCTAGGTAAAAAATTACAATTTTGTGTGTTTGAAAATATTTTACACAAACAAGAAAAACCTTCCACATAGCAAAAACAGAATATGAAATTAATAAAGAAATTCCTGGGTAGTTTATTCCTGAAAAAAGCACCTATAGTGTTTCTTGATCATAAATCAACCTGCAGCCACAATTCTGCAAGAAAGAAAAATTTAAGGATGACGATTTATCAGATAAGTTTTAGGGGCCCAGATTTCTTTTCAGTGGTGGCACCATAGTTAGGTAAACTAAATCTGCAAGTTCTGTTCTTTGCTACTTGGCAAGAACACAGTGGATTCTTTCCAATATATTACTTCATCCATGTCAAAATCCAGGTGCAGGGCTTCTGCTCCAACATCACCACCCAGCACTTTATTAACTCCCTCCATTATTGCCATGTTCCCCCTTGTCCTGTCAATTACTAGTGATGTATTCTTGTTCTAACATTACCTTGGCTCAGCAGCAAGTGAAAAATAAGAGTGTGAAAAAAACTGTCTGAAAATATGCAGGGAGCACTGAGTTAAATGATTACACTTTGAGGAAAGGCAGTTTTACTCATAAATACTGCTGGAACACTGTGCTCAAAATCTGGGCACTTCATGTTTCCCAGTGAAACTGTACCTTTACAAATATGTATTTCTGTGTACTGACAGTAACAGTTTGCATTTCTGTGAAAAGACTGCTGATGTGAATTATACTCTGAAAAAATTTAGTAGTTATTTTTTTGTGACAGGACTTTAAGAGTCAATAGTTGAAGATAACTTTCCCTTCCCACTGAAGTGTCATCAAGAGTTGCCAGCCAGCTGTTCTAATATGATTGGACTACTGAGAAGATAGACTACCAGATTAGTACCAGACACCTACATGGGGCTGGGGTGGAGCTCAGGTGTGCAGTGTTGTGTGTCCAAGAGATTAATGTGTGCTAACATCACCAATTTTGCCTGTTTCAACTACCAAAGAACTGGTTCAGTTATCCATCCACAAGCAGCATGAAAATACCAGCGTGAGAGAAACCTCCACACTCAGAGGAATACAATCTGTAACCACAGACAATACCAGCACAACTGTCCCTCAAATAGCAAGAAGACAATTTTTGAAGCACTATATTAACATGACACTGGAGTACAATTAATAAAGGTCAACTCATCTGAATCTCATAAAAACTTCTTCATTGGCCTGCATAACTGCAAGTGTAGCCCTTCAGCAATCTCCATTCTCTCTTTGCCAGAACAGAACACAAGGTTATTCATTGGGGCTGAGTACCTGAAGGAGAAGGCTGTCCTTTTACTACACCATTTTTAGTCTTTTCTTCAGAATTCATTACTTCTTTGTAGATGAGTTCTGGAAAAGAGAATTGGGACAGTTAGTGACTGAGGCCAGTGCCTGTGATCAGGAACAGAATAAATACCACATAAGCTTCCTAAGTCTGCTCTGCCTTGTCTTCCCAAGTCCGACAGCTCTACTCACCTAAGACCTCTCTCTTCCATTCCCCTCCCCTGCTCTCATCTCCTTTTGGAGCTGAATGGAGTCAAATGGGATTCAGCCAGAGCAGGGGAACAGTTTAATGCTTCACTGTCTAGAAGAGAAGCAGCACAATATCACAGCACCATTTACTGTGGCTAAAATTCTGATGCATTGCCCTGCTGAACAGTATTCTGTTCTCCTTGGATTTCAGTGAAGCACTGGAACCTACATCTCCTGTGTTAACAGTGACCTATGTAGAAAATTATAGCCCTCAGAACATTTTTCATATTTTTTGCTATGTTTTTGCCATTTTGCCACTGAAATACTCCTTCCCATGTAATTCTAAACAGCAATTACCTTTCCATTCTTCGATTGTATGTTCCCTTTCATCCAGCTGTTTATCATATATCTGAGGAGGAGGCTGCAGGAAAGAAGCACAGCTGTTTAGTCAATTGTCTGTTATAGTGTAAATAATCAGGACTAATTACTTAATTAAAGATAATTTCTCCTCTCTCTCTTTGCAATCCATCCTGTACATGCCAGAACATCTGAAACACATTTGAATATTAAGGGGATTAACACTCCTGGAAGTTAACTCTTTTTGTAGGAGAAATCAACATACTCCTCTGTTTTCCTTTCTTAAAAAGGAGGCATAGCTGCAGTTGAAATAAAACCCAGATCAACAATGTCATTGTACTTGTACTGAGCCCAGAAACTCCACACCTAAATCATTTGTACCAGCAGAGAGGTACTGTCAGTATACCAAACAAACAGCAGTCTTGATTAATTAGTAGTAACATTAACATATTTAAGTTATCATTAACATTTTTAAGTTGTTCTTTAGATTTGCTTCTATACAGACTTCCCGAAATAACTCTATTTTTTTTTAACTAAGTCTCTCTGCAACAGTTTCTAATCCATATTTCAAATTACCAAAATTTCCAAGATATGTATTTTTAACTAACTTTACTTTGAATAGAAAGTTTTTTATTATTTGTTTCTTTTAGTTGATGAGCATCTCAGAGAACTGGCAGATCCTGGAATTTACTGAGACAAAGGCACCTAAAGTTTCAGGGAACCTGAACACCTGCCTTCATTGGGCAACATAGCCATCATTGCCTCTCCT